>NC_048238.1:41706220-41945570 GCF_002007445.2 Ailuropoda melanoleuca
AAAAAAAAAAAAAAAAAAAAAGGGCGAATAGAAAAAAAAAAACCAGACCTAAAAAAAAATCAGCCAACAACAATTAAAAAAAAAAAAACCCAACCCTCCCTACCATTAGTTCAAAACAAAACTTTCACTGGTTGAGGTTTCTGAGTTGGTGGGACACGTCTGAGACCCAAAGATGGCCTGTGTGCACTGGGCAGCCAGAGGAGGCACTAAAGTGGGATGAGGTCCTCAGGCTGGAGGCTTGCAGGGGCTTAACAGGTGCGGCATGGGGATGGGAGCAAGAGGGTATGAGGCACTTGTTCGTCAGGAAGGAGTTTTGGGGAGCTGCCTTTAGGGATGTTCCCAAGGCTAATGACCCCTTGCTCTGCATGGACTTGGGTCTGAACATTCCCTGTACTTCCTCTATAACTATAAACTAGGCCTCTAGAGGCTGAGGTCTCATTCCTTGCCACAGGACCTGTCCCATCTTGAGAGAGGGGGCTGGTTTTCTTTTATTGGGTTGGAGGTGTGGGCTGCACCTTCCTTATACCCTCCCGAGATCATTTCTCACTCACTGTCATTCGCTCCAGGAGAGGAGTAGCCAGAGAAGTAGGGGGATAACTGAGTGAGGGTGGTGGCCCAGGGTCCCAGGAGGCCACTTGAGTGGGACTTGGGGCGAGGGAGGGGTGATATTGCTGCTGCCGCGAACCAGGACCCTTGCAGAGTGAGGGCTGGGGGGTCAGGTGGGCAGAGAGGGGCAGAGGTCACCCCTCCTCTCTGTACTGGACTACATCCTCTTGTGTGGAAGGCTTCTGGAGGACAGTACACAAGATTACTGTGTAAGTCCTCCGAAACGGGCGGGGGGGGGCTTTGACAGACTGGAAGGAGATGAGGGATGGAGTGATTCTAGAGAAACAGCCAGCTCAAAGGCCCTGAGTAGGAGTCTGTGATTTGCTCGAGGTCTACGAAGGTGGTCAGTGTGGTTAGAGTGGTGTGAGTGAGAGGAAGAGGGGTAGAAGGTGAGGTCAGAGAGGAGAGGTGGGGTTTAGACCCGCAGGACCTTGTAGCCTGTGGTAAGGACTTTGCCTTTTACTCTGAGTGAGGAGGAGGCCACAGGAGGGGTGTGAGTAGAGAAGAGACATGAACTGCCTTAGGATTTAACAGGATCCGTCTGACTGCTGAGTACAGAACAGACTGTAGGAGTGAAGATGGATGCAGGGCCACCAGACAAGGGGAAGCTACTGCAGTAGTCGAGTGACTGATGATGGTGCAGCCAGTGGAGCGGGTAAGGAGAGGCTGGAGTCACGAAACATTTTGAATGGAGAGCACACAGAATTTGCTGAAGGATGAGAGTCTTGGGGCCAGACTGGGACACAGATAATGCCCTAACTAGAAGAAAAAATCCCTCCAATTCTATCTTAAGCCCCTATTCTTTTGTGATTTTTTCCCCTGTTGCTTGCAACTGAATATATTCCTTCCTGATCCATGACCCCACCCTGGACACTGAGACCTGAGGAGGGGGAGGCTCCTGGTGTGGAGTGGGGTGGTGGGCTCCTCTCTGCTCAGGACATTGTGCATCAGCACCTTGCATACAGTAGGTGTTCAGAAAACCCTCCCAGGATGGAGGGGGAAGGCATGAAGGGCCATGCTCAGTGGACAGAAGCCACATTTCAGTTCCCACAGGAGGTGGGACCTCAAAGGAGAGTGAAAGGATGGGGAAACAGGAGCAGTGCTCTTGGCAGAGAGAAGAGCAGGAGCAGAGATGGGGGACAGAAAGAGGGAAGTGAGGCCACTTTGGGGTGTGGAGTGCCACTGGGGCAAGAAAGGCAGGACTTTGGTTTGTGATTACATTATAGGTGTCTGCCACCGTGTCCAACCAACTCCTAGTGGCATAGAGTCAGGCCCAGTGTTTTGCTGAGCTGAAGTCAGAAAAAACTCATTTTCCAGCAAAGGTCAATTTTTCATTTGGCCATTCATTCAACAATGGTGCCAAGTCCTGGAGAATGCTGAGGGTGACAAACAAGAACATTCTTGGCTAGTGGCATTGCCCAAGCAAAGGTTCCTAGGTGGGCAGGAAGACCCAGTAACTACGACAGGAGAGTCTGTTTTGCTTTCTTAGACCTCACACTAGGGTGCAGTCTAGGTGTTCAGGGACTGGGTATTCACAGCCCTGAGGCAACGAGAAGTCACGGAGGGCTAAGGAGATGGTAAATTCAACCACAAGAGGAACACTCTCCCCAACGGCTGCGTGCATTCTATGGCTCTGCGCCCAACCACGCTACAGCCCAGAAAGCCTCCTCTGGCCTCTTTATTGGCTGTTCATTCCCTCTTTCACACAACCTCCAACACCCCGGTTGGCTCTGCTCTGGCCCGTTCCGCCTCCGTGTCCTTCCATCCCGCTAGACTTTGTAGCCTTGGCATTGGTTCATTTCCTTTTAGCACTGCCCTTTGAGTGCTCAACTGCCTTCATTCTGGCTCCCTCATTGGCTAGCCACCATCTCTCTTCCTGGCTCCCGCCTCCACCGTCCACTCCCATTGGCCTTGCCCTCCAGTCCCGCCTCCGAGGCCGCCCTAACACCTCCTCTGGGGTCTCTTTCTAGCCTTCGAATTAGCTAGTTCAGCCCTAGCACCGCCTCTGGAAGGCATAGTGCAAGCTCACACGACTCCCCACTGGCTCGCTGTAGCCATTATCTTTTCGTCATCTCCTCTACGCCACGGGCGCGTGGCTCCCCATTGGCTATTCGCGGTCTCTATCTTCGCGTCCCAGCGCCTACGCAACCGAGGGATCTCCTGCTTTTCGGGCCGCTCCTTTCGCCCCCCGCTGCCCCCCATCGCCTGTAGTCATTCCATTTTCCTCGCCGCACACATGCCGCTCCCGCTCACACTCCCCCACTGCCTGTCCTACTTTTGCTTTTTCCCTCCGGGACCCCGCACCACCCCCAGTTAGGCCTCCCCATTGATTCTCTCATCATCCCGCCTCCTGCACCGCCCACTCTCGGGCATCCCCATTGGCTGCGTGCTTCTCCTGAACTCGCTTCATCGCTACGTCATCCGTGCGTGGCTCCCTATTGGTTTTCTGCAATACCTGTCTTCATCTCACCGCCTACACGCCCCCGTGAGCCGTACCCCCCCGCGCTGGCCTTCCCATTGGCTGCCCGCCCCTTCAGGCCCTGCCCCCGCCGGTCCCGCCACCGGTGCCGTCGGTGCCCCGCCGCCGATATGGCGCGCCCGGCCCCTGTGGAGCCCCCGCTGAGGCATCCCGCGCCCCCCTCGCCGGTCGCGGGCGAGCCCCGCACCTCTGTTGAGGCGGCGGCGGCCCCGCGGAGAGTGCTGTTCGCTGACGAGGCCCTGGGGCTGCCGCTGGCGCAGCTGCGCCGCTACCGGCCGTGGGGCGGGCCCGGGGCGGGCAAGATGGCGGCGGCGGCCGGGCAAGATGGCGACGGCGGCGGGGCTGACGAGGACGACGATGGCGAGGATGGGGATGAAGGGGAGGAGGAAGAGGAGGCTCGCCCAGCGCCCTCGCCGCTGTGCCCCGTCCCCGCTGGCGGGGGGTTTTACCTGGTGCCCACATTTTCGCTGCCGCCCGCGCCGGGCCGTCTGGAGCGCTTGGGGCGCGTCATGGTGGAGCTGGAGGCGCTGCTGCCGCCTCCCGGAGCGGTCCCCGGGGGTGCCGGGGTGTGGGTGCCTGGGGGGCGCCCGCCGGTGCTGCGCGGGCTGGTACGCGTGCTGAACCGCTCGTTCGAGAAGGCGGTGCACGTGCGGGCCTCACACGACGGCTGGGCTTCCTTCTGCGACCACCCAGCGCGCTACGTCCCGCGCAGCCCGCCGGGGGCAGGAGCGGGAGGACCAGGAGCAGGAGATCCCATCCTGGATCCCGGCCTGGGCCTGGGCTTGGGCCCTGGCCAGGCGTCCGCCTCCTCGCCCGACGACGGCGGCCGCACTGACCGCTTTGCCTTCCAGCTGCCCTTTGCTGAGGGCGCGGGCGATGGGGCGCGCCTGGACTTCGTGGTGCGCTATGAGACCCCCGAGGGCACTTTCTGGGCCAACAACCAAGGCCGCAACTACACAGTCCTGCTCCGGATCGCATCCGCTCCCACACCCACTGATGCCGAAGGGCTGCCCCAGCAGCAGCAGCTGCAGCAGCTGGAGCCACAGCCCGAGTGCCAGGGTCCCGTGGAGGCTGAGGCCAGGCAGCTGAAGAGCTGCATGAAGCCCGTGAGGCGCAGGTAATGTCTGCCAGCGCCACCTCCGCCAACGCAGGGCTGTGTCTAGGATGGAGGACAAGCATCCCGACCCTGGAGCCCCTCAGGCCTGCTCTCCAGGACGGGGAGGAGGGCGCATTCAGTCAGTTAGTCAAAGAGTAACGGAGGCCAAACATGTGCTAGGCTCGGTTTGAATTACTGGGGTTTCCTTCATTTATTGAGTTCCACTGTAAAACCCTGAACAAGACATCTTCCCTGCCCTCAAGGATCATGTAGGTTCCTATGGGAGACGGTTTGAAAAAAACAAGCAAGCAGATAAGATCCATAGGAATAAGATTAGTTGCTGAGAGGAAAGTGAATAGGGTTAGGGGGTAGTTTGGAGGGAATAGCTGCCTTAGAGTGTGTTCAGGGAAGGCCTTTAAGGAGGTGAGTCCTGGATGATCCTAAGAAGAGGCATGCGCAGATGTGGGGTGGGGGTGGGGAGAGTTTGTAGCAAAGGGAACAGGGAGGACTTTTCTGAGGAGGTGCCATTTAAACTGAGTCCTGAGTGATAAAGGAGGAGTGATTATGCACACCTATGGGAGCCAAGGTGTTCTAGGCAGAGGGAGCTGAGTACAAAGGTCCTGAGGTGAGCATGAGCTTGGTGTGAATGGTGAGCAGTGTGCTGGAGTGGACAGAACTTAAGTGACCTGGTAGGGTGGGCCAAGGGCCTTGCCAGTGGGGGGACAGGGAATCTGCTCCCCATTTGACAGAGCAGCAAACCAGGGTTCCGGGGGAGAAGCTGGTTGAGGAAGTGATGGCGCCCAACTTTTCCAGTTCCACCGTGGCTGACCTTGTAGCCTGTGCAGCTCTTTACTGTTATGTTCTAATCTAGTGAGAGGCCTCGCGCAGGATTGAGGGGCCGAGTCTGTGCTCTCGCAGGGAAACAGTGGCTCTGGCAGAGGCAGAACCAGATGGGCCTGGACTCGAAGCTCTTGTCCTTTGTTTTTGCCTGTGACCATTCAGAGCCTGGAAGAAGGAGCCGGTTAACCCCAGGAGGCCTGATAGGAGTCTAGATTTTCTCAGTCAAGCTAGGAGTTCTTTGAAGGTAGCAGCTAGGCCTGATTTTTCGGGGGTGGGGGGGTCACCTAAGTCTAGCCTGGGATAAGCAGAGTCTCTGTGCACGTGTGGGAAATGCACACATCTCCCTGCTTCTGGGAGGACTGGAAATGGGAGTGGGAAAATGCGTTCTGGACCTTGTATATGCTTGATCAGAAGCTACTGGCTGCAGCAAGATGTCTGTGGTCCTGGCAAGGCCTTTGGCTGTGAGTGAGTGGTTCAGAAAGGTCTAGCTTGGGGCTGGTGGGTAGGTGTGCCTGGGTATGTGAGCAAGCAGGCAAATACCCCCTTACCGACCTGTGAACCCCACAGTAACCTGAGACTTAGTCTAAAGGGGGCAGGCAGCATGCCTTCCCTTACAGTGTTGAGAATGGATTCTGACATCTGAGTGCCTCCGTTGAAATTGCAGCCCTGCCGTCTGTTGGCTTTGTGACCTTGGCTAACTCATTTATCCGTACCGTGCCTGAATACCCTCGCCCTAAAACAGATAATTGCAACACCTACTTCAGAGGAGACGAGTAAAAACAGTCAGAACCAAATCTGGCTCATAGCAGTGCCAGAAAGCATTAGGTAGTGTTTATGTTTATATTTAGGGAATCACACATACAGTTCCTTGGATACCCCTCCCAAACTCTGCTCTGCCCATCACCTGCTGTGTGGCCTTGCCTCAGTTTTTTCATCTGTAAGCCTCAGTCTTCTCATCTGCTAAAGGGGAATGACAGTCACTTTGGTTGGATTGAATGCAGAGAACATGGGCAAGGCACTGAAGGATGGTGGTAGCCGTGGAAGAAAATAGTGGCCAGCATTTACTGAGCTCTGTGCTGACAGCTTCACGTCTGTTCTCTCCTGAGTCCTCCTGTGCATGCCCTGTGGTATAGGCGCTCTGATTATGCACATTTAATAAAGGGGGAGACTGAGGTAGTTCAGGGGGGTGAGCCAGCTTGCTCAAGTCCACCCAGCTAGTGAGTGACAGGACCAGGGAGGACATGCTGGGGACTTTTTTTTTTTTTTTCCTCCTCAGGAAGGTCTGATAGGGTTCAGGAAAAAGTCTGCATTTCACTCCTGGTGTTCCCAGCACGTCATGCTTTTCTTTTAACTTCTCGCTTTCTCTCTTTTTTTCTCTTTCCCGCCCTTTTCTCTCCCTCTCTCTCTCCTTCCCTCCCTCCACTTTTTTAGAGGTATACCTATACAAAGTGTACTGATCTGAAGTATAGGGCTCAGCGGAGTTTTACATACATATGCTCGTGTAGCCATCACCCAGATCAAGATTCAGAGTGGTCCCAGTGCTCAGAATCGCCTGCATTTCTGTCACTTCCCAAGTTGTCTTCCCAGGTGGCTGTCATGGGAGCCCTGTCTGTAAGATGCGACAGTTTGGGTAACAAGAGTTTGGTCATTTTAGAGTGTAAAAGGAAGAGAACCAGAGAAATCAAAAGCTCGCAGGGCCAAGGTGGGTGGAGAGGGTGTTTTTCTTTTAAAATACATGGGTGGTTTTAAGGAGAAATTGAAGCAGCCCGTTCAGACAATTGTTTTGGTATCTGGCCCCAGGTCTGTGGTTCCTAACATGACTTGTGATATTATTTTAAGTGGGCAGATGGCTTTTTGATAGCTTCTTTATCTTTTGATCTCAGCTCTTGCAAAGGGGAGGTTGGTGCTCATTGCAAGATCAGCGGTAAGATTTTCTTTGTAGGTCGGCGGCTTTCTTGGCGAGTACATTTCAACTTATTATTGTTTTAAAAGCTGTGTGCTGCCGGTGACTTGGAGCGCTGTTGAAGAACAGCTACCCCCTGTGACCCAGCCCTCTTGGGAACCGGTAGCCGATCTCAGGGGATAGGCTGAACGTGTGGGAGCCCCATGGTAGAGGGCTTCTCGTTCAGAAGTGCCAGCTGCGGGCCCACCCTGTCCTGGGCATGGCCACGTCAGGTTGGGGGCACAGAGGAAGTCTATGGTAGCCACTGGGATTCAGCTCAGAAACTGAAAAATGGCTGCATTCCCTGGATCGCTGGACCAGGCTTTTGATAACCCTTAGGCTTCGAGATGATCCATCAACAAGCATTTGTTGAGGGCCTACTATGTGCTGGGCACAGTGCTAGGTTCAAACAGGGAAAAAGATGCAGACTGGCACTAAGCTGTCAAAGGTTTTGTGGTGGAACTGGGTGGGAGAGGCAGGGATGGAGGGCTTGGTGTGTGACGTTTGGCAGAGACCCTGCTCTGTGCTGGGCATTTTGCTGAGGGTTTGCATGCAAAGGCCTCATCTAATCCTTTCAACATTCCCTGAGAGAGAGACTGTTTTTATCCCTCTTTCCTGGATGAGCAAACTTGAGGCTCCCAGAGTCCAGAGTCCTAGGGCCAGTGTCGGCAGGAGCCCTCCTGGTCTGCCTTGGCTTAACACCCTTAGGAGGCGTCCTGTTCCTCTTAAAAATGAAAGACCAAGAAAGCCTCAGCGTGGCCTTCAAGCACCCCCCTGTCCTGTCCCCCAGTCTGGCCTCTGCAGCTGCTAGTCTCACACCCCACCGCCCTCTGCATTCTGAGCTCCTGTCACTGTGGTCTTAACAAGGTGCCTTGCCGCTTATTGCCTCAGGGCCTTTGCCCATGCTGTTTCGCATCACCAGGCATGTTGGTCCTGTGCTCCCTGTGGTCTCCTCGTTTTGATCCCTCAGTTCTGAGAGTGCTTCTCCTGGGAAGCCTGTCTGTCCCAACATCCTCAGGCCCCAGTGTTTTCATGGCATAGATCAGGCGAGCCCTGTGGGAGAATGTCAGTAGCAGAACAGGTGTGTGTTGCCACAACTTTAAGATCATTTCCCACCCTGCCTGGCAGTCCTATTCCATTTTTCTGATCCGCTCTTGTCTCCACCTTGCTCTGACTCTTTTCAAATGTTCTTTACCTTCAGACTTGACTTCCTGCTTCAAAAAACAAAACGAAGCCGTAAGAATGGAACTCCCCATGACTCGCAGCCCCCAAGCCTGCAAACTAAGTTCCCTCCCTTGTGTTACAGGGGAGGAGGGTGCTCTTTTACTCCCTCAGGCCTGTCCCCCCACTTGTGCCCTGGGTTCCCTTTTCTGCTACCTGCTCCAGAGCTTGACCCTTTTCTCTCCTGGCAGCTTTTCACCGCCCTCTTCACTGATCTCTCTCGGCCTTTATACATGCTAGTGTCTCTACTGTCTGAAAAACCTGTCCTTCGAGCTTACCTCTGTCCCTGCTGCTCCCGGCCAGCACCTAACCACCCTCCTCCCCTTCATTGCTGACCCCCCTCTGAAGAGTTGCTGACACTCTCCTTCTCCATTTGCTTGAGCCCCCCACATCTGCCAGATTCCAGTTGGTTTTGGTTTTCTTCTTGAAGCGGTTGAGCACTCCTACTTAAAACACAGTCTTTCCCTTGCCTTGGGACCATGCTCTGCCACTTTTCCTCTTAACCCCTGGCCCTTCTCCTTGCTCTTTCCTTCACCCTCATATAGCCAGACTCGGTGTCTCCACTTGGGTGATGTCCCAAAGGTGCGTCCCATGTTCGAGATCGAATCCATCACCTCCCCAACAGTGTTTCTGAGCGGCCTGTCTCGGACCCCTCCATTGCTTATCTTCCTTCTAAGCATCCTAAACCCATCCTGACCCTGGAATCTGGGCCAGGGCCCTTTGTTCCAGGGCATTCTTCCTTTCCTGAAGGCGCTGACCTCAGTTTGTAGTTAGACCTTCATTAGGGGATTATTGGATGACCCTCTCTGCCCTCTTAGACTGTAAGCTCCGTGAGGGGTAGGGACATGGTCTGCTTGTTGTTCACCACTGTATTCCTGCAGGGCCTGCCATGGTGCCTGGCACTTAACAGGTGCTCAATAAATGTTTGTTGAAAGAATGAGTGTGAGTTATTTTTTTAAATGTCTTCCTCCACACGGAATTGTCAGCTTCCTAGTTGGGTGTGCTCACCATTGTGTCTCCAGGGTCTGTCACTGGGCTGATGCACAGTAAGGCCTCAATAATTTTTAGGTCACCTGTTGCTGAATGGATGGGGACCCAACTTGCTATCTGAGTCGGCAGCCTTAGGGGAAACCAGAACATTCAAAGTTGAAACAGGACAGGCCAAGGGCCATCTTAGTTGTCTGGAAAGTCAGAATTTAGTGAGAAAACAATCCTCTTTTACTCCACAGACAATTGGTAGGGCATCGTGGTTAAGGATGTGGACTGAGGCCACACGCTGTGGAAGTGGCAGAGCTGGGCTCTGAGCTGGGGCGGTCCTGCTCTAGTTCCCCAGTTCTTAACAGCTGTACCAGGCTGGGTAGTGCGTCTTGCCAGCGGGGCATTGCCAGGCAAGTTGCTTTCCTTTTCAGAGCCTCAGTTTCCCTCAGTGGGCATTTGGAGGGGATCACTGTTTGTTGGCACTTTATAGGCGATGTTCCACTATTTCCTCAATCCATCCCACAGCCCTCTGAGATAGCTATTACCATTATACCTTCTTTACAGAGGAGGAAACTGAGGCATCGAGAGGTTAAGTGACTTGCTCCAGGTCACACAGCTGGTAGGTGGCAGAGCTGAGGTTATTCAAACTTACATGTCCTGACCCTTTATTGAACCGTGAGATCAATTTACTGGATCCCAACGAATATTAAAAAGAAAGAACTAGCATAGGAGATAATCAGTGTGCATCACAACACGTAGTAAAGGTAAGTGCTGTTTCATTCAAAGAACAACTGTTTTTCAGTTCTAAGTATGTATATTTACACATGTATGGGTGTGCTGGCTTATGATGTAAAATGTATTTCTTACTGTGGGTCACTGCCAAATGAATGAAGTCACTGCCGTGAAAGGAGCTCATGGCAACGATAAACTTGGCTCTCCTTCCTCCCACCCCACGGGATGGGCTGTAGGTCCTGGAGTTGACACTGACACAGACCCTAGTTGGGGAAGGCAGAGCGGTGCCCCCACAGAATGTGGTGGCTTTCACAGCCGTTTCAAACCCTGTTCTTTCCAGAAAGCAGGTGGCTTGGGGTAACCGGAATTCCAAGTATCGTGGGGCAGGTTTCTGAAGCCACCTGACCCCCTGGAGAGTCAGCATTATCTTCGAGTTGACTACATGGGAGCTGGGGTCTGCTGAGTTTCCCTTTGGGTTTCAGCACATGACCCACTTTGGGCTGGCCAAGTTCTTTGAAAACAGCGTCGGGGGTGCTCCCAGCGGACTCGGGGTGGTGGTGGTGGCAGTGATGTGACTGCTCTGAAAGTCTGCTTTGCTCTTCCCCATTGGAGGTTGTCAGCCCTCCCTCGCTCGCACTCTGGGGATTGACTTTTTTGTTCTGTCTTGGCTGGCCCAGGCTGGGGCCGATGGCACCTCTTTCTGAAATCTCACCTTCTGGTCTCCCTGAATGTCATCTGAGGTCAGCGGTCATTGAGTTTCCTGACGGCAGGAGGAATTTCACACCTAGGAGCCTGGTGTGGCCCCTTCTAGGCTGCGCTGTCTTGACTGGTTCTTGAGAACACCCCCGGGTGCATCCCGGTGCGGGCCCAGGTGCCTGGGCCTGTCCCCGGCCCACTACTGCCTACTGCCCTTGAGGAGATAGCACGTGGCATTTGTGGGGCTGGTGCCAAAAGAGCAGGTTTCCTTCTCGAAAATTAGCAAGCACCCTGGAGGTACAGTTTTGTTCTTAATCTCCTCCCTCCCCATTTTTCTAAGAACCCCTCTTCTCTGTTACTGATCAGTGAGTCAGTATACACTTGTACTCCATTTCTCTTACTAGCCTCCTTTTGATTAAAGTCGTAGCTGCCCCCGAATGTTTACTGTGAAAGACAGTTCAAGGATATTTAGGTTTTGTGTTTTTTTTTTCAGCCCACAGTTTCGAACGCTATCTTCAAAATGGAGCCCTCTTTGGATTGTTATCAGTGTGGTGTGTAGTTAGTGGGTGTAGAGACACGGTTCCTTGAGCCTCAGTTTCCGCATTTGTAAAAAGGGAAGGGTGTTACTTTGAAGGATAGATGTGAAGGTTTTCAAATGACTTGGTGTATCAATGAAAAAGGCCCACGTTGGAGGAGATGAACGATAAATGCTTGTGCCTTCTGCTTTCATCTCTCTGACTTCAGAGGTGTGGAGAGCGCCCTGGGTACTTCTGCTGACTTTGTGGATCTTGGGATCGGCTGAATTGCTTGACCTGATTTTTGGAAGCTCCCCCTCTTCTCACGCTCCTCAGCTGCAGAAGAGATGCTCTGGGGGCTGAGAGATTTGTTTTGTATTTGTTTTTCTTCTCTTTCTTCTTCCTTCAACTGAACTGTGGAATTCTTTTCCTTCTGTTTGGCTGCATCCTGTGTCCCCCCCCACCCCGCCCTTTTCTCTCTCACATGCATCTAGGACCCTGGAATAGTATTTCAAAGCCTGGTTTTCATGTCAGCACTGGGCCAGATGGCAGGGGATGGCTTGCCTAGTCCTGCCCCTGGGAGGGAGGGTTGCCCTTCTGTTTGCGGGTCTTCTTGAAGAAGCTTGCTTTAGAAGATCCTAGAAAGGTGACATTTTCTCTAACGAAGGACTACGCCAGCAAAAGAAGTCCGTAGAAATTGTGTTGGGCCACAAGTCCAAAGACCTGGATTTTAAACTTACTGGGGGGAGTGGTGCAGGACCAAGCTGGCTTGTTCCAAGTCCCCCTTTCTTGTCTGTGATGCTCAGGAGTTGGTGGCCGGGCTTCCAGAGTCACTCACTCCAGGGCCTTGTAATGTTCAGATTCAAATACCTTTGGTGGGACGCACGAGCCCTAGTCCGTGGGGAAAGACAGATGGTCCCTTCTGGAGCTTCCAGGCTCTAGATCCATGTACCTGGTTCAAATTTCTTCCCTGAGAGACCTTGCCGCCACTTCCGTGTCTGGTGGTCACCTAGCCCATGTCCCATGATGGCAGGGAAACTGGGAATGAATATATAGGCAAAAGGCAGGTCAAAGAAAAGCCTGAATGAAAGAAGAGGGAGAGATCTTGTCTGTTATTGCTGCCCCCCCCCGTCTACTTCTGGAAAGGATTGGAGATGGGGTTGGAGTAAAACCCCAGTTTCCCTCCTCCAGGAAGTAGCCATTTGTTGATCGAGAGCCTGGATTTAGACATTGAAGCTAGAAGGCTTAGGTTTCAGTCCTCGCTGCCTGACCTTGAGCCGTTTCCTCGGCTTCCACTTCATCATCTGTGTGATGTGGATAATAATACTGCCTACTTCACAGGATGAAAAGTACCTACCTCACAGGATTGTTGTGAGGATTTATTAATATATGTGAAGCACGCAGAACAGTGCCGAACATCATAGTGGGAGTTCTATTCAGGGCAGCTAGTGATCCTCGGTTTCTGTGAGGTAATTGATTATGTGTTTTCAAAAAGTTGCAACCATCTGCAGAAATGTCAACATCATCATACTACCTTTTAGGAATGAAAAGGTCTGAGCGATTGCCTCAGGTCCTCTCAGTCTCTGCTCATGTTTTTGTTAACGCTTCCCTCTCATTTGCCTTGATTTGTAAACATTTGGTACTCATTTCTGAGAACAAGAACAGCGATTTCTCCATGATCCCTGTGACCCCACCCCTGGCAGAGACTGGCTGAAATACACTTGCCTTATGCCACTTAGACCTAGGGGCCTGACTTGCCTGGTGGAGGAGGACCAACCTTAATGAGTATCTAGTCGATTCAGGCCCTACTTCGTGCCAGGCCCTGGTGTCTGGCTCGATGTCCTTGACTGTCCTGTGCTTGGTGTGCACATCCTGGCTGTCCTGTGCTCCATTTTAAGGTGAGGAGGGCGAGGTTCCAAAAGCTTAGGTGGTCGGCCAGGCCGATAGGGTGACGGGTGGAGGGTTGGTGGAGGGACCCAGGTCTTTGTGACCCCGGGTTACTTCCTTTTTCTGCTGGCCTCCTTCCTCTTCTCCAGTTGCTTCCTTCCTCCCCTTTGCTGTTCTCTGAGTCCCGCAGTCCTCACCTGCCCTTTCTTGGAAAAAGCGGGTTCGTCTACAGCTAGCAATATACCCTAAAGAAACAATCCAAAAGGCTCATAAAGCCATGCCCAATAGTGTCTGCTGGAGTCTGCTTGGTGAGAGCAAAATGAAGGCAACAACCTAGCCACTCAGGAGGATGGGAATGGGTTACGTACGTTACGTACGTTACGGTGAGCCGCTGGGAGAGTAAACAGCCCTTTCAGATGTTGACAAAAGTATACAGTGGTGCTTCTTACTGTTGCATGGACAAAGCGAGGTGTGAAATGTCATCTGCAGAATCTAAGTTGGTTCTGTAGAATATCTGGAGTGAACTTTTCCGACACGGTACTAGTGGTGGTCTCTGGCTGACGTGTGACTTTCCCCCTTCTTTACACTTTCCTGTGTTTCATTAACGTCTCTACAACGAGTCTGTAGGACTTTTCTAATTGGGGTAAAAAGGCGGCAGAAGGGAAGACAGCCACTGTCCCTTGGGAGTGGGCCACCACAGAGGCTCAGAAGGTGCTGGCGGGTGGCAGAACTGGCCTCTCGGGACATCAGATCCATGCATTGTCCCCTTTGCCCCCACAGGCCTACTGAGGAAGAGCTGGGGATGAAGCGCACGGACGACCACACCCCTGCTGTGGGTAAGCAGCTGGCAGGCTGTGGGGGTTCTAGCCTACATGCACCGTTTCTTTCTTTCTCCCTGTTTTCTTTATACGAGCTAGAAAGTGCCCTCTGCCTTAGACTGTCACAGAAAGCTTCAGAGGCGAAGCTGCCAAGTAGCCCCCAGAGCAGCCCAGCCTTTCTTAACTAGACCAGGCCTGCTTGGACACCTGCCTCACCCCAACGCTACCCTTCTCTTCTCTCCAGCAGAGCGCCCTAATGTCCAGGAGTCAGTGGGTCCCCTGGTGGCCCCCACCCCTCTCCGTCCATGGCCTCAGATGACGCTTCAGGTAAGCAGGCCCTGGCAGCCTCCGGAGGGACAGCCCAATGGCAGACTCGGTGGCGGGAGCCGACTTGTTCCAGGTCTACTGTAGGTCGGAGGGAGGCCCCCCAAAGCAGCACCTGATGGCAGAGGGGTAGAGTGCAGTTATTCACCCGAGCTTTGTTACGTTGGAGAGTATTTATTGAGTGCTTACGCTGTGCCAAGCAGTTCTGGGTGCTGGGAATACGGTAGAGCCCAAAAAAGCTGTCTTCCTGGGGCTTATTTACATTTTGGTGGAGTGAGACATGACAAAACAAAATAATAGTTAAAATATATGCTACTTCAGATGATGATGAGTTCTAAGGAAAAAAATAAAGGGATGGGGAGTGTGTGTGTATTTCACATGTGTGTGCACGCACGCGTGCATGCACACACACACACGGGGGTGGGGGGAAGGTTTGTGAGTTTAGAGCAGGTGGCCAGGAGAGGCCTTCGTGGTAAGTGAGATTTGAGCAAAAATCTGGAGAAGGTGAGAGTGAGCCACGTGGGTAACTAGGGGAAGAACATCCCAGGCAGGTGCAAAGTCCCCCAGGCAGGGCCGTGACGAATGTGTGAGGAACAGCAAGGAACAGTGAGTGTGTGCGTGTGGAGGGGGGAGCAGCAGGAGGTGAGGTCAGGCAGCGGGTGGGGGACAGATTGTGTAGGGTCTCGTGGGCCTTGGAGAGAACTCTGGCTTTTACTCTGAGTGACAGGGGAGCCACGGAAGGGTCGTGAGCAGAGGAGGGCCGTGATTGACTTAGGATTTAAGATGCTCCCTCTGGCTGCTGTGAGGACAATAGGCTGGAAGGGCGAGGGCGGAAGCAGGGGGACCTTGACGGGGAGGCTACTGCAGTGGTCCAGGTGAGCGATGCTGGTGCTGGCAGGGGAGATAGAGATTCTGGAGATGTATGTTAGTGTGTGTGTGTGTGTGTGTGTGTGTGTGTGTGTGTGTGTGTGTGTGTTTTAGTACAAAGATTTTCAAACATATAGAGAAGGAAAGAGACACTAGTAAAATGAACTCACATATACCTGTCACCTAGCTTCAACAAATTTCAACACGCCTGTTCCTACTTTTTCCATACCCCCTCCGCTCCCTCTTTGCCTATGGAATTATTTCAGAAAAAAATCCAGACATTATCTCATCCACAAATATTTTGGTTTGTATCTCAGAAAATTAAGCACTCTTTTAAAAAACCCAACAAACCCCACAGTGCAGCATCGCGCCTCAGGAAATCACCAGTCAGCCCTTAGTATCACCAAATATTTGATCAGTGTTCAGATTTCCTTATCTCATAGGTGTGGTAGGATCCAAACCAGGTCAACACATTGTATTTGGTGGATGGGTATTTTTTAGATTTTTAAATCTCCCTCACTTTTCTGGCAGTTTGTTTGTTGAAGAAGCCTTGTTTCTCCTGTAGGGTTTCCCACAGGCTGGTTTTGGCTGATTGTCTCACATGGAAACACATTTCTTACTCTCTTTTTATTAACATATTAATTCCATTTAATTAATGTGATCTATTAAATTTAATTACTTTATTAAACTATCGATTTTGTTAAATTGATTTATTAATTACAATCTATTAGTATGAAACTAATTTAACTAGAATTGATTCTATTTAATTCTCTTATTCCCATTTCATTTGGTACCTGGAATTCTTCTCTAAAGAAAAACTTTCTCATATCAACTGTTTGGCTGCCTTGAGGGTATATAGTTTGTATTGAAAAAGCTGTATAAATGCTTAATTTTTTCCCTTTTATTTACCAGTTTTCAGAAGAAGTGAACTTCTCCAAAGGTGACCAACTAAAGGATTTTTGGTTTTGGTGTATTATTACTAACTCATGAATTTTAAACATATTTGATAAGTTTCAACCCATTGCATTTATTTATTTATTTTGATGTTTAAATTGAGCTATACCTCCAGTCAGTGGGAACTTATTTACATTGGTTCCAGAGTCCGTTTGAACACACCCCCATCATTCTTTAACCACTCCTTCACATGCTAGAATGACAGTGTGTCCTAGACTCATCTCGTACTTGCCCTGCCCCAAACCTGGGAGCAGCCATATAGTTAGAAAGCTCTGGTTCCTTTTAGGGGAGGACGGTATTTAGAAACCAGGATCTGGGTGCTCGGTGTGCTTGTTGCTGCTGGATTGGCCATTGTTTCTAGGCCTTGTCAAAATAAATGTTTTTAAAAGAGAAAATACATGAATTCATGTGAATATTCTGGATCTGTTTTAGAGGTCAGCCAACAGTATTTACTGACAGCCGTTCACCAAATGTTGGTGCCCACTGCCTTCCTTAGGTTTATGATCTGTAGAAAGTCCCCTTTTACTCCATCTGATTGCGCTATTTTAACATAGATGACATAGGCTTTGGCATTTGGAGAATTAGAGGGGGCTTTTTAAGGAGGGTTTATCTGGAAACACCTGTGGGGCTGGGTGTGGGCTCTCCCTAGTCTCACTGTCTCTGCTTGTCCTGTCCCCTCCTTTACTTCATTCCTTTCCCTTTCTCTCCCCTCCTGCCCTCCCCCCCCCAATGGCTCTAGGTTTCTGAAGTTACAGTGACTGGCAAAGCCCCAGAGGAAGGTGACGTCCCCAGAAGCAATCCACCTGTGGCTTTCACAGAGGTCCCCCAGGCACCGGCCATCAGGATTCTCCCCTCTTCCTCTTTCTGTGGCCTGGGTGGCTCCCCCAGGGACCAGGCCTCGGGGCCCGATGCAAGTGAGGGGGCAGCCGGGCCGCTCCTGGAACCCAGCCAGCAACAGGTGGAGGCCACGTGGGAAGTATCGAGAGAGAATGGAGGGGGCCGAAAGGACTCCGTGGTGGGGGCTCTTACGGATGAACCCACTGGGGGTCTGGAGGTCGTGAGTGGGTTGGAAGAGCTGCTTGGCGAGGACACCATTGACCAGGAGCTGGAGCAGCTCTACCTATCCCACCTGAGCCGCCTGCGGGCTGCTGTGGCTGCAGGTGGGGCAGGAGGTGGCGGGGAGGGCCCCACAGATGGGGGGGTGTCCCCCAGCCATCCCCTGGGCATACTCACGGACCGCGACCTGATCTTGAAGTGGCCTGGCCCTGAGCGGGCCCTGAACAGTGCCCTGGCTGAGGAGATCACACTGCACTATGCCCGGCTGGGGCGTGGTGTGGAGCTTATCCAGGACACTGAGGACCCTGATGAGGAGGGGGAGGGCGAAGAGGGACTTTCCATTATACCCTCAAGCCCAGAAGGGGACACCCCCAAGGAATCGCCTCCGGAAATCCTCTCGGGGGCCCATTCTGTGGTAGCCACTATGGGAGATGTGTGGCTCCCGTGGGCAGAGGGCTCGGGATGTGACAGCCCCGTGGTTCTGGGTGCAGAGGGTCAGTTCACTGGGGCTCCAGAAAAGGGGATGGGCAAGGACACCGACTCTTTGCACATATGTGGGGTGGCAGCTGGGGTGACTGGGTCCCCAGGGGGTAAAGAAGGCCGGATGGAGTTTATCCCTGAGTGGGCAGACAACTTGGATCCTGTATCCGGTAAGGAGCCAGCTGCTCCAGTCTTACGGGGGCAAAGTCTCACCCTTTTCGGTCCTTCGGGGGCTGAAGTCTGTCCTTCTAGCCTGGCCAGGCCCCACGTGAGCTCCCAGGATGAAGAGGGTTCAGGCCCAAGCCTCAAGCCCCCAAAGAAGTCTCCCACCCTAGCAGCCCCTGCAGAATGTGTGTGTGTGTTGCCTCCCCAGCTCCGGGGACCCTTGACCCAGACTCTGGGGGTCCTGGCTGGGTTGGTCGTGGTCCCTGTGGCTCTGAACAGTGGTATGTCCCTCCTGGTGCTTGTGCTGTGCCTCTCTCTGGCCTGGTTCTCGTAGAGGCTGCTTGTGGGGAGCAGCAATAACAGGTTTCCCCCCTCTCTGGGGTGTGGGGAGAGGCAGTCCCTGCACCACCCCCGGGGGGTTCAGATAGGATGTGTGGCCTGTATAGTGATGGTCTTTTGCTTCTGAGAATGCCCAGCTGGAGAGAGACCTTCCCATCCCCGAGGACTTGTCAGCCCAGGGTTCCCTGCGGTGATACCAGTGGAGGGGAACAGGGCACAGTGGACGGTGTGAGATAACTTTCAGAGAGGAGCTGGGCATGTCCTCCCTTTCCCCCTCCCCTCCCAAGCCTGTATTTATTTTTGTATAATTCTCTGGATGAGGGAGAGTGGTCGTGAGCTGGTCTTGGGGCACAATTACCCAGAGATATATTTATTAACAGCCAACCTGTGCAACCTGCTGGAGCTTTATTTTTAATTTAATTTATATAGAGTACCTATTATTATATGCCACAATAGAGCTCTATGAGAAATGATGTGTCTTGCTGTACAATGTTCTCCTGTTTGGGCCTGAGTGTGTGGGTGGTCATGTTCTGTGGGAGGAGCAGGCTGGGGAGTTGGGCACAGGACACGGTCATGCCTGCTGCCACGGCTTCAATATGTGTCCCCTCACCTTATGGCCCTGCCCTGTGTGGTCTAGTGGTCTTTGGAGGGGCGGGTCCTTTGGTCTTTTCTATATTCTGCCAGGGAGGGAGGAAGAATGATTTGCCATATGAGGGTTTGGTGTCGAACACATGGCCGCAGTGGTGGATGTGGTCACCTGTAGATGTGGGAATACCAGCTGTGAATCAGCCGCAAGGTTTTGAGGTTCCTGGAAAAAAAAAGCCTTCAACACTGGGAGGAAGACCCCTCTGTCCCCAAGACTGGGAAGGTCTCCGAAAGGACGGAGAAGTTACTGTGCTGTGAAGAATTCATACCAGATTTCTGTCTACAGACATTGCCTTTCTAACTGAAAACAGGAAACCCAAAAGCTTTGAAAAAAAGGATAGATATATTTACTGCATGCAAATAAAAATATCTGCATAGCAAAACAAAACACCATATATTTATTTACTTCCCTTCACAGCAAAACTTTACACCAGCTTTCTTCCATTCTTCTCCAGGGCTCCAGTGCTTTTCTGAAACAGCCCCTATCAGATTGTTTGCCCAACCACTTCAGCGGAAGTGCTGAAGTCACTGATGATATATGATAGGTCTGTCAAAGGCCACACTCCAGACTTCATCTTCCTTGACCTATTGGCAACCTTTAACACAGTTGGTCATCTCCTCAACCGTGAAATCTTTCTTTACTTGGTTTCCAGGACACCACACTTGCCTAGTTTTCCTCTTGCCTCGTTGGCCACTCTTCTAGAACAGTGCCTGGCACCTAGTAAGACCTCAATAAATGCCTACTGAATGAAATAAATGACAGAACAAATAAACAGTTGTGGAAAAATGCGGAGACGTGGTTAGAGAACTTGGTTGGGCATTCAGTGGTGACAAGCTCAGTTCAGTCCCACAAATGTTGACCAACCACCTCTTCTCTGCTCTGAGGACACAGAGGAAGGATCTCACAGTCCAGTGGGGGAGACAGACACAGAGAAAGGATCTTAGTGCAGTGTGGTTAGTGTATTAGCAGTGATGGGGGTCTCAGGACAGATGCTCAGCTCAGGGTTGGGACTCTGGAAACCTTTTTGGAGGGCATGGTGCCTGAACTGAATTTAAAAATGAGAAGGAATCCACCAGGTAGTGAAGGGGAAGAGAGGGCAGTCCAGTCAGAAGGAATAGCATTGCAGAGGTCTGGAAGTGGAAAACAGGTACTGAAAACAAATTCAACACCTGCTCATTTCATCTGTCTTTCACTGAAGTATTATCACTTGGTCAGATACCAAAATCCAAACATGTGTCCGTGGTCTTCCAATAATGTGATAATTTGCTCAGTGTCCAAAAAGGCAACTTTCTACCAACTGGATTGAAAAGTTAGATAAAATGACAAATTACTCAAATTACTACAGACGTGTAACTTGCCAGAACTGACTCAAAAAAAAAGAGGAAAAGTTGAGTAGTCCTGTGACCATTAAAGTAACAGAACCTATAGCCAGAAGTCTTCCCACACGGAAACTCTGGGCGCAGATGGCTTCACCAGTGAAATACTCAAGGAACAAATAATTCTGATTTTACATAAGCGATTCCAGAGCGCTATAAAAGGGAGCATTTCTAATTCATTTTATGGGGCTGATAGAACATCAATACTAAAACTTGATGAGTGAAAAAAGAATATTATGGATCTCAAGAAAATATAAAAATACCTTAAATTAAATAGTTGACTGTCTTGGTCTGTTTAGGCAGCTGTAACAAAATAGTGTAGAATAGGTGGTTCGAAAACAACAAACATTTATTCCTCACAGTGCCGGAAGCTGGGAAGTTGAAGATCAAAGCACCTGCCGATTTGGTGTCTGGTGGGGACCAACGTCCTGGTTCACAGATGGCTGTCTTCTTGTGGTATCTTCACATAGTGAAGGGGCGACGTTACTCTGGGGTTTCTTATAAGGGCACTCATCCCATTCATGAAGGCTCCACTCTCATGATCTAATCACCTCGCAAAGGCCCCACCTCTTAATACCATCACATTGGGGATTACGTTTCAACATACAACTTGTGAGGGGACACAATCATTCAGTCTCTAGCACTGCCTGCATCCAGTACATTTAAAAAGTGTAATATGACCAAGTTGGATTTATTATAAAACTGCAAAGTGGTTTAACATTTGAACTCAGTCAATGAAAGTTGCTTCATTAACATATTAAAGGGAAAAAACCACAATAATCTCAATAGGTGTAGAGAAAGGGTTGGATAAAATTTAACATCTATTCATGATTTATTTTATTTTTATTTTTTATTTTTTTAAAGATTTTATTTATTTATTAGAGAGAGAGAGAGACAGCTAGAGAGAGAGGGAACACAAGCAGGGGGAGTGGGAGAAGAAGAAGCAGGCTCCCAGCAGAGCAGGAAGCCTGATGCAGCGCTCAATCCCAGGACCCTGGGATCAGGCCCTGAGCCGAAGGCGGACGCTTAACGACTGAGCCACCCAGGCGCCCCATGATTTTATTTTTTGAAATATTTTATTTATTTATTTGAAGGAGGTTGGGAGGAGCAGAGGGAGAAAGACAAGCAGACTCCATGCTGAGTGCAGAGCACATCATGGGGCCCAACCCCATAACCCTGAGATTATGGCCTGAGCCAAAATCAAGAGTTGGATGCTTACCTGACTGGGCCACCCAGATGTCCCTCTCTTCTTGATATTAAAAACCTTAGCAAGGGACGCCTGTGTGGCTTGATCGGTTGCGCATCCGACTCTTGATCTCGGCTCAGGTCTTGATCTCGGGGTTCTAAGTGCAAGCCCCGCATTGGGCTCCACACTGGGCATGGAACCTACGTGTAAAAAAAACAAAAAACAAAAAACGAGCGAACAAAGAAAAACCCTTGGTAGATTAGTTGAATACATTTTCTTAACGTAGAAGGTATCTATCTACAAGGATTTACAGTAAACTACAACTTCAAATGAAATTTTAAGAGCTCTGACATTTGGAACGTGGCAACAATGCCTGCTATCACCATTTCTGCTCAGCATTGTACTGGAGGTCCTAACAAGCATAGTAAGGGAAGGAAAGGCAAGGAAAGTAAATTAAAAATATTTAAAGACTGGAAATGAAGAACAGAGTTGTCATGATTTGTAGATGATACCATTGTGTATCTGGAAAATCCAAAATAATCCATGGACAAATTACTAGAATTATTAAGAATTTAAAAAGATTTCTGATATAAAAATCCATATTCAAAAATCAATTGCTTTTATTATGCTAATAACAAAATTTTAATAAAGATACCATTTATGAGCTACTTAGAAATTAACAAAAGAGGGCAAGATCTTTTTTTTTAAGATTTTATTTTTGGGGTACCTGGGTGGCTCAGTAGATTAAGCATCTGCCTTTGGCTCAGGTCATGGTCCCAGGGTCCTGGGATCAAGCCCCCCATCGGGCTCCTTGCTCAGCAGGGAGCCTGCTTCTCCTTCTCCCTCTGCTGCTCCCCCTGCCCATGCTCTCTCTCTCTGTCGGATAAATAAGTAAAAAAATAAAAGATTTTATTTTTAAGTAATCTCCACACCCAATGTGGGGTTCGAACTCACAACCCGAGATCAAGAGTTATGTGCTCTACCGACTAAGCCAGCCAGGGGCCCCAAGAGGGCAAGATCTTTCAGTAAAAAAATATAAAACCTTATTGAAAGACATTTTAAAAGATTAAATAAATAGATATACATGTTATTGAACAAAAGAGTCAATGTCATAAATCTGTCAGCTCCCTCTGAACTGTTTTGTAGTTTCAATGTAAATCCAGTCACGATTTCAATAGATTTGTGTGTCTGCATATCATAGCAAGTTAGTTCTTAAATTTATGTGGAAGTGCCACTAGCCAGAACACCCAATTTTAATTTAAGGTATAACAATTAAGATGGTGTGATGTTGCTACAAAGGTAGACAAATAGACCAATGAAAGACCAGTGGTCTCAGAAACAGACCCACTTACATGTAGACTCTGAATAGGTAGCCAAAGAGTATTGTAAGACCAGTGGGAAATGGTTGGACTTTCAATAAATGGAACAATCTGCTCTCCATACTGAAAAAAATGAAATTGGATCCTTACAACACAAAAATAACTCTAGGCAGATTCAAAACCTACTTGTGAGAAGCAAAACTGAAGAGCTTTAAGAATTTAATATAGAAAAATACCTTCATATACTCATGGTAGAAAACTTTTCTTAAACAGGACACAAAACACTAACCATAAATGACAATTATAAAACATTCAATTACATTAAAATTAAGAATGTCTATTGATCAAAAAGCACCATAGAGTGAAATCCACAAATTGGGATGCAAATTTAGAGAAGATAATTCAAACACAATTAACTGATGAAAAGCTCAAACCTAGACTATATTAAAAACTACAAATAGAAACACCAGATGTGCCAAGAAGTGTATAAATAAATTATATATTCACAGAGTGGAATGTTGTATAATGAGAATGAAAGATCTACAACTACATGGAATAGCCCGGATGAATTGCACAGGCATGATGTTGAGCAAAAGAAGCCAAACAGAAACCCAGGAAAAAGGAATCCATTAGCAGTGGTAAAATTATAAAGGAAAGGAAGAGAATGATTATCACCAAATCCATGATAATGTTTACTTCGGGGGAGGGAGGGAGGTGATTAGGAAGGGATCCCAGCAGACTTCTGGAATGTCAATACTGGTCTACAGCTTGTTCTGGGTGGTTGTTCATGGATGTGCAATTCATTGACATTCACTGAAATGTACATTTCTCAGGCAAGAAAAAAAAAGAAAAAGAGGTCACAACTAAAACAAAATGCAGTGAGTCGTGGGAGTGATGTAACTTTTTGGGACTCCTCCACACTGGCTCTGAGTGACCCCAGTTTCCTTGTCTAGACCATGTAGTGTCGGTGGACTACTTTCAGAACCTTCCCTGGGTCACGGTCCTGGATTTAGTCCTGGACGTTACCGAGGCTCCCTCAGCCCTATCTGTGGAAGTCATATTTTGGGGACTTGTTTATTCTGTGTCTCCTAACACCAGCCATGGAATAGGGACACTCACCTCTTGGGGGATGGAGAGAATCTGTCCATTTTGTCCTCAGATGTCGGAATTCATCTCCCCTTGGACCTCATTTATACATGGTTTTGTCTTATTTAATTAATTAAGTAAGTAAGTAAGTAAGTAAGTAAGTAAGTAAGTAATTTATTTAGAGAGGGAGAGAGAATACCAAGCAGGCTCCACACCCAGCATGGAGCCCAGTGCAGGGCTTGATCTCACAACACTGAGATCATGACCTGAGCCGAAATCAAGAGTCGGACGCTTAACCAACTGAGCCACCCAGGTGCCTCCATATGTGGTTTTAGAGCCCCCAAAGAGTTCATTTAGAAGCCAGGACCCCAAGTCCTGGTTGTGTGACCTTGGGTAAGTCATCTGGCCCCTCCCAGCCTCAGTTTCCCATTCTTAAAAGGGGGCTAGTGCCCACTGAGCTTTGAGGAAAATGTGTAATTGCATCACTCACGAACATATTTGTTTAATCTAGCAATTCAGGCAGTGTAGCAGGACAGGCAAGAGGAAGGGCTCTGGAGTGGTACAGTCCAGGACTAAATTACCACTATGTCACACGATAGGCAAGTTATTCAAGCTCTCTGTGCCTCCCTTTGCTTGTCTGTTATCAGGGATAATAACTTCCCTCTGCACAGGGTTATGGTGAAGGTTAAATGAGATAACACATCAGTTACCTAGGGCAGTGCCTGGCACAGAACAAGTAAATGTCAGCTGTTATCAGCCCCCACCCCCAGAACTCTTGCAATCACTGTCACCTACGACACCCCCTTCCCACCCTCAAGTGGTGGGTAATGCGAAGGGTGGAGTCCTCCTTGTATCCCTAGCCCCTTCCCCGCCTGCCCTCTTGAGAGGCACTGGATCCCCACACACCCTCCCCAGGGGACCCACATCCTCCTCAGTCTCCCCCTGTTTTTCAGGTTGACCAAGGTGACAGTGGCACCACCTCCCCATCTTGTGGGGGCCACAGGACTGGGCATTTCTGGCAGAAATGTGGACCCGAGAGGGAGGAAGGAAGGGAGTGGGGAGCACTTGTGTTTCCCCACCTAGTAGTTTCCTATTAATTATGTAACAAATTTGCAACAAACTTAGTGGCTGAACACAACACAAATATGCTATCTTACAGTTCTGGAGGTCAGGAGTCTCTCAGGGTGTCCGTGGGGCTGTGTTCTTTCTGGACGCTCTAGAGGAGAATCCATTCCCTTGCCTTTTCCAGCTTCTAGAGGCTGCCTGCAGTCCTTGGCTCATGGCCCCTTCCTTCATCTTCAAAGCCAGCAATGGCCAGTTGAGTCTTTCTCACATCAAATCACTCTGACTCTCTCTCTCCTGCCTCCTTCTTTCACTTATAAGAACCATTGTGATTACATTGCACCCAGCCAGATAATTCAGGATAATCCTCCCCATCTCAAAATGCTTAACTTAGTCACATCTGCGAAGTCCCTTTTGCCATGTAAGGTGACATATTCCAGGTCCTACAGTTTAGGATGTGGCATCTTTTGGGGACCATATTTGGCCTAGCACTCACCCCCCTTCCCAAGACTCTGTGGTCACTGCCAGTGTCCCCACCCTGAGGCCATGGAGGTGGACAGATGGGGCTTGTCCTTGAAGGGAGCAAGTTGCCCATCCTGTAGGGAGAACAGCATGTCACCAGATAATTAAGATTGAATGATTCTTGTAATGATAACAGTAACAACACTATCAGCATTTCCCTCCCAGTTACTCTGTGCCAGACACTGGGCTGATTACTTTACATGAATCATGCTTTTCTCATACCAACACCACGATGTAAATTCTACTTTTATCACTAGTGTACAGATGAGGAAACTGAGGCCCTGAGAGCCTTCTGTGTTCTCATCAGCCCTGAGCACAGGCCTTTGCTGGGGCCTCCACGATCTTCCTCTGTCCCCTTCTCCTTTTTACTAGGCCCAGTATCTCGATCTCATAGGGGCCCCTGCTATCTGTCCTCGGGTCTCAGCCCTCAGCCCAGCTGTCACCTGACCACAGAGTACAACCCTTCCACTTCCCATTGTGGATGTCTGGGGTCCAGGGAAGTCCAGGTTTAAACCTGAGCTTCCTGCTAAGTCAAAGTGGCCTTTTCCTTTCATTCAGGAAAGCGTGACTGAAGCCATGGTCCCACGGTGAGGCGTTAGTGTCGTCGGGCACAGCTCAGCCTTGGACCGTCCATATTCTAACCTTTACCAGCAGGGGGCGACTCATCTCCAAGACCAGGAAGGCCTCAGGGAAGAAGACGAGGAGGGACTGAGACTTAAGCATTCACACCTGAGAGGTTCACAAGCCTCTGGGTACATGAGCCCCAGACCCGGATGTCCCTCAGAGCCTCCCTCTCTGCGTGTGGACAGCTAGGGGCAGCCTAGGGCCAGCTCTGCCTCTTCTTCCTGGAGGACCCTGGTCTTGGTCACTGAAGATGGCTTTTCTCTTCCTCCTGCTCTTCTTCCTCCTACCAGAAGCTTTAACCTCTGTGGGTAAAGAGAAGTTCTCACAATTGTAATCCTTTTCTCATTGAAAGGTTTCATTTTACTTTTTCCTCCCCACAAGATGGACTGGTTCTGTCACCTCGGCCACAGGGCAGGTTGGGCTACAACTTATCCTGTCCTGAAGGCACAGCCCTGGATGCTGAAGGCACTGGAGCATCCCCAACAGAGCCTGTGTTTCGGAAAAAGCCCCTAGGTCCCCATTCAGATCCTGACCAGCTGCCAGCTCTGCCTCCAGTCCCCTCCCGGAGCCTGAATGCTGGGACTACAACCCCTAGTTGGGGCAAGTAGCTGCACCAGGGCTGCTGGGCTGGGAGAGACACAGGCCTGGAGGAGGAGGCAGCAGAAAAGCTCTGGATGGCCTGAGGGGATGTGCGGTGGTGGGGTGAGGAAAGACCCACCCACAGCCTGCCCACTGACCTGCTGCTGGGCTGCAGCCCCAGCTCCTGCCCTCCATCGGTCTCAGTTTCCTCACCTGCACAATGGACATGATTATACTCCCCCCCCCACAGGGCATGCTTATGAACGGAGGGGGTTCTGAAGTGATGAGAAAGCGGATTTGGCCCAAGAGGAGGAGCAGATCAGAGTTGCAGGGGATGACCTGACTTGGGTCTTCTCAGGCACAGCCAGGAGCTGTTTCCCTCGAATTGTTCAGGGCAGTCAGGCAGGTGGGAAGCTCTGAAATCAAAACCGTGGGCCAAGGTCCAGTTGAGGTCCTGTCTGGCCACTTATGTCATTCCTATTTGTCCTCACCTCTGCCCACGGGGATACCAAGATGAGCTCAGGGAGCTCACTGCCTCGCTGGTTACGGTGACCCAGCTGCAGTCATTAGAGTCGTGTGTCATCTTTGCAGCAGATACCCATTAACGCTCAAGTAACTTGTCCAAACAGTGGCTCACATGTTCCGAAACGGTTTTGACTTATTACAGCCAGAGTTTATTCAGTCACTCTTCCACTGAATGGACAGGTAGTATATGATTTAGGTTCTTGCCATCTCAAACTAGCTGTGGTGAGCGTTCCGGGACATACAACAATGGTCGTATAGTAACTCTATTTGTAGTAGCTAACTGCTGGAAACGACCCAGTTATACACTAATAAGAAACCATGTGGGGCGCCTGGGTGTCTCGATCGGTTAAGCGTCTGCCTTTGGCTCAGGTCATGATCCCGGGGTCCTGGGATCAAGCCCAGAGTCAGGCTTCCTGATCAGTGGGGAGTCTGCTTCTCTCTCTCCCCCTCCCCATCACTCGTTCTCTCCCTCAAATAAATAAGCAAAATCTTAAGAAAAACACATGTAAATAAATTGTGTCAGTTTCATAGTACAGAATACTGCACAGCTATGGGAACGAATGAACTAAACCCACAGAGACATAATGTTAAGTGAAAGAAAACAGACACAAAACAAGACAGGCTATGGGATAATTTTTTAAAATACATACCAAAATATCAAAACTGTAAAAATTGGCTTTGGGGGTTCTGTGAGTTTTAACACATGAATAGATTCTTGTACTCGCCGCCACATTCAGGATACAGGACTGTTCCATCACTTCAGAGAGCTCCCTTGTGCTGCCCCTTCAGAGTCACACCTTCACACACAAATATGGCCGAATGATAGTTCATGAAGGTGTCTATCACTGTGCCAGTGCCACGTGATTATTGTAGCTTTATAGTAAGTCAAAATCCACATAAGCCCTCCAATTTTGTTCTTCCTTTTCAAAGTTACTTTGACAACTCTAGTTCCTTCGTTTTTCCACATACATTTTAGAATTGAGTGGTCTGTATTCACAAAAATTCCTCCTGGAATTTTGATTGGAAATGCATTAAATGTAGAGATCAATTTGGGGACAGTTAACATCTTAACTATACTGAATCTGTCAACCTGCATACACAGTATGTCTCTTTAGTATTTAGGTCTTTTATTTCTTTAGTCAGCTTCTTGTAGTTTACAACTTCCACATAACCTGTACTTGTTTGTTAGATTTTTTTGAGGGGCGCCTGGGTGGCTCAGTCGTTGAGCATCTGCCTTCAGCTCGGGTCATGTTCCCAGGGTCCTGGGATTGAATCCTGCATGGGGCTCCCTACTCGGCGGGGAGTCTGCTTCTCCCTCCCCCTGCTTGTGGGTGTGCTCTCAATCTCTCCCTCTCTCTATCTCTCTCTCTTCCTCTCCCTCTCAAAACTAAATAAACAAAATCTTTTTAAAAATTGTTGGTTTTTACTCTTCATTGCTGGTATACAGAAATATGCTTGATTTTTGTGTGTTGGATTTGTATTCTGCAATGTTGCTAAACTCAAATATTAGCCCCAGTACTTCTTTAAAAAATTATTTTAAAGATTTTATTTATTTATTTGAGAGAGAGAGAGTGAGTGAGCAGCAGTAGGGGCAGAGGGAGAGGGAGGGAGAGAATCTCAAGTAGACTCCACACTGAGCGCAGAGCCTGATGTGGGGCTCGATCTCACAATCCCCAGATTGCGACCTGAGGCCAAAATCAAGAGTCAGGGGCCCAACTGACTGAGCCACCCATGCACCTCAGCTCTGGTTCTTTTTTTCCCAAAGATTTAATTTATTTATTCTACAGAGATAGAGACAGCCACCGAGAGAGGGAACACAAGCAGGGGGAGTGGGAGAGGAAGAAGAGGCTCACAGCGGAGGAGCCTGATGCGGGGCTCGATCCCATAACGCCGGGATCACGCCCTGAGCTGAAGGCAGACGCTTAATGACTGCGCCACCCAGGCGCACCGAGCTCTGGTTCTTTTAACATAAATTCCATGGAAATTTCTATGCAGATAATCATGTCATCTGAGAATTGGAGTAGTTTTATTTCTTCCTTCCCGATCTGTAAGCCATTCATGACTTTTTCTTGCCTTTCTGAACTGGCTAGGATTTCCAATAACCAGGGTGAGAGTGAACATTGTTCTGATCTTAGGGGAAAAAGCATTGAGTATGGTGAGCTGACCTGGTAGACAACTGTAGACAACACTGCATTTGTGTTATCACAATTCATTGCTGGGGGGTTGAATTGCGTGATTGCATTGGGAAAGGACCCTTAGAAGCTTGCATGGCTTTCCTCTGGACTTCACCTCATGAACTTTTTCCCTTTGCTGATTTTGCTTAGTATCTTTAAGTCATAATAAATATTAGCCTTGGGTACAGCTATATGCTGAGTTCTGTGAAACCTCTTTGCAAATCATTGAAACTGGGATGGTCTTGGGGACCCCAACACAAGTGTATACATATTATAGATTATTACATATTCTTGGTGAATTTTTTTTCAGTTTGTAATATCTCTTTACCCCTGGTAATGTTCTTGGTTCTGTAGTTTATTTTGTCAGCTATTAATAGTCACTTGAGCTTTTTTTTTTAATTAGTGTTTATCTGGTATATCTTTTTTCATCCTTTATTTTCATTTAGCTATATCATTATATTTGAATTGAGTTTATTGTACATAGCATATAGGCGGGTCATGTTGCCTTTTTTATAAGAAAAAAAAATCCGTCCTTAGGGCTCCTGGGTGGCTCAGTCGGTTAAGTGTCTGCCTTCAGCTCAGGTCATGATCCCAGGGTCCTGGGAATGAGCCCCATGTTGGGCTCCCTGCTCAGTGGGGAGACTGCTTCTGCCCCTCCCCTGCTTGTGCTCTGGCTTTCTCTTTCTCAAATAAATAAATAAAATCTTCTTTAAAAAAAGAAAAAAAATCCATCCTTAAAATCTTTGACTTTGATCATTTACATTTATTTTATTTTTTTGAATATTTATTTATTTTATATAGTAAGTGAGAGAGAGTGTGTGCGCACAATTGTGAGGGGGAGGGGCAAAGGAAGAGGGAGAGTCCTAAGCCAACTGCACTGAGTGCAGAGCCTCCCTTTGGGCTCGATCTCACCACCCTGAGATTACAACCTGAGCCAAAAGCAAGAGTTGGATGCCCAACCGACTGTGTCACCCAGATGCCCCGATCATTTGCATTTAATCTTATTACTAGTATGTTTGGGTTTATGCCATTGTGTGCAAAGTGTACCATTTTATCATTTGTTTTCTCTTTCTTCCCTGTTTTTGTCTCTCTGCTTTTCGCTTTCCTTTGGGTTATGTGAACATTGTTCAGCATTCCTCTTAAATTTTTCTACTGTGTTTTTGACTGTATCTCTTTGTACACTTTTAGAAGTGATTTGTCTAGAAGTTAAAATATACATTCTTAACTCTTCCCAGACTACTAAAAATCAATATTTTTACCATTTCACATGGAATATGGAAACCTTACCACCATACAGGTCCCGTTAATCTCCCCCTCTTTATGTTCTTGTTATCTTAAATATTACATCTACATACTTTTTTCTTTAAGTTTATTTATTTATTTATTTAAGTCATCTCTACACCCAACATGGGGTTTGAACTCATGATCCTGACATTAAGAGTCACATGCTCTACTGACTGAGCCAGCCAGGCACACCTGGCCTCCATGATTTCTGAAGAGAATTCTGCAGTCATTCGGATCATTGTTCCCCTATACATAATGCATCCTTTTCCTCTGGATGCTTTCAAGACTTTTTTTTTTAATTTGTGGATTTCAGAGTTTGATTATGATGTGTCCAGGCATGGGTTGTTTGGGTCTATCCTGTTTGGTGTTTGCCGAACTTGTATTGTAGGTTTATGTCTTTTGCCAAATTTGGAAAGTCTCCAGCAATTATTTCTTTAAAAATATTTTTAGGGGTGCCTGGGTGGCTCAGTCAGTTAAGTGTCCAACTCTTGATTTAGGCTCAGATCATGATCTCGGGTTCATGAGATAGAGCCTCATGTTGGGGGGAGCCTGTGTGGCTCAGTCGTTTAGCGTCTGCCTTAGGCTCAGGTCATGATTCCAGCGTTCTGGGATCGAGCCCCGCATCCAGCTCCCTGCTCGGCGGGAAGCCTGCTTCTCCCTCTTCCACTCCTCCTGCTTGTGTTCCCTCTCTCGCTGCCTCTCTCTGTGTCAAATAAATAAAATCTTAAAAAAAAAAGAATAATTTTGGGGCGCCTGGGTGGCTCAGTCGTTAAGCATCTGTCGTCGGCTCAGGGCGTGATCCCAGGGTCCTGGGATCGAGAACCACATCAGGCTCTTCCGCTTTGAGCCTGCTTCTTCCTCTCCCACTCCCCCTGCCTGTGTTCCCTCTCTCGCTGGCTGTCTCTCTCTCTCTCTGTCAAATAAATAAATAAAATCTTTAAAAAAAGGGGGGGGCATGTCGAGCTCTGCACTCAGTGGGGAGTCTGCTTGAGACTCTCTCCCTCTCCTTCTGTCCCTCCCTCTGCTTTCTATCTAAAATAAATAAATAAATCTTTTAAAAAACGTAACATGACAATTCCAAATTGTACAGTGGTTCCAGAACCCTAGGTGTGCAAGTAGCCAGTTGAAAATATTTATTGATACTTATTCTGACTTAGGGGATAAAAGTTCTCCCTGTGGGGGCAAACCTAGAGTCATGTATGCCTCCTGGAGGCCCCTGCTTAAAGGGGTCATGAAAGCAAAATAGTAAATACTGAAAGAGCCCACTGAATTAGCTGAAGGCATTTGGGAAGATATAGTGCAGATGTAAAGAGGAAGCAACAGCTGATGAACTTTTCACAAAACAGCAAAACCTCGGAGACATTTTAAAACAGTATTGCTGGGGTGCCTGGGTGACTCAGTCAGTTAAGGGTCTGCCTTTGGGGGCGCCTGGGTGGCACAGCGGTTAAGCATCTGCCTTCGGCTCAGGGCGTGATCCCAGCGTTATGGGATCGAGCCCCACGTCAGGCTCCTCTGCTATGAGCCTGCTTCTTCCTCTCTCACTCCCCCTGCTTGTGTTCCCTCTCTCGCTGGCTGTCTCTATCTCTGTCGAATAAATAAATAAAATCTTTAAAAAAAAAAAAAGGGTCTGCCTTTGGCTCAAGTCATGATCCCGGGGTCCTGGGATGGAGCCCCGCATAGGGCTCCCTGCTCAGTGGGGAGTCTGCTTCTCCCTCTCCCTCTTCCTGCTGCTTTTCCTGCTTGTGCACACGCTCTCTCTCCCTCTCTCCTTCTCTCTCTCTCACAAATAAATTTTAAAAAATCTCTAAAAAAATGGAGCTGCCTTTATAAAAAAAAAAGGGGGGGAACTATGAAAAGATTGCTATGGATGGTTATTTAATTTTATGTATGTATGTATGTATTTCAAGGCATGGTTATTTTATTTTATTTTATTTTATTTTATTTTATTTTATTTTATTTTATTTTATTTTTAAAGATTTTATTTATCTGACAGAGAGCACAAGCAGGGGGAGCAGCAGAGGGAGAGGGAGAAGGAGAAGCAGGCTCCCCGCTGGGCAGGGAGTCCAAATCAGGGCTGGATCCCAGGACCCTGGGATCATGACCTGAGCCGAAGGCAGATGCTTAACCAACTGAGCCACACAGTCGCCCAGCATGGTTATTTTAAATAGAAACAATTAGGCCTTTACAATATTGAAGTGGGTTAAAGGAGGCAGGGGCCAAGTGCTTTGGTCATCCTATGCCTATCGCGAAGGGTGAAAGTCTATAATTCCAAGGGGGTGGATCTGAGATTTACAAGGACCAGTGGCAATGTTTTCAGCCAAGATATTTGGAGGGTGTCTAAAAATTTTGCCAACTGAGTCTTAATAGTGCCTTTAGTGCATTCAACTAACCCTGAGGATTAAGGATGATATGCACCACGAAAGTGCTGTAAAACCAGCCAAACAGCACAGACTCACTGAAACACCTGATGAGTAAAATGGACTCTTCAATCACTGTGAAGTTCAAGAGGGGTTCCCCAGGTTGGGATAATTTTTTTTTAACAGAATTTTAGCCACAGAAGCAGCAGTGGCCTGTCTACAAGGGAAAGCTTTAGCCCAGTGAGAAAACCTACAAACCATGACTAAAAAATATTTATATCCACAAGATGGGAGACTGTATGAAATCCATTTGTGTGAATGGGTTTCTCTGGATTATACTCTGGACAGGTGGGACAAGTGAGGTAGGCACTTTTAAAAAACTTTTAATCTTTTTATTTTAATTATTTATTTATTCTTTGGAGCAAGAGAGGGTGGGGAGGGGCAGAGGGAGAGAGAGAATCTTAAGTAGGTTCCATGCCCAGTGCAGAGCCTAATGTGGGGCTCAATCTCAGGACCATGAGATCACAATGTGAGCCAAAATCAAGAGTTGGTTGCTTAACCAACTGAGCCACCCAGCTGCCCCACTTTTTAAAAACTTTTTAATTCTGGTACACTAAACATACAGTGTTATATTAGTTTCAGGTGTGCAACATAGTGATTCAACAATTCCATACATCACACAGTGCTCATCACAAGTGCACTCCTTAGTCCCCATCACCTATTTCACCCATCCCCCACCCACCTCCCCTCTGGAAGAGGTAGGCACTTTTTGTGGCCTTATTAATATTTCCCCACCAATACTGGTTCATGAATACTATCATTTTGTCAGTAGACTGATGGTTTAATGAATCTCTAGTGGTAAAGCAAAGGGAATTTTAGAATTTCTTTTTTTTTAAAGATTTATATTTATTCATTTGAGAGAGAGAGAACGAGCTGGGAGAAGGGCAGAGGGAGAGGGAGAAGAGGCTCCTCTTGGAGCAGGGAGCCTGATGTGGGGCTCAGTCCCAGGACCCTGGGATCATGACCTGAACCAAAGGCAGACACTTAACCAACTGAGCCACCCGGGGGCCCCGGGAATTTTAGAATTTCTGGTAGGGCCAGATTGTTATTTGTTTGCAATAGCATATCCAGCACATTTTCGTCCTTTAAGTAAGATCCATCAGTAAGCCATGAAAAGTCTACATTGGTTAGAGGAGTTTCCACTAAATTGTCACGGGGAGTCAAAAGGTGATCTGTCATTGTTAAGCAGTTGTGAAGGGTTTCTTCTGGATCTAAACGTGGTCCTTGTTCCGAGATCAGGTGCCTTAACTATAGAACCTGAGTTTGAGCCAACTGCAATTTTTCTTTGCAGACTTTATGTCTTTTTAAGGCCAAAAATTTTTAATGGGTGGATGTTATTCTCCTGTGAAGAGGTTTGAGAAGGGGAGCAGAGAAGTAGATAATCTATGTATTGTAGCAAAGTAGAGCCTGCAGAAAGCTTTATATCATCCAAATCAGCTTTTAAGGAACTCTGTGAAATTCTGGGACATTATTGTCCAGGGGTATTGCCTTTTTCCCCAAGTGAAAACAAAAAGATATTGGCTATCCTTATCAACTGGAATATTAAAAATGCACTGCATGGATCAATTACAGTGAAAAACTTGCTTTCAGCAGGAATGGATGTCAGCAGCACATGGGGGTTAGGAACAACAGGGTGTCAATCAGTAACGATGTTATTTATTGCTCCAAGGTCCTGGATAAACTTCCATCCTTGGCCGTTGGGTTTTCTCACAGGTAAAATAGGGGTATTAGAGGAATTAGTGCAGGGGATAATGAGGCTCTGAGCTTTGTAATCTAGTATGGGGTTGATGCCTTGAAGGGTTTCTTTATTTACAAGGCATTGATTAATTCTAGGGAGGGTTTTGAGGGATCTATTTGAATCTTGATGGGTGGTACACTGGATTCTGCCAATATCAGTTGAAGATTTTGCCTATAAAGAGGACAGTAGCTGATCTAATAGGAACAAATGATCAGTGTCCCTGTACTCAGTTACGGTGCCATCAGAGACAGAACAAACAAAACATGTCAAAGGGTCATTTCAGTCCCCTGGTTGGCTATTTTAATTACCACTGTCAAATTCTGGAATTATTCCCCCCTTTTGGGAGAAAGAAACTCTGGCATGATACTTTTCTAAGAAATCTCAGCCCAATAAATAAATAGGGGTTGAGGAACTAAGGAGGAAATGGTGTGCATCTCTCAAAGGGTGCAGACAAAAGGGGACAGGTTCAGAGACATGAACCTGTTGAGGTTTCTTAGCGCCACCCCCGCCCCCGCCATTTGAACTTTAAGGACTCCAAGGCAGGGGCTGCTTTATAACAGTGAGATTGAACACCAAGAGAGTAGCTCTGGTGTCTAAAAAGCCCCCAGTCTCAGGAGTGGTTTCTCTGAGCTGATTAAGAGGGAAGAGCCCATGTAGTTCCTCAGAGCCCTGTCGCTGGAAATTAGGAGGACAGTGGAAAGGCTGGCTAGAGGGCTGAAGGCACGTGGAATGCTTATGCTTATAACAGTCTTTTTTCTCAATGCCCTGGTTCTTTGCAATACTAGCAGAACCTAAAAGGGTTTTGGTTTTATTTAGGGGCCTTTATTTGCTGGGGTTGAAAGTCGAGAACTTTAGTGGTCTTTCTTTTGGTGACTCATCTAGACTGTGAGCAAGCTGGTTTGGCAAATTAACTAAACTTGGAATGGACATAGTTTCCCATTCTATCCTGGTCCTTTTAACTAAAAGAGAAAGATCCTGGTTCAGTCCATTAATAAACAGAGTTAAATGCTACCCAGGTGGATTCAAAACCTAACAAAAAACCAGAGTTTTCTTTGAAAACAATCTGAAGTTGATTGTAAGAGTCATGACCAAGTTCATCAGGCTTTTGTGTATAAACCTTAATTTTGTTCCAATCAATGGTCTTAGGAAAAGCTACTGTAATTGCTTGGTGGAGATTTTTGGTGAGTGTTCTAGCATCTTGCCAAAAGTTGAGGGGGGTGGTTATCTCTCTAAATACCTTCCCAGATGTTCCCATCAGGCTAGTTTCATGCAATGCTTGGCCTGGTCTTCACCAACAAGCATGTGGACTAATTGATAGAAATCTGAGAAACCAGGTTGATAAAAGTTTGATTGACTATGTTACATTCTGCAGCAAACCTATGGGGTCCTCAGTCACTTTAAGAAACTCTTTAACTGTAGCCCCCAGTTCGGCTTTAGTCCAGGAAACATAAGAAATTTGGGCTTATGTGGATCCCCAAAATGTTTAACTTTAAAGGAGGCAGGTTTTAATAGGTTCAGGAGAGGAGGAAGTGGGGGGAGTTTTGGAGGGAGAGGGAAGTTTGGAGGAAGGATGAGAATGAGGGATTGGGGTATAGAGGACGTGGAGTTGGTGCAGAGGGAATAGAGGCAAATGGCGCTGGACAGGGGGCCTGAGCACGAGGTGTCTGCCACATGTCAGGAGACAAAGAAAACAGTGGAGGGGGAAAAGAGGTCTCAGAAGCCCGTTTTACTTCTTTCAATTGTTTATTTGCCTCAGTCAATTTAGAAATAATATTTTGTGGGGCGCCTGGGTGGCTAAGTCGGTGGAGCACTCGACTCTTGGTTTTGGCTCAGATCATGAACTCAGGGCTATAAGATCGAGCCCAGCGTCAGGCCCCACGCTTGGTGCAGAGCTGCTTGATATCCTCTGTCTCTGCCCCCCACCCCCCCGCACACGCGTACCTACACACACACACACTCTCTCTATCTCAATTAAATTAAATTAAATTTAAAAAGAAATAGTATTTTGCAATGAGACAAACTTAGAATCCTGAAAATGTTTGGAAGCCTCAAGGTACCAATTAAAATAGGCATCTTATTCAGTTTTGGTGGGTTTGTTTGTTTTTTGGTTTTTGTTTTGTTTTGTTATTTTGAACTGTGGCTTTCTAATTTAATATTGAGAAAAACAAGTTTTGGGAGATCAAAAGTCTTCCATAATGGCCACTGGTGTACTTTTGGCTAAGTTGGTCCATTTGGTTAGAAATGCACATGAGGGGGCGCCTGGGTGGCACAGCGGTTAAGCGCCTGCCTTCGGCTCAGGGCGTGATCCCGGTGTTATGGGATCGAGCCCCACATCAGGCTCCTCCACTATGAGCCTGCTTCTTCCTCTCCCACTCCCCCTGCTTGTGTTCCCTCTCTCGCTGGCTGTCTCTATCTCTGTCGAATAAATAAATACAATCTTAAAAAAAAAAAGAAATGCACATGAGGAGGGAACCATAGTTTTTAAACATGAAACCAGCCAGGGCCCCAGAAAGAGGGGATGCCCTTAAAACATTTTGATGACTGGGGTCTCACCTCTTAGAGGTTTTTCAGGAACAGCCTGGTTCCAGAAAGAATCAGACCAAAGGCCAACACAATTCCTACAGGAACAGTCCAAAGGCCTAGTTCCAGTAGGCACAATTCTAATAGGACCAGTCTGGTTCCAAATGGAGTTTGATCAAAGGCCAAAGAATACTCGCAGAAAGGACAAAGCTTTAAAACAGATCCCAAATAATGCCTGGAGAACTCAAAACACAAAGTGAGCCGACCTTGAATCCAGGAGAATACTTACCCTTAAACTCTAGGGTTGGCAAGAAAGCAGTGAGCGTAACTGGCTCTGTGGATACCAGCACAGATTTTGCTCACTAGTCTTGGAGTTGTTGGGGGTCTTCTCTGGATCCCACTTCTGATCACCAAGTAATGTTAACTTTCAAAATAAAACAGTCAGTTATTTTATCCACAAAAATGGGCTTATTTACAAATAACAGAGAAGTGTAATTTGGGATGTGCAAGCTATGGCAAAACCATAGGCAAGTTGGGAGAACAAAGGAAAATGATGCTGTTTTATAGAGGAAAAGGGGGAGCTGGGAGACACAAAATCCACTGAAATAAACTAGGATTTCCAAGTGCAGTGGTTTTTCATTGGCTGAGTTGGGACAGTCTCTCATTGGCTGGGCTATTGGTGGGAAGGGAGAGAACCTTTCTCCCTCCTGCTGGGGTAGTAAAGTAGCATGGACTTAAAAGGTATCTTCCTATTGGGGTCTGCAAATGAGGAGAAGTGATAGGGTGAGTTCCCCCTTCTGGCCTCCTACCTCCATTTTAGTGAGGTTTCCTTTCCTTAATGTTCACACAGCCTTTTCTGCATTGGTGTCCATCAATTGCCTTTCTCGTGTGAGTTGAGACTTTTTCCTGGTTCTTCATATTCTGAGTAATTTGAATTATATTCTGGACATTTTGAATATTAGATTATGAGAGTCTTGGTCTTGTGTAAAACCTATGGAATATGTTTCGATTTCTGTTTCATCACGCATTCTTTCTTCACAGGCAGGCACAATAGCCCTTGTCCTTGTGTCTGGGGCCAGGACAAGGGAAGCAGCTGGGCCTTGGAGGGGAGGGGATTAGATGAAAATGAGGCAAGTCTTGGGGGCATGATTTGAGGTATCTGGGTCTTGGAGGCACCAGAAAATGCCAGCAAAAGGCAGATTTGGGAATCCTAAGTAGGTCAGGGTAAAGGGGGTGGGAAGGCCACCACTCACAGACAAATGGACACAGTGGGCATGCTCACTGCTGCACGCTTTCCCATTGACCATTGGTGTGGGGTGTGTGCACTGCTGAGTTATACTGGTCGCACCATAGACTGTGGGTTCTTTCGTTCTGCCTGAGACTCAATCTGTAGGTCCCCTGATATATCTTCTCTGGAGTATAAGTGTGAGTGGGTGTGAGGAGGGAGCCAGTGAGTTTCAGACAGGTAGGGTCTGTGTGGTTTCTGGCCTCTGAACGGAAATGTCCTCAAGGTCGTTATCCTTCTCTTCACAGGTGCAGGAGCCACCATGGCCTTTGATACATACCATTGCAGGCCGGGACAAGGGAGGACAGTGAACTTCCGGGGGGAAGGGTTGACAAAATTGGGGAAAATATTGGGGGAAAGATTTAAGGTATCTCTGTCCTAGAGGGCCCGGGAACTGCTGACAGAGGGCAGATTCAAGAATCCCCCGTGGGGCTTGGATGAAGGAATGGAAAAACCACCAAGCACCCGGCACACAGGATACACTGCACCTGCCCAGTGCCACCAAATTTCCCATGGCCATTGGTAGGATGTGTGTGCAATGCATTCTGGGTGCAGAGCTGTGAAGCCCCACACCCACCCTGCACACACGGGTCGCAGTACATCTGCCCAGTAGCATGTCTTATATCCATCGTAGGCATGGTGTTTGTACGGCGCAGTCTGGGTGCGGAACTGTGCAGGTCGCGTCATACCGTCTGGATTCCTTCTTGGTGACTGACGCTCAACTGGTAAATACCCAGATCTGTCCTTCCAGGAATTTAAGTGTGAAGAGGAAGCCAGTAGGCTTTGGGGGGTGGGAATGGTGTGGTATCTGGCTTCCAAGGAGGAAGGGCCTCATAGTAGTCCTCCTTTTCCTCCCATGTCTCCACAGGTATAGCTATTGTCTTTCTTGGTGGGTGTGGGACGGGGGAGGATGGTGGATATGGAGGTGGGGTTGAGCTGAAGATTGGGCATCTTGAGCCATGATTTGAGGTATCTGGATCCTAGAGGTGCCAGGAATTGTCGAAAGAGGGCAGATGAGGAATCCTCAGTGGGGCTTGGATGAGGAAGTGAGAAAGCCCCCCAGCCACACACATGGGACACATGGCGCCTGCGCAGTAGCATACTCTTTTATATCCACCATTAGCGTGGGGTTCGTGCAGTGCATTCTGGGTGCAGAGCTGTGGAGGTGTCATCTTACTGTCTGGACTCTTTCGTGGTGTCTGACTAAATTGGTAGGTCTCCAGATCAGTTCTCTTAGGAATTTAAGTGTGGAGAAGGAGCCAGCAGGCTCTGGGTGGGTAGAGGTGGTGTATTTTCTGGCCTCCAAGGAGGAAGGTCCTCAAGGTTGTCTTCCTTTGCCTCCGAGTGTCACAGCAGCCATGGCCATTGTCTGTCTTGGTGGGTGTGGGACAAGGGAGGACGGTGGGTTGTGGAGGTGGGGTTGAGATGAAGATCGGGCATCGTGGGGTCATGATTTGAGGTATATGAGTCCTGGAGAATTGCCGACAAAGGGCAGAGTTAGAAATCCTCAGTGGCGGCCGGAATGAGGGAGTGGGGAAGCCCCCACCCCCACCCTTCCCACGTGGGTCCCAGTGCGCCTGCGCAGTAGCACGCAGTCTTAATCCGCCGTTGGCGTGGTGTTCGTGCAGCGTGGTCCGGGCGCGGAACAGTGCAGATCGCGACTTACCACCTGGGTTTCTTCTTGGTATCTGAGACTCGGTAGGTCTCCAGATCAGTCCTTCCAGGCATTTAAGTGTGAAGAAGGAGCCAATAGGCTTTGGGTGGGTGGGGGTGGTGTGCTTTCTGGCCTCCAAGGAGGAAGACCCTCAATTGTCCTCGTTTTTCTCTGGGTGTCTCCACAGGCATTGCCATTGTCTTTCTTGGTGGGTTGTGGGGTGGGGGTGGGATGAAGATCGGGCTTCTCGGGGGCTTGATTTGATGTATCCGTTTCGTGGAGGCTCTAAGAATTGATACAGGAGGGATTAGGAATGCTCAGTGGGGCCCGGATGAGGGAGTGGGGAAGCCCCCTCCCCCACCTCTCCCACGTGGGTTCCAGTGCGCCTGCACAGTAGCATGCGCTTTTTAGTCGGCCATTTGCTTGGGGTGCGGAGCTGTGCCGGTCGCGTCTGTCTGGAATCTCTCTTGGTGTCTGAGATTCAGTTGGTAGATCAGTCCTCCCAGGAGTTGAAGTGTGAAGAAGGAGCCAATAGGTATTGGGTGGGTAAGGGTGGTGTGTTTTCTGGCCTCAAAGGAGGAAGGCCCTCGAAATTGTCCTCCTTTTCCTCTGTGGGCCTCTGCAGCCCTGGTCGTTGTCTTTCTGGGTGGACTGTGGCTGGTGGTGAGAAGAAGATTGGGTGCCTTAGGGCCGTGATTTGAGGTGTCTGTGTTGTGGAGGCAGTATGAATTGCCGACCCGGGGCGAATTAGGATGCTCAGTGGGGCCCGGATGAGGGAGTGGGGAAGCCCCCACCCCCACCCTTCCCACGTGGGTCCCAGTGCGCCTGCGCAGTAGCACGCAGTCTTAATCCGCCATTGGCGTGGTGTTCGTGCAGCGTGGTCCGGGCGCGGAACAGTGCAGATCGCGTCTTACCGCCTGGGTTTCTTCTTGGTATCTGAGACTCGGTAGGTCTCCAGATCAGTCCTTCCAGGCATTTAAGTGTGAAGAAGGAGCCAATAGGCTTTGGGTGGGTGGGGGTGGTGTGCTTTCTGGCCTCCAAGGAGGAAGACCCTCAATTGTTCTTTTTCTCTGGGTGTCTCCACAGGCATTGCCATTGTCTGTCTTGGTGGGTTGTGGGGTGGGGGTGGGATGAAGATCGGGCTTCTCGGGGGCTTGATGATGTATCCGTTTCGTGGAGGCTCTAAGAATTGATACAGGAGGGATTTGGAATGTTCAGTGGGGCCCGGATGAGGGAGTGTGGAAGACCCCACCCCCGCCTCTCCCACGTGGGTTCCAGTGCGCCTGCGCAGTAGCATGCGCTTTTTAGTCGGCCATTTGCTTGGGGTGCGGAGCTGTGCCGGTCGCGTCTGTCTGGAATCTCTCTTGGTGTCTGAGATTCAGTTGGTAGATCTCCGGATCAGTCCTCCCAGGAGTTGAAGTGTGAAGAAGGAGCCAGTAGGTATTGGGTGGGTAAGGGTGGTGTGTTTTCTGGCCTCAAAGGAGGAAGGCCCTCGAAATTGTCCTCCTTTTCCTCTGTGGGCCTCTGCAGCCCTGGTCATTGTCTTTCTGGGTGGCTTGTGGCTGGTGGTGAGAAGAAGATTGGGTGCCTTAGGGCCGTGATTTGAGGTGTCTGTGTTGTGGAGGCAGTATGAATTGCCGACCCGGGGCGAATTAGGAATGCTCAGTGGGGCCCGGATGAGGGAGTGGGGAAGCCCCCACCCCCACCCTTCCCACGTGGCTCCCAGTGCGCCTGCGCAGTAGCACGCAGTCTTAATCCGCCATTGGCATGGTGTTCATGCAGCGTGGTCCGGGCGCGGAACAGTGCAGATCGCGTCTTACCGCCTGGGTTTCTTCTTGGTATCTGAGACTCGGTAGGTCTCCAGATCAGTCCTTCCAGGCATTTAAGTGTGAAGAAGGAGCCAATAGGCTTTGGGTGGGTGGGGGTGGTGTGCTTTCTGGCCTCCAAGGAGGAAGACCCTCAATTGTCCTCGTTTTTCTCTGGGTGTCTCCACAGGCATTGCCATTGTCTGTCTTGGTGGGTTGTGGGGTGGGGGTGGGATGAAGATCGGGCTTCTCGGGGGCTTGATTTGATGTATCCGTTTCGTGGAGGCTCTAAGAATTGATACAGGAGGGATTTGGAATGCTCAGTGGGGCCCGGATGAGGGAGTGGGGAAGCCCCCACCCCCGCCTCTCCCACGTGGGTTCCAGTGCGCCTGCGCAGTAGCATGCGCTTTTTAGTCGGCCATTTGCTTGGGGTGCGGAGCTGTGCCGGTCGCGTCTGTCTGGAATCTCTCTTGGTGTCTGAGATTCAGTTGGTAGATCTCCGGATCAGTCCTCCCAGGAGTTGAAGTGTGAAGAAGGAGCCAGTAGGTATTGGGTGGGTAAGGGTGGTGTGTTTTCTGGCCTCAAAGGAGGAAGGCCCTTGAAATTGTCCTCTTTTTCCTCTGTGGGCCTCTGCAGCCCTGGTCATTGTCTTTCTGGGTGGATTGTGGCTGGTGGTGAGAAGAAGATTGGGTGCCTTAGGGCCGTGATTTGAGGTGTCTGTGTTGTGGAGGCAGTATGAATTGCCGACCCGGGGCGAATTAGGAATGCTCAGTGGGGCCCGGATGAGGGAGTGGGGAAGCCCCCACCCCCACCCTTCCCACGTGGGTCCCAGTGCGCCTGCGCAGTAGCACGCAGTCTTAATCCGCCATTGGCGTGGTGTTCGTGCAGCGTGGTCCGGGCGCGGAACAGTGCAGATCGCGACTTACCGCCTGGGTTTCTTCTTGGTATCTGAGACTCGGTAGGTCTCCAGATCAGTCCTTCCAGGCATTTAAGTGTGAAGAAGGAGCCAATAGGCTTTGGGTGGGTGGGGGTGGTGTGCTTTCTGGCCTCCAAGGAGGAAGACCCTCAATTGTCCTCGTTTTTCTCTGGGTGTCTCCACAGGCATTGCCATTGTCTGTCTTGGTGGGTTGTGGGGTGGGGGTGGGATGAAGATCGGGCTTCTCGGGGGCTTGATTTGATGTATCCGTTTCGTGGAGGCTCTAAGAATTGATACAGGAGGGATTTGGAATGTTCAGTGGGGCCCGGATGAGGGAGTGGGGAAGCCCCCACCCCCACCCTTCCCCCGTGGGTCCCAGTGCGCCTGCGCAGTAGCATGCAGTCTTAATCCGCCATTGGCGTGGTGTTCGTGCAGCGTGGTCCGCCTCTCCCACGTGGGTTCCAGTGCTCCTGGGCAGTAGCATGTGCTTTTTAGTCGGCCATTTGCTTAGGGTGTGGAGCTGTGCAGGTCGCGTCTGTCTGAAATCTTTGTGTCTGAGATTCAGTTGGTCAGTCTCCGGATCAGTCCTCCCAGTAATTTAAGTGTGGAGAACGAGCCAGTAGACTGGGTCGGTAGTGGTGGTGTTTTTTTTTTGGTCTCCAAGGAGGAAGGTTCTCAGGGTTGTCTTCCTTTTCCTCTAGGTGTCTCCACGGGCATGGCCAATGTCTTTCTTGGTGGGTGTGGGATGAGGGAGGATGATGGGGATAAGATTGAAGATCGGACATCTTGGGGATATGATTTGAGGTATCTGAGCCCTGCAGGTCCCAGGAACTGCCGCCAGAGGGCAGATGTGGGAATGCGGGGTGGGGCCTGGATGAAGGCATGGGGGAGCCACGCCCACGTGTCGCTGTGGGACTCAGTGTGCATGCCCACTGCTATGCTCTTTCTCAGCGGCCATTTGCATGGGACAAATGCAGTGGGTTCTAGTTGTGCAGCTGGTTGGCTTGCATCCTGCTATCTATATTCTTTCTCGTTGCCTGAGACTCAGTTTATAGGTTCTCATATTAGTCTTCCCAAGAATTTAAGGGTGAGTGAATGTGAGGGATTAGCCATCGGGCTTTGGGCTAGTAGGGATGGTGTGGTTCCTGGCCTCTGCGGAAGAAGGTCTTCAAGATCATCATCTTTTTCACAGGGATTGGGGCTGTCATGGAGGCACTAGGAATTGCTGACAGAGGGAAAATTTAGGAATCTCCAGTGGGACCCGGGCAGGGGGTTGGGAGAGCAGTGTGCATGCATGGCACTGCTGCATTTTCACCTACAGATGTGGGGTATGTGCAGTGAATTCTGGGTATTGAAGTGCGTGGGGCTTGTCTCAGTGTCTGGATTCTTTTTTGTTGTCTGAGACTTAATTGGAAGGTCGGCAGATGAGTTTTTCCAGCAGTTTAAGTGTGAGTGTGAGGAGGGAACGATTTTTTTGGGGGGGTCAGGGCAGTGTGGTTCCTGGCCCCTGAGGAAGAAAGCCCTTGAGGTAGTCTTCTCACAGGTATCACAGCTGCCGTGGCTGTTGATGTGGTGGCAGGGCAGGACAAGGGAGGAGGGTGAGCTGGGGACAAATGGAGGTCAGATGAAGGTAGAGCTAGTTTTGGCATTATTTGAGGTATTGGAGTCCTGGAGGCACAATGAACTGCACCCAGGCACAGACTCGGGAGTCCTCAGGGTCTGAGGGGCCCTGGGTAAGTTGCAGGTCCTGTGGTTAAAGAAAGGCCCTAGAGGGGCGCCTGGGTGGCACAGCAGTTAAGCGTCTGCCTTCGGCTCAGGGCGTGATCTCGGCGTTATGGGATCGAGCCCCACATCAGGCTCCTCTGCTATGAGCCTGCTTCTTCCTCTCCCACTCCCCCTGCTTGTGTTCCCTCTCTCGCTGGCTGTCTCTATCTCTGTCGAATAAATAAATAAAATCTTTAAAAAAAAAAAAAAAGGCCCTAGAAACCGGGAACATTAGGGGGTTGCTGCGTCCCTGAGACTTGAAGTGTACCAGAGGACCAAGAGAGGAGAGTGCCCCGTACAGTTTTTATTACAGGCACTCAACTCTGCAATTCTAGTGCAAAAATAATTGCAGAATTGCAGACAATAAATAGTGAATGGGGTTAAATATTCCAATAAAACTTTATTGGAGGCATGGAAAGAAAGGGCTTGGTAAATCGGAGTGTGCCAGCGGTACTAGTTACTCTTTGGTGATATTTTCTTAAATACGAAGGTGAATCAAGTTGTGAAATCATATCCCTTTCGAAATATGTTGTCTTTATCATGTGCCTTATTTCTCTGTCAGCCTGGCCATGACATGAATCTTTGCCTTTGCAAACTGCCAGATTTGGTGTGATTGGAGAGATGCACAATTAAATTATCATTAGACTTTTAAAATATTCTCAATGTCGGGGGTAAAAAAAAAAAAAGCTCATGTTGCCATTTGGCCGCAGAAGTGGGCAAATATAACTATCCTCTCAAGTGCATTTTCCAAATCCCAGTATTCTGTTTTCAGTGCGAAGTATGAATTGGCAAGTAAGGTCAACATATAGACCTCGCGCAAGACGAGATGATCAAAATTCTTTGCAGCTGGTTGGGCCTGTGGTTGTAAGTACTTGAATATTTGTTTTTTATTAATACAATTTTATTTTTGTGGAAATGTTGAACTCGTTTATATTGCTGTGGATTTTCCATGCTGATAAGGAGCATTTATTCGGGAACACTACATTCTGAGATTTTCTGGATGGATGTGTTTATCTTCCTGCGAAGTATACCTGATGACCTTCTTTTCATGTTTACTAACAGCAGATTGCACACATCCATCCCAGCGTAGATGAAAGTAGGTTCCAAAGCCTTTGTGGGTAACTCTTTTGGAGTAGACTCTGTGGGAAGAGGGATTTTTATGAAGAATAAGTATATTGAATAGTATTGGAGAAATGTCTTTAGATTTTTGTTGGTGGTGGGGCCATCAAACCATTTTATAAATGCCTTTTTGATGTGGCCTCTTTACTGGCTGTGGAGAGTGTGTTCTGCCAGTGCTCAGGTCTTTTTTTCTGGGTTATTTACACTTCTGAGAGTATTACCTGGGTATATATATGGGATGAAGTGAGCTTAGAGCCCTCCTTCCCTGACATCTTCCCCAGCAGTGAAATGTCTTTAGATTTACTTATGATCAAGTATATCTATGTATTCTATGTATGTATATTATTGATGTGTGTTAACACAACTTTTTGTTTACATACACATGTGCATATTCCTAGGCCCAGCAGCCTGGGGCTGAGCAACCTCAAGGGGAGGAGCCGCTGACTAAGCCTCAGGATATTATGCCTGATCAAGAGAAAAAGGATGAAGGAGCATCTGTGGTTCAAGGTGAAGGGAAGGGGAAGAATACCCTCTAGGGTGTGTGCGTGCACACGTGCATGTGTGTGCTTCATGCATCGTGATATATTTGTAACAGAAGGGGGGACAACAATACAAAGGAATCTCAAACATTGCCTGAAAATTGGCTGGAATAGTGAAGAGAATATAAAGTTTCCCTCATTTTATAAATGAGAAAATTGAGGCTCAAGGATTGTGTTTCGCAGAGAGCATTTGGCTCTTGAAAACAAAATTTGTATTTTTTTAAAGTGGCTCTTAAAAGGCGTTTACATCCTTCTGTGGTTAGAAAAACCAAAAGAGGGGCCCCTGGGTGTCTCAGTTAAGCAATTGCCTTCTCCCCACGTCATGATCCTGGGGCCCTGGGGTCCTGGGATTGAGCCCCGCATTGGGCACTCTGCTCAGCGGGAGTCTGCTGCTCCCTCTCCCCCTGCTCATGCTCTCACTTGCTCACTCACACTCTCAAATAAAATCTAAAAGAAAAACCAAAAGATTAATCGTGCTAAGATTAATAGGAGACAAATTGTTTCTCCCAGATATATAGTATCCCAGTATACAGTATTTTGAAGCAAGATCTTTATAGAATTCAGGTCAGTGTTAAAGGTTTCTAGAAAATGACTGACCACAATGTCCATTTCTTTCTACCCTACTGCCTTTATTCTTACTGTGAAATAGTATACTTCTTGTTACTCTCTAACTTTGCCATTCCTTTTGGTTCTTTGTTGTGCATGGGATTCACTTACAGAACTTTACATATAGGGCCTTTGGACCGAAGTATAACTTTAGTTTATTTTAACAAAGAAAGTTTTCAGTTACCCTAATAGGGGATGAGTGGCACTACTATAAGATTTGCAGCTAATTCTTCAGAAAATTACATTTTAATTGTAATTTAAATCTTATCCTGGTGTAGACTTGAGACTTCGTAGAGTTACTGCCTACTGCTTTTAGTACACTATGGCAAAACACTAGAATTATACATATGTTATGGTTTATCCTTAGATTGTCATTTAAAATAAAGGTTTCATAATACAGGAAAACAATAGTGAAGTCCATTCCTAGTTGCTACTAATGTTGCAAAAAAGCTCCTCCATACTGAACTATACACTTAAAAATGGTTCAGATGGGGTGTTTTATGTTATGCATTTTTATAAAATAACTACTGTCTTCTGAAGTACAAGGTCATATATTCTTTTTATTCTTTGTAGTTGCAAACCACAAAATGTACAGAAAAGTTACAAGAATAGTACAATTATATATACATTTATATAGAATTTTCACCTGGATTCACCAGTTGTTAATAGTTTTTACCACTTTGGTTTCGTATCCTCTTCCCTTTCCTTTATATATATACTCAACACACACAGTTATGGACATGTTTACTATTACTACTGTTGAGTCATTTACATAAAGTTCCACTATTATGATCCTTTATGCAAAGTGCTTTAGTGCGCATATATTCTCAGAACAAAGAAAAAGTCATTCTCTGGGCTAACCACTGTACAGAAATTTGACAGGGGGAAAATAGTCATTTAATTAACAGTGTATATTCACATTTCCTCAGTTGTCCTGATAATTTCCTTCATGTAATTTTTTTTTGATCAGAGTCCAGTTCACGATCATGCATTTGCATTTAGGTTTTTTTTTTTTTTTTTAAAGATTTTATTTATTTATTTGACAGAGATAGAGACAGCCAGCGAGAGAGGGAACACAAGCAGGGGGAGTGGGAGAGGAAGAAGCAGGCTCACAGCAGAGGAGCCTGATGTGGGGGCTCGATCCCATAACACCGGGATCACGCCCTGAGCCGAAGGCAGACGCTTAACCGCTGTGCCACCCAGGCGCCCCTGCATTTAGGTTTTTTTAAAGATTGATTTATTTGCAAGAGAGCAAGAACGCGTGAGCGCAAGTGAGAGCGGGGCAGGGGCAGAGAAAAAGACTCTTCTGGCCGACTCCCCACTGAGCCTGATTCACGTGTGCGCATGGGGCTCCATCTTCCAACGCTGAGATTATGATCTGAGCTGAAATCACGAGTTGGATGCTTCACTGACTGAGCCTCCCAAGTGCCCCACGTTTAGTTTTTTTTTTTTAAGTCTCGGATGGTTCTGCACATTTTTGTTGAGGGCAAAGCAGTTGGTTTGCAGGATGTGTATCAGTTTTGGGCCTTAAGACTTTCCCTCCCCCTCAACATGAATTGGCATCTGCTCTTGCCATGTACCATGCCAAGTATTGAGAGACATGCTTTCAGCCTTGAACTCACAATCTAGGCAGAGACTCCAGTCTCTGGCAAGTATAATCACAAGTACGGTATAGAGAAGTACAAAGCAGACACCTGAGTTTGTCTGAGGGGCAGTCTTGAAAAAGGAAGAGAGTCCTAAAACCCTGCTTTACTAATTTCTGGTAACGGACGCCTGAAATAACGCTCTTATAATTCTTATCACATTTATTACCACACTAGCCTGAGGTTTTTATTTCCTAACACTGAGGGAATGAATATTATTTCCTTATTCATATCTCTTTTACTTCATAAATCGATCAAGGGCCTGCCCTGGAACCTAATCCGAAGGAACTGGCTGATGAAGAGACTGGGCGTGAGCGTGGAGACGGGCCTGCTGTCAAGGGGAGAGGGCTTGCAAACCTAGAGCCCCTTAAGATGCCGGAAGCAGGTATGCGATCCAGTAAGCACGTAAAGTATAGGGTGTCTGTTTTTTGCAATATTATGTTTTTAATAATGCAGAGGTGACATTGTTACTTCAATAACCGAGTTTCCATTTAAAAATTATTTGAAGTGTAGTTCAGACCCCAAATGGCTGACTTACAGACTATTAGGCATATAAGTAAATTGGGTCAAAGCCATATAAATTACAAAATAGGAAAACAATTTCTTTTTTTTTTAAGGTTTTATTTATTTGACAGAGACACAGTGAGAAAGCACAAGCAGGGGGAGTGGGAGAGGGAAAGGCAGGCTTCCCACTAAGCAGGGAGCCCAGTGCGGGGCTTGATCCCAGGACCCTGGGATCATGACCTGAGCCGAAGGCAGATGCTTAACAACTGAGCCACCCAGGCACCCCTAAAATCACCTTTTTGCACCAAAAAAAAAAAAGATTTGAAGTTCAAAGACTATAACTGAAGTTTTTCCTGAGTAGTAACTTAAGTATGTCTTACATATGTGTTTTCCAAATTGCCGACCATTAATTACAGGAGCTTTTGAATTTAAAGGAAAGACTCGATGTTTAGGGAAGAAATTACCTTGCATTAGTCTTCTAAATATTTTCACTTAACATTTCTGGTCTATTCCACTAGACGATTTACATTAAAAAGAGAGTTTTCAGACTGCTTTCAGGAGCCTACTGAACTTGGTTTGAAGTGTGCTCATGGGAAGTACGTAGCCTTAAATACATATGTTATTAAAAAGGGAGAAAATAATAAATTACATGAGCATCCAATATAAAAAAACAAAAAGGTAAAAAAATGCTAAGGGAAAAGGAGGGATTCTTTTTTTAAAAAGATTTATTTTTATGAGAGAGTGCAAGCGTGGGGGGAGGGGTAAAGGGAGAGGAGGGGAGAGAATCTCAAGCAGACTCTGAGCTGAGTGCAGAGCCAGACACTGGGTGCTACCTCACGACCCTGAGATCATGACCCTGAGATCACAACCTGACCCAAAAGTGAGAGATGGATGATTAACTGTGCCACCCAGGCACCCCAAGGAGAGATCCTTTTTTTTTTTTTGAGAGAGAGAGTGCGAGAGAGAGCTTGCACACAAGCAGGGGGAGGGGCAGAGGGAGAAGACGACTCCCTGCTGAGCAGGGAACTCAACGTGGAGCTCGATCCCAGGGTCCTGGGATCATAAGCCAAGCTGAAAGCAGATGCTTAATCGACTGAGCCACCCAGGCAGCCCCCAAGGAGAGATTCTTAATAAAAGACTGGCATGAATCTTTTTTTTTTTAAGATTTTATTGATTTATTTGACACACAGAGACAGCCAGCGAGAGAGGGAACACAAGCAGGGGGAGTGGGAGAGGAAGAAACAGGCTCCCAGCAAAGGAGCCTGATATGGGGCTCGATCCCAGGACTCTGGGATCACGCCCTGAGCCAAAGGCAGACACCCAATGACTGAGCCACCCAGGAGCCCCAAGACTGGCATGAATCTTTAGGGAAAAAAAATGATCCGACTAACAAAGAGATTGCGGTTTAAGAAAACATTGATGAATGGAGGCTCCACTGGTTTACATAATTTTGAAGAACGTGGACAAAAGCCAAGTATACACAATAAAGAATACAAACAAGACAGTAACAGATATTGAATATATATTTGGCTTTCCAATTTCTTTTTCTCCCCCATCCTTTCATCTTCCCCTCCCCCCCCCTTTTTTGGGCCAAACTGAGAAATGGTCCTGTTTCTCCTTCACAATTTGAGGTTACCTTGATGGTAATGACTTCAAACTGGTGTGACCATATAATGTGTGTAAACTGGCACACTTTGGAGCATATATAAAGAGGCACTGTTCGTAATTACAGCAGGCATATGGGTGAAAACAGGGACAGATGGTCACCGTACTTAAGGGCTAAACTAGCTTAAAGTACAGTTCTGCGTTTTCCACAACAGAGTCAAAACAAAAGCCGTACTTAGCTTTTCTGTTTATTTCACTCAAGCAATTCCAAGCATGACATGACTGTTTTAGATACCCTGTATTCTGAATGTTTTGTCAAATCTGAACATTTAATTGACAACTTTTTAAAGCTTCTTTTCTTCCTTAGGTTTCACGTTGGTTGGTTGGATTCTTAACAATATAAGAAATGTTTGCTTTTTATTCAGAACTACCTGAGTAAATGCATCGGGTTTAAGCTGTTCTGAACTTGAACTGTCCCTTTCTTTTTGTCATTAGAAAGTGCCCTTTCTATGCCTTTAGTGTTGTCTGAATAAAGTTCTGCAAAATAACATTATGTTTCTCTTACAGGCGATTGGAAACCACAGGTTTAAACGAAGACAAGCTGAAACCACGTGGGCTGTTCTTGTATTAGAAGTAGTTAAAATTTTCTCAATAAAGTTTTGCAGTTTTGTTCAAAAAGTCTTGCACATCTTTTGTTAAATTTATTCCTAGGAATTTGATGTTATTGAAAATAGCATTTTTTTGAAATTTTATATTTATAAAGTTTAATTTTTTAAATTCCGGTAGAGCTAATGTACAGTGTTACGTTGGTTTCAGGTGTACAATTTAGTGATTCAACACTGTGGAAAATAATATGGAGGTTCCTAAAAAACTAAAAATAGAATTACCTTGTGATCCAGTAATTCTGCTGGGTATTTGCCCAAAGAAAATGAGACGTGATTTTTGTATGTTCCTTTTTCTATCCGGCAACCTAGCTAAATATGCTTAATAGTACCAAAAGTCTATCTTTATTTTGGGATCCTTTTCAATTTTCAAAAGACATAATCACACGATCTTTGAATAAGTTTTGTTCCTGCCATTTTATTTTTACTTCATTTAATTTTTGTTTCTGCCATTTTAAACATATCTTTTATTTCCTTCTCTCATTTTTGGCATTAGGCAGACACACCCAGTTGAATAGGACTGGTGACTGGGGACATCCTTGTGTTCCTAATGATTAGAAATGGAAAATTTTCAACATTTTACCATGATGTTCATTGTACATTTTTTGTAGATGCAGTTTATCAGAGTGAAGTCATTCTAGTCTATTCCTAATTTGCTGGTAGTATTCATCTTGAATATATGTTGAATGTCAGCAAACACATAGGGCATTTATTGAGATGATCGTAAGATTTTTTTTCCCTCTGTTATTGTGGTGAATTGCGTTGGCAAGTTTCTATGTTTAAACCAACTTTGCATTCCTAGGGCGAACAACTTGATCATGAGTGATCTATGTCCTAATGATTTATTCAGGATTTTTATGTATGTCCTCATGAGTGACATTAGCCTATTTTTTAATTTTTATATACTCTTTGTTGGACTTTGGCATCAAGGTTATGCTAGCTTCATAAAATGAATTGGGATGTAAAATGTATTTTTCTATTTTCTGGAACTCCAATGCTGTGAGTACTGTAGGGCTAGGCTTCAGAGTCCACGGTTTCTGATCGCTCCTCTATTTCAAAGCCAGACCATACATAAAGGGCAGTGACTGAAGGGGGGCAGCTCCAGGTTCCCATCTCTTGAAACTTTGTGAGGTTCCCAGATTCCCTGCAGGATAACCTATAATGATGCTCTCACTCTGAAAGCTACCTGCTCCTGTTTCTATGCCGGTATTAACCTTCTATATCCAGAAAGTTAAAATTCTTGACTTTTTAACTATCCTAGACAGTTTTGATCTGTGCTTTAGGATTGTGAATCGCTGACCAACCCAGAGCTGTGTACGGTTAAACAGTTCTATTTACTGAGTTGTTTAATAACAAGAATAATAACTCACATAGGCTGTGCATTATCTGTTAGACACTTCTCTGTACTAGGTTCTGTACATTTATGATGTCATCAGATCCTTACAAAGAAGGGAAGTCAGAATTGTCCCAGAATTGACCATCTCCGACTTCAGTAAGAAGTAGATGTGAGGATTGAAGTTCTAAATTAAAAGCCCTTGATCTTTTCTCAGTAAAACCTTCCAAAATGGGATAAGGAAGAACCGATGACCTATATGATGATTTTAGTTACAATCTGACGTTTATGTAAATATTTTTTAAAGATTTTATTATTTGACACAGTGAGCGAGCACAAGCAGGGGGAGCAGCAGAGGGAGAGGGAGAAGCAGACTCCCCGCTGAGCAGGGAGCCCAATGTGGGGCTCGCTCCCAGGACCCTGGGATCATGACCTGAGCAGAAGGCAGACACTTAAACGACTGAGCCACCCAGGCATCCTGTTTATGTAAATGTTTATATATATATATATAAAATTTGATTTAAAGGGCTTTGTTCTTTTTTTAAATAGTTTTTATTAAAGATTTTATTTATTTATTTGACAGCAAGTCAGCGAGAGAGGGAACAGAAGCAGGGGGACTGTGAGAGGAAGAAGCAGGCTCCCAGTGGAGCAGGGAGCCTAATGTGGGGCTCAATCCCAGGACTCTGGGATCAGGCCCTGAGCCGAAGGCAGACGCTTAATGACTGAGCCACCCAGGCACCCCTAAAAAGCTTTGTCCTTAATCTTGAAGGGTTTCCTAATATGTGCCAAGCAGACCTCATGGGGTGCCCCAGATGAAATTATTGGTAAAAAAAAAACATTTAAAAATCCCATGATTATCTTGTGCTACAGACAAATACAACTGGAGTACTAAAGCCATTTGAGACCATTGTTTATGGGGAGACAGAAAAGAACTTGTGCCACAAGCTTCATGGTAAAATGTTACATCTCCTGCAAACACATCTGTCCTTTAAAATTATTAAATTATTCAGAGATGGGAGGGAACAGGCACAATCTCCATCAAAATCTCCCATTTGCCTAATAGAGCTCGCTCAGAATCTTCCTTAACTGCCTGATTTCAGCCTTCTACCCCTAATTTCTATATGCAATGACAGCAAGTTATAGCTCTGAGACCCCATTTGTATCTTTAATCCCCATAAAATAGTTCTGAAATGAAACCTAAAACAGTTGTGAAAGAATACCCTACTTAGAACCTATCCTGCTTAGGGAATGGCAGGGTATTACAGAAAGCAATTATTTATTCTCCCTCTTACAGAGGTTTAAAAATGTTTCCTGGCCCCAAAGGACTGAAAATCCAAGGTTCAGATACAAAGAGAATAAATGTCAGGGGTCCCCATTTGCCACAAAATAGGTGAGGGGTTACCTGGTTTGTAAAACTGGCTGAAAAAATGAGGGCCTCAGAAGAACAGGAAAAGGAACCAGGGGGACTGGCTGAGGCAAAACAACTTGGATCCTACCTGCTCTGTCTCCTTACAGGCTATGCCATGAACTAGGCATGGCATTCGGTCCTGGCTCTGACACTAACTGTGATGGTGCAAAAGGCATTTACATCCTTTGGATGTCCTTTAGGTCTGCTTCCTTATTTTTAGAAAAGATTTTATTTATTTGAGCGAGAGCACGAGCTGGGGGAGAGGCAGATGGAGATGGAGAAGCAGACTTCCTGATGAGCAAAGTGCCCGATGCAGGGCTCGATCCCAGGAACTGAGCCACCAGGGGCGCCGAGTTTCCTCATTTTGAAAATAGGAATTACAATGATTGCTGTGATGAATAAGAGAACATAATGATGAATATGGTGCTTGCTCTGGGTCCATCACACTGGTGGGCCAGACAGACCTTAACAGAAAAGCAGTTGAAGTGCAAAGGAGAAACACAGGGAAGGGAGCCAGGAAAAAAACAGTGAGTGGGGTGGCCAGGAAGCAGGAGGAAAACCAGGAGAGGAGACTCACTCTCAGAGTGAAAGAGGCCACCTGGATTCCTATGTCCACTGGTCACTGGGTTTGCTTATGCGATCCTGCCGATAGGAGGCTGGGTGACCTCTACCTTAACACTTAACACTAAAATAAGATTTGTCTCACACTTAAAAACTGAGATAATCAGACCAGCACTGTTGTGTTGATCCAAAAGGTATTGAGAGCCTGGTCTGGTCATCTACACTTTTGTATGTGGGAAGATTTTAGTGAATGAGCCGATGCAGCCCATACATGAGGGCTGATCTGATCAAGTAGCAGTGACAAAAGATAGATTGTGAAGAGAAAAACAAATTTATTTAATGCAGTAAGTTACGTGACCTGAGGAGGTGGTTACACCTGAGCATTTTTATGCTAGATTTGAAGAGTGGAAAGTCCTGGAAAACGTGATAGGACAAGAAAAGGTATGAACCGAGTGTAGTAAATTAGGGGAAACAGCAGGGCCTGTTCATTTGGATCCCTGTTAGTGTTTTTTGAGAGAAGAATACCTCTTTTTTTTTTAAAGATTTTATTTTACAGAGAGAGAGAGCACACAAGCAGGGGGAGTGGCAGGCAGAGGGAGAGGGAGAAGCAGGCTCCCCACTGAGCAGGGGAACCCCAATGCGGGGCTCAATCCCAGGACCCCAGGATCATGACCTGAGCTGAAGGCAGACGCTTAACCGACCGAGCCACCCAGGCGCTCAAGGATGCTCCTGGGTATAGAGAGGACACCTTTCACATGAGAGTCTTATGACCTGTTGCAGGGGAAGTTCAGAAAATCCTGCCTGCACCTTCAGTTTCTCAAATTCCTGTAGCTAAAATATTCAATAGACCAAGGTACCATATTTTGGGGGTAGTGTGTCCTGAACGCTATCATTGGCTATACTTGATTAGGTGAGTGGCATGCATTATCGTCACCATTCAAACAAAAACCAAAAACCAAAACCAAACCAAAACCAAAACCAGGGGCGCCTGGGTGGCTCAGTTGGTGAAGCATCTGCCTTTGGCTCAGGTCATGATCCCAGGGTCCTGGGATTGAGGCCCACATCAGGCTCCTTGCTCAGCGGGGAGCTTGCTTCTCCCTGTCCCTCTGCCTGCCACTCCCCCACTTGTGTGCTCTCTCTCTGTCAAAAAACAAAACAAAACAAAAAACCTTTGAGCACTTGATGGAATCAGGCTCCTTGCTCTGGGCTAGGCAGACTCTGAGGACATAGGAATGATTCATATGGGGTAAGTTCTCAAACAGCTCATAGTTAATGACCAGAGAACTATCCACAAGAGCAAATTCGATGACAGCCATGCAGGGGAGAGCCAGAGGGCTCTCAGAACACAGAGGAGAGAGCCCTGTAACCCAGGAGGTCAGGAATGGCTTCTCCCAGGAGATCATGTGCGTCCTCTAGGTACTGTTGCACTATAAATACATTTCAATCCATTATTATCCCTTTTTCATTAAAAAAAAAATCTTACTGCTCAATTTTCCTCATTCTGTAGATGAGGTATTTGAGGATAAGAGAAGAAAGTATCTTCTTCAAGGTGCAGCCACTTTTCAACCCCAAACTCTTTGAACCCCTGTGTACTTCTCTCTTTGCTTTTAATATTGTCCTCTGTCTTCATTCACATTCACCATAAATAATTTTCCTCGCTCCTCTTGTCCCATAAGTTCTTTTTCTTTAATTCATCAGGAGTTTATTTATTTAGCTTTTTTTTTTACAGCGTTAGTGCCAAACTGCCAAAATAGTTTTCAAAATACCAATGGGGCGCCTGGGTGGCGCAGTCCTTGAGCGTCTGCCTTTGGCTCAGGGCGTGATCCCGGCGTTCTGGGATCGAGCCCCACATCAGGCTCCTCCGCTAGGAGCCTGCTTCTTCCTCTCCCACTCCCCCTGCTTGTGTTCCCTCTCTCACTGGCTGTCTGTCTCTGTCAAATAAAATCTTTATAAAAACAAACAAAAAAACCAAAATACCAATAAAATTCTGCATTCCCACCAGCAGTGCATGAGGGTTCTGGTTGTTCCACATCCTTACGAACACTTGGGGTGGCCAGTCTTTTTAATTTTAGCCATTCTAAAAGATGGGTAGTAGGGCACCCGGATGGCTTGGTTGGTTAAGCGTCTGCCTTCGTCTCAGGTCATGATCCCAGAGTCCTGGAATCGAGCCCCACATCAGGCTCCCTACTCAGTGGGGAGCCTGCTTCTCCCTTTCCCTCTGCCTGCCGTGCTCTCTCTCTCTGTCAAATAAATAAAATATTTAAAAGGTGTAGTGGTATCTCCTTGGAGTTTTAATTTGCTCAACCTATTGAGCATATATTCATGTGTTAATTTTCATCCATGTATATTCTTGTCTGTTCAGAGTTCCTGTACATGTTTTATTGGGTTGTTTGTGATCTTTTTGTTTAAGGGTGTGTTTATTTTCTGAAATTTTCAAGTAATATACCTTAGTCTATGTTTTTATTCATTTGTGTTGGATGCTCATGCCCTTCATTTTTAAAGGATCATTCTTGCCTTTTTTTTTTTTTTGATAATTTTCTCCGCTTTTTTCTCTGCTCTCAGTATCTGGAAGTTTTCTTAATCTAATCCTAGATTACCTTTACTAAGACTTTATTTTTTTTATTTTTTGTGAGGATTTTGTTTTTTAAGTAATCTCTACACCCAACCTGGGTCTCGAACTTACAACCCTGAGTCACATGCTCTACTGACTGAGCCACCCAGGTGCCCCTAAGACTTTATTTTTTATTTTTCCACACCTTTCGTCTGTTTATGCAACTTTATGGAAGATCTCAACATTTTTTTATTGTCTTCCATATCGAATGCTTTTTATTAGTTACCAGATTTCCAAGACGTATTTAAAAAGCTACTTTTCTTCACTTCAGTAACAATTTTTTAAAAAAATCTTATTTATTTATTTGACAGAGATCAGAAGTAGGGGGAGCAGGCTCCCCGCTGAGCAAGGAGCCTGATGTGGGGCTCAATCACAGGACCCTTGGGATCATGACCTGAGCTGAAGGCAGACGCCCAATTGACTGAGCCACCCAGGCGCCCCTACTAACAATTTTTAAAAGATCAAAAGCAAAAAGAATCTACTTCTCTACCTTTTCTTAATTTGTGAATGCTAAAAATATAAACATACAACTTACCTGATGCAGCTCCCTTTGTTGGGTTCTGATACCAATATTACAGGAACTTACTATGAAATATTGGAATCTCATCCTTCCCTTCCGTGTGGAAGGGTTTAGAGACCACTGGCCTTGTATGTCGCCCATAGCTTTATAAGCCCTGGCATTCCTAAGCCTTGACAATAACCTAAGTGTTTTTGAAAAGGACAAAGGACGGCTCATGGGGAGCAGGAACTCTTAGATTGGTATTGACTTCAGCTGGAGTGTTTTCTTCGAGCTAAGCTAAAAATGGGGCAAGCTGAAACCCAGGAAAAACTGGCTGATATCTGTTCTCCCCAAGTCACCTGATGACTGTCTTTGATTCAGAAATTTGGGTGAGGAGGCACTCAAAGTGAAAACAAAGTACAGGTGATGAGAAAGGTGGGGAGATTTTTTTTTTTCTTACAGAAAAAGATAAATCCCTGCTATCTGTCTGGTCTGTTTAGACAGCAGTCTATCCATTAACGGTGTTGGAAATCTCTTTTTATTGCTCAAGCTTTGGATCCCAGACCTTTATCAGGAGCTGTGTGCCTGGGTCAGAAGTCAGCCTGAAGATTGGTCAGCTCCCTCAGCCTGGGCACCTTGCAGAAGAGATACTTATCTAGGCTGCTGGGATCATAGTCCCAGGCAAGGTAAATAATTGCACAAATTGCTCTATGTCACCAGGACAAAGACCTCAGGAGGACCAGAGACTGCTAGATGTGTCTGCTGGGCATCAAGAGACTGAGAACCCTGGGATGAATTCCAAAAAGAGGTACCAGCTCTTCCAAGAGCCCTGGGCACCTGGAATTCCAGGACCTGTGGGATGAGTATTTCCAGCAGTTGTGGGTAAAGGGCTGCCTCCTTCACTGCAACAGTCTTCTTTGGCCACTGCTGTGTTTTTAAAATTAGTTAGGTATTTAAAAATTGTGGTACAATATATATACCATAAATTTTACCATCTTAACGGTTTTTAGGTGTATAGTTCTGTGGCATTGAGTACATTTACATTGTTGTGAACCATCACCATGCATCTCCAGAACTCTCTTTATTTTGTATTTTTTTAAAGATTTTATTTATTTGAGAGAGCACAAGCAGGAGGGTGGGGCAGATGCAGAGGGAGAAGCTGACTCCCTGCTGAGCAGGGAGCCCAATGAGGGGCTTGATCCCCGGACCCCGAGATCATGACCGGACCCTGAGATCATGACCTGAACCCAAGGCAGATGCTTAGCCGACTGAGTCACCCAGGTGCCCCAAGAACTCTTTTATTTTGTAAAACGGAAACCCATTAAACACCAATTCCCCATTTCCCCCTCTATTTTTTTTTCCATTGGTGATATTGGTAGTTTGTCTTCTCTTTGCGCTTTGCTTGTTTGTGTCTTTGGTCAGTTTGGCTAGAGTTTGGTCAATTTTATTGATCTTTCCAAGGGACTAGCTTTTGGTTTTATTGATTTTTTTCCTATTGTTATTTTTTTTTATTTTTCTTGATTTATTTGCTTATCTTTACTGTTTCCTTCCTTCTACTTGCTTTAGGTTTGTCTGTCTCAGATTTCATAACGTGGAAGCTTAGATCATTGATAGGAGGCCTTGATGGGGATCAGGACATTCTACTCCAAAATATGGCACCTTGGGGTACTGAATATTTTCAGGTGAAGGAATTTGAGAAAACAGCAGAAGCAGGAAGGTAACTCTAACCTTCCCTTTGCCTTTTTCTCCCAAAACAGGTCATAAGACTCTCATGTGAGAGGTGCCCTCCCTATACCCAGAGGAAAGGCGCATCCTTCTCTCTGAAGACAAAGGGACCCTGAGAAGAATCTGAAAGAACAGGCCTTGCTAGGTTTCCCCTAGTTTTTTTTTATCTTTCTTAAAAGATAAGATTTTATTTATTTATTTGAGAGAGAGAGAGAGAGAGAGAGTGCATGGGGTAGGGGGGCAGAGGGAGAGGGAGAAGCAGACTCCCTGCTGAGCAGGGAGCCCTACACAGGGCTCCATCCAGGGACACCGGGATCATGACCTGAGCCAAAGGCAGATGCTTAACCGACTGAGCCACCCAGGCGCCCCCAAAATATTTTCTAATTTGCTTGGTGACTTACTCTTTCATGTGCCCATAGGTTATGTGTATGTGTCTTTAATTTTCAAACATTTGGGGAATAGTCCATGTATTTTTCTGTCATTGATTTCTAGTTTTGCTCCATTATGATCAGAGAACATACTGTGCCTTATTTCAGTTCTTTCAAATTTGTTCAAATTTTGTTATGACCCCGATTATGGTCATATGGACATTGACTCTCGTGCCTCCTTTCACTTATAAAGATTCTTGTGATTACACTGGGGACCCCCAAATAATCCAGGATAATTTCCTCATTTTGATGCTTAATTTAATCCCACCTGCAAAGTCCCTTTGGCCATTCGAGGTGACATCTTCACAGGTTCTGGGGATTAGGATGTGAGCAACTTGGGGCGGGGGTCGTTGCTCTGTGTATCACACCTCTTTTCCCTCCTCTAAGCCCTTATGGTGGCTGCCACTGTCCCCACAGTGGTCCACAGAAGTGAAAGGATTTGGCCTACCTCTGAGAGCAGCAAGGTCACTGTCTCACAAAGGAGAAAAATACAGCAACAGTCAATGACCACTGGGAACAATAGTAATAATACTGACAGGGTTGGTAATACCAGTTACCATTTACCCGGAGCTTGCCATGTGCCGGCGCTTTGCGGGGAGTAGAGGCACCACCAGCCCCATTTTACAAGTGAGAGTCAGAAGCCTAGCAAGGTTATTGGATTAGCCCAATGTCATGCAGATGGGAGGTAGTGGAGGAGTCAGGGTTAGAAATAAGGCTTTGTCCATCAGCCGCGCATTTAATCACTGCCTCAAGTTACCACCATGACCCCTGGAGGGGTCAGGGGAGGCCTCCTTAAAGTGGATTCTTTGTGGATCTAGAACTGTAGGGTGGATTTTAGGGTCTGCTAGCAGCCAAACGTCTACCGTTATTGCACCTACAGAGAGGTTATTTGGCTCCCTGTTTCCCTTTGTGTCTCGGACTCTCTCTCTTTCTCTCTCCTTCCCTCCCTCTTCTTCTCTTTCCCATATATGTGCGTGCGCACGCACACACAGACACAGACACACAGACACACACACACAGAATGTGGTGTCTTACAGTTGTGATGTAATCAATATAACCCAGGGTTTACGTATCCACGTAACTTGGGAGATTATGACCCTCAACACATGTGGCGGACGCCTTACACACAGTGCCACAGCTATTGTAGAAACGGCCGTGGTCCTGTCCCCTGCCATTAAAGTGGCCTCAGTTGTTGAGGGTGAGCAGGAGGCAGCCAGGGGGAGTGATGGTTTCCTGTGGGCATCTGGAGTGGGGAGTGAGCAGCAGAGGGTGAATGGTGGAGATGTCTGGACCAGGACTTCTGGACCTCTTAACATATCTGTTCCCAAATCACCACCTGCCAGCCACCAGGCATCCCCTTCCACCCCAGGAGCCTCTTTAGCTCCCTCCCCAGCCCTAGTCTCGGGGCCTCAGGTAACCCCGTCTCTCCCATTTTCGTCCTGTCCAGCAGCACCCCAGCTGTGCCTCAGAGCACTCACTCTGGACCTTTCCTGCTCCCTGCAAGTGCACAACATTGTTCAGGATAGAGCTCTTTCCTTCATCACGCAGGGGTCTGTCATAACGTCCCTGTTAGGGAGGAACTGAAAATTCTCCAGGATGCAGGTGAATCTCCAGCTCCAGACTGGCAGTCCCTGGGCAATTCCCCAGGGCTGAGGGTAAAGGGCAGGTTTTCTGAGAGGAGGAGCTTCAGTGAGTGTCCCATCAGGAGGTGGGATGACACTGTGCAGGCAGGGCTGGGTCTGTGAGCACAGAGAAGGGCCCCTGGGAGGGATGGGGGCCGCTTGATCACATTAGTGTTCCCGTGGCTGTCCTTATGGGCTTTGGCCTCTGGCCTGCCGTGCCCCAAGGCAGCTGGACAACCCGAGTCTGTTACCTGCTTTGTCTGGGCCTGAGTGGCCTCATTGGTGACCAGGTTTTCTTCTAAGGGGGCCTCGTGAGGATTCAGTGAGGTGGTACCTACGAAGTACTTGGAATCAGCCATAAAAAGAGGGACAGCCTGCCATTTGCAATAACGTGGATGGCCCCTGAGGACATTATGCTAAGTGAAGTGACGCAGACAGAGAAGGACCAATACTGTACGATCTACTTATATGCGGGTTCTAAAACAAAAACCAAAACCAAAACCTCATAGAAACAGAGAACAAATTGGTGGTTGCCAGAGGTGGGGGGGCTGGGGAATGGGTGAAGGGGGTCAAAAGTACAAACTTCCAGTTATAAGATACATAAGTTCTGGAGGTCTAATGTACCACATAGTGATTCTAGTTAACACTACTGTATTGTGTATTTGAAAGTTGTCAAGAGACTAGATCTTAAAAGTTGTCATCATAAGGAAAAAATTGTAACTCTGTGAGGTGATTGGATGTTAACAAAATTTATTGTGGTGATCAGGGAGCCTGGGTGGCTTAGTGGGTTAAGCGTCTGCCTTCGGCTGCGGTCATGATCTCGGGGTCTTGAGATCAAGCCCCGAATTGGGCTCCCTGCTCAGTGGGGACTCTGTTTTTCCCTCTGCCCCTCCCCCTGCTCATGCTCCCTCTCCCTCTCAAATAAATAAATAAAATCTTTTAAAAAACGTATTGTAGTGATCATTTAGCAATATATACATACATCAAATCATTATGTTGTACACCTTAAACTTATACAATGTTATATGTCAATTATATCTCAGTAAAGCTGGGGGAAAGGTGCTTAGGACACTGCAAACCCAATAGATCTATGATTACCTAAAACAAAGTTATTTAATTAATTAATTAATTTATTTGAGAGAGCACAGAGGGAGAGGGAGAGAGAGAAGCAGACTCCCCACTGAGCGGGGAGCCACATGTGGGGATCAATCCCAGGACCCTGGGATCATGACCTGAGCTGAAGGCAGATGCTTAACTGACTGAGCCACCCAGGTGCCCCTGAAACAACTTTATTTTAAATTTGAAGTTTTCATACTCTTTTTAAGTAGGCTCCATGCCCAATCTGGGGCTTGAACTCACAACCCCGAGATTGAGAGTCACATGCTGTACCAACTGAGCCAGCCAGTGCCCCTTCATAATGTTTTTTAAAAATCATGTCTCACTGAACCTCCGATGTTATAGATGGGTGTCACACTATTATTTTATTTTTTTAATTTAAATTCAATTAGCCCACCTATAGTACATCATTAGTTTCAGATGTAGTCACACTATTATTTTAGGTAACACTTAAGAAAACAGGATGCTGCTAATTAAACTATGACCCAATGCCTTCTCCTCTCAGTGACTGTATGATGAGGTCCTGATTTTTGGCATGTTGAAATGTGAAAAAAAGGCATTTTAGACTTGATAAAATATGGTGCTTTCCATTGTTTATTTTTATAGTTATCTTTGTGGCGATGTATTGTATCTGATTTTGTGTAGTGATAGAATCTTTTCAAAATATTTCATTTAAGAACAAAAGTGATTTGAGGGGCACCTGGGTGGCTCAGTCGGTTAAGTGTCTGCCTTCTGCTCAGGTCATGATCCTGGGATCCTGGGATTGAACCCCACATAGGCTCCCTGCTCAGTGCGGAGCCTGCTTCTCCCTCTCCCCCCTGCTCATGCTCTCTCTCTCTCAAAGAAATAAAATATTTTTTTAAAAAAGTGATTTGAGGAGTGCCTGGGTGGTGCAGTCGTTAAGCGTCTGCCTTCGGCTCAGGGCGTGATCCCAGAGTTCTGGGATCAAGCCCCGCATCAGGCTCCTCTGCTGGGAGTCTGCTTCTTCCTCTCCTACTCCCTCTGCTTGTGTTCTCTCTCTCGCTGGCTCTCTCTCCCTCTGTCAAATAAATAAATAAAATCTTTTAAAAAAAAAGGTGATTTGAACTTACAAAAATTTGAGCTGTCTGCGTTACTTCACTTAGCATAATGTCCTCAGGGGCCATCCATGTTATTGCAAATGGCAGGCTGTCCCTTTTTTTATGGCTGATTCCAAGTACTTCGTAGGTGCCAGATCACTCAATTTTCACTACGGCCCTTGAAAGAAAACTCTGTCACCCCTGTCACCAATGAGGCCACTCGGGCCCAGACAAAGCAGGTAACAGACTTAGGTTGTCCAGCTGCCCTGGGGCACAGCAGGCCAGAGGCTAAAGCCCCATTCGGGGTCCTGGCCCTTCAGCTTCTCCCAGCTGCCCCGATCATTCTTCCTGGGGTCAGGTGCACAGAAGCTCACTCCCCATGGTGCCCACAATGAGGGCACTCTGGATGTCTGCTTCAAGATGGAAGCAGGAGGCGTTAGCCACCAAGTGAGCATCTGCTCAGGGATACCCACATAATGTCAGGTCCATGCTGACTGCTGGAAATCTTGCAGTCCCACAGGCACCACACAAACCCTCATGTGCCACAAAGTCTAGTGCAGGAGGCTCACACATATGTACACGCACAGCAAAAAGAAATGGAATGGCAGTGCAGTCTGTAGGTATGAGAATGGAACGCTGGATCCAGATGGCCTCGGTTTGAATCCTGGCTCCGTGATTTCCCAGCTGTGTGACCTCTGGCAGGTTGCTAAACCTCTCTGTTTCTCAGGTGCCTCATTTGTAAAATGGAGAAAACAACACTATCTGTCTCATTAGGTTGTTGTAAGGAGTGTTATATGAGCTAATATTTATAAAGAATTTAGAACAGGTCCTGACATATAACAAATGTTCAATAAATGCTTGCTAGTGAAAAAAATCAGAGTTACAAGTACAGCCCGTGGAAGTTTAAGAAGGGATGCAGGGAAAGAAGACATAATGGTCTCCTCACATGTAAAGCAAAGCACTACCCTCCAAAGTTATTTCCTTACATCTTTTTAAAAAAGATTTTGTCAGAGAGCGAGCATGAGCAGGGGGAGCATCAGGCAGAAAGGGAGAAGCAGGCTCCCCGCTGAGCAAGGAGTCTGATGCACGGCTGGATCCCAGGACCCTGGGATCACGACCTGACTGAATGCAGACGCTTCACCGACTGAGCCACCCAGGTGCCCCTCCTTACAAATCTTAAAGTGTGGTCCTATGGCTAGGTCCCCATCCTTTAGCAGGAAACCTGTCCTCTCCCAGGCCATACCCAGTTCTCCCCAAGGCTACTCACGTAGGATAGCCGTGGGAGTGATGTGGAGCCAGAAACGAGGTGAGCAAAGCCCAGCCCCCATTCCTCCCACAGGGATCAGACACTAGCCTCTTGGAGTTGCACAATTTTCCCTGCACACATGCACCCATTCTATCTGCTGTTCCCTGGTAACTGCGTGTTCTGTAGAAGGCACTCCCCCTCCCCGCCCCTGCAGGTACATATGGGGCCCACTCATTTTGTATCATGTCCAGGTCTGGTATAACATGAACCCCAGTCATTAATTTTACCCTGCAAATCATTAGCTATAAATGGTCATTTAGAGTGTTTCCCTCCGGTAGTTTGTTCATACCAATCTTGCGCACACAGCTATGTGCACGTGTGTTTCTTTAACGCACAATCTTAGAAGTAGAACCGCTGAGTCAAAGGAGTCCTTCGTTCAATAAACGCCTTAAGAGTGCCTAATAAGTGATGGACACTGCTCTAGGTGCTGGGGAGACCTCAAGGAACTAAGTCACACGTTCGTGCTTTGGTGGATATGACGTTCCAGTGGAGGAAGTTTCCAGTTTTTATTTTGACAGATGCTGCCACAATGCTGTCCAATTACCAACATCCTCAGCCCACTCCTGGAGTGGGAGCTTTGAGGCAGGTGGATGGATTCCTTGGCCTTTGTTCTCTGCAAGATCTTCAGGGTCAGGGCCGGGTACCATCCCTTTAGGGACGTCCGTGTGCAGTGTGTATGCGTCACGGGGGACAGGGATGGGAGGGTCCACTGGGGAGTGGGGGGAGGAGGAGGAGGAGAAATGGTTCACAGGGTATTTGCATAGAAGCCTCCTTGATCATACCACTAGGGGGCCTACAGGAGGTAGGGATGAACAGTCCAAGATAGAACCGTCCTCCCAGGTAATACCCCTTTAGGAGGTAGAGCTGGAACAGTCTGCTCTGGGAGGTACCACTGGGTAGGGGGCGTCTATTCCGGAACAAACCATTGTGTGGGCTGGAGAGGCCCGAAGGACTGCCAGCACCCCCGTGCAAGGGGATTGCGCACAAGCCACCGATGGAGGCAGGAGTGGCACTACCTTGGCCGTCCGCAGCCCCCGCTCGCTCTCCCGGTTCCTACCCAAGTCCCCGGTAAGTACCCATTCTAGGACTGAGAACGCCACCTTTCCCAGGCCTCCGTCGCAGCTCGGCCCCGCCCTCCTTGGTGCTTTCCTTTGAATCGGCGGCTTGCGCGTGCAGGGCCTAGCGATTGGATCCTAGGACGAAGAGGCGGGCCCCAAGACTCATTTTGGGATCTGATTGGTCGGCGCGAGCTTTCGCCAATCCCAAGCTTATCCTGTGCGCCGGAGGGACGTCAGCCCCGCCTCGGTCACGCGCCGAGCGCCAATCGGCCGCTGGTTGGGCGCAGGCGCGATGGTTGCTTGGAGAGACTTCGAGGCTTGTGGGGATGGGGCTTTCATGATGGTGAGCAAGTTCGAATCCCGTCTCGGTGCCTCAGTGTGTTAACTTGTCAAAGGGGCTGAAAGTGGTACTCCGGAAGCAAAATTCAGAGATCACTGGTGTTGGGGGCTGACCTCGCGTGTTCCTCATTTATCCTAAACTCAGTCACACGCCCAGCAGGTGCCCGTCCCCTCGCAGTCATTCTTGCAGTGCTTCCATTCATTCATTCTCTCCACTGCTAAAATTGCATCGTCGGATTTGGGATTTAGGGACATTTCACAGAAGTCACTTTATTAAGCAGAAATCCTACCTGATGAACCTCCCCTGACCCCAGGACCGCAGAGCAAGGCTCCTTAGGCGAGCGGGGCTCCCTAGCAGTTGGTGCTTTTGCAATTAGATATTTCCCCATGTGGGTTTTCTTTTTGCTGTTAATTCCAGAAATACGTTAAGGACCTGGAACCAGGTTTATCTCGAAACCATACTGCAGTCTAGTTTTGAAACGCAACATTAATTTTATTTTATTTTATTTTTTTTGGTGGGCAGAAAAGCAAAGTGTATTGAGCAATAGTGTAAAGTTCCCGAAGAGGGAGGGGACGGGAGAACGTTGCCCGAAACATTAATCTTTATCTAAAGGCAACAAGAAACGCTTGTGTTCACATTACATTCCCAACATTTCCTCTTGTGATGCATAATAAAGTGGGGGAAGCTACATAGTTAAAAAATAAAAGTAAACGTGAAAGTAATGGGACAAAAAAGCGAACTCTAAAAGTGAACGCTAGCGTACACAAATGAACCTAACTCTTGATCAAATTGATAACTTATGGAGAGAGTATTCTGATAACTTTCTCTGGCTGTGTTAATATGGGTCATCACAGAGAGGAAGGGCTCTAATCTGCCCAGCCTTCGGTGTTCAATTTTGTTTTCCCTCTGTCAAGATTTCTGAATGCTCCCTGTTTGTTTTAATCAGGATGCTGTCATTTACCGGAAGCCCATTTCTCTAGGACAAGGGCAGACTGGAAAAATAGTCAGTTTACAACAGTTACTTGTCTGAAATTGCCTTGAAATACAGGAGTCAGAACTCATGGGGCTCCTGGGTGGCTCAGTCGTTAAGCGGCTGCCTTCGGCTCAGGTCATGATCCCAGGGTTCTGGGATAGAGCCCAGCATCCGGCTCCCTGCTCAGTAGGAAGCCTGCTTCTCCCTCTCCCACTCCCCCTGCTTGTGTTCCCTCTCCACTGCCTCTCTCTCTGTCAAATAAATAAATAAATAAATAAATTTCAAAAAAAAGATAATTAAAAGCAAAACAAAGCAAGAGTCAGAACTGGAAGAACTTGGTAAGAAGGTGGCTGGAGCAGACTCACTCTCCTCTCAGGTCCCCTCACCATTCCAGCCCCTGGAGTAGCCCAGGTCACTCTAGTTGCCGAGGGTTGTAACTCCTTGTCATTAGCTCCTCCTTAGAATTCCACTCCGATCCCTCTCTTTCTGTATCACTGTGATTGCTGAAAAGCCATTATTTGTGTAACTGCCTCTACTAATGACTGCCCACCCTACCAGCTCTAACATGGCTCTAAAATCCCCACATTATACTCCTCTTCTGGAAAATGCATAGGAACAGAACTGTTTACATTGCTATTAGCAGCTGTTAATAGCTGCCCAGACAAACCCAAAGCCAAAAACCAACACACCCTGCTGGGATTTTGAGTGGATTGTGTTGAATCTGTAGACCAGTCTGGGTAGAATTGGTATCTTCACAATATTGAGTCTTCTGATATGTAAACGAGGCATACCTGGCCATTTATTTATGTATTTAATTTTTCTCGGCAATGTTTTGTAGTTTTCTGTGTATAGGTCTTAAATCTTTTGTCAGAGTTATAACTAAGTATTTCGTATTTTTGATGCTACTGTGAGTGGAACTGTTTTCTTAATTTCATTTTCAAATTTGCTAAAATGTTGTTTAGAATTTTTCGTTTCATTAGCTTTTTTGTAGCTTCTATTGTGTTTTCTACATGGATGATCATATAGGTGATTGTAATAACTTTTTACTTTTTATTTTCCAATATGGATGCCTTTTATTTCTTTTTCTTACCTGACTACAGTGGCTATGACTTTTAGTACAGTACCAAACAGAAGTGGTGAGAGTGGAAATCCCTGTCCTGTTTCTCACGTCAGGGAGAAAGCATCCAGTCTTTCACCATTAAGTATGGTGCTAACTGTGGTTTTCCGTAGATGCCTATTATCAGGATGAAAAATGTTTATTCTATTCCTTGTTTGCTGAGAGGTTTTATCAGAAATCAGTGTTGAAGTTTTTAAAATGCTTTTTTCTATCTCTGTTGAAATGATCATATCATTTTTTTTTTTACTTTGTTAGCATGGTGAAATAACATTGGTTTTCAAATGTTAAACCAGCCCTGCATCCCCGGGATAAACCCTTGCTCTCACGATGTGTTATGCTTTTAATATATTGTTGTATTTGATGTGCTAAAATTTTGTCTATGATTACAAAAACATTGGTCTGTAGTTTTCTTTTCCAATGTCTTTGTCTGACTTTTTAAAAAAAGATTTTATTTGTCAGAGAGAAAGAGAGAGTGAGAGAGCACACAAGCTGGTTGAGCAGTAGGCAGAGAGAGAAGCAGGCTTCCCACAGAGCAAGGAGCCCAATGCAGGACTTGGTCTAAGAACCCTGGGATCACCGGGCCGCCTGGGTGGCACAGTTGTTAAGCATCTGCCTTCAGCTCAGGACGTGATCCCAGCGTTCTGGGATCGAGCCCCACATCGAGCCCCACATTGGGCTCCTCCGCTAGGAGCCTGCTTCTTCCTCTCCCACTCCCCCTGCTTGTGTTCCCTCTCTCGCTGGCTGTCTCTCTCTGTCAAATAAATAAATAAAATCTTAAAAAAACAAAACAAAACAAAACCCTGGGATCATGACCTGAGCTGAAGGCAGATGCTTAACCTACTGAGCCACCCAGGCGTCCCTTTTTGTCTGATTTTTGTATCAGGGTATAATGCCAGCCTCATAGAATGAGTTGGGGAGTACTTTTTTCTCTTCAGTTTTAAAGAATTTGCATAGAATTGGTATTTTTCCCCTTAAGTGTTTGGTAGAATTTGCCAGTGATGCCATCTAGTTATTTATTTTTTTAAGATTTTATTATTTTTAAGTCATCTCTACCCTCAATGTGGAGCTTGAACTCATGACCCTGAGATCAAGAGTCACATGCTCTTCCGACTGAGCCAGCCAGGCACCCCCCTCCCCTTAAGTATTTGGTAGAATTCGCCAGTGAAGCTATCTAGTTATCTATTTCTTTTTGAGTGAGCTTGTGTAGTTTTTTCTTTTGATGAAATTGTCCATTTCATCTAAGTTGTCAGATTTATTGGCGTAGAGTTGTTAATAGTTCCTTAATTATCCTTCTAATACCTGTAGAAGCAGTACTGATATCACCTCTCTCCTTCCTGATATTGATCATTGGTGCTGTTCTATCTGGTAATTCATTGTTGACTCTTGCCTCATGGCTGACTTGCCCCAAAGAAGACGCTCCACAACCAGTCCGTAAACTTGCCTGTGGATTAGCTCTATAGTCACTCTGATTGTCGGTCTCTCTCTGATCATCTTGGCACTCGGGAGTGTGAATGGAACAACCTACTCTTCTTATGCTTCCTAAAATTCTAAACCACTTCATCCTTTCATCCTAGCTAGAATATGGGCTCTCTTAAAGCAAGAAAAAGGGTTGACACCCCCTTTTTAAAATATATCCCTCTTGGTGCAGTGTGATGCAGACCTGTGTACACAGTAAGTACGCAATGAGTACGTGAGGACTGATTGTCCCTGCCTGTAATAAACATTTGGGGTTCTTTTTTTTTGACATGACTCCATTAATGTCCAAGTTGAAGCTTTTTGCCTCCATGAAAATCTTTTCCTGTGTCCCAGCAGTTGGAATTATTCACGAAGACTGTTACGAAGTGTGAGTTGTTTTAACTTCAGTCATCATGGTTGCTGAGTGAGAAGCACAGAGTTCAAGAGAATTTCAGAGATGACAATATTTCACTTTGAGGGGCGTGGATACAGGGTACAGGACAGAGAACCAGACTTTGAAGCTTTATGTAAGCCCAGTTGAGGAAATCAGAAATTCAGCTTCCCTCCTGAATATTTGAACTGGGCGTTGGACTGTGTCCTGACCTTCACTGATAGCCAGTTCCCAGAAGAGGAGTCTTTTTGAGGTGAGGAGAAGAGACCCATGTGATATGTGCTCTTGGATTCGGTCAGGGACCCTCTGCTGGATCCTCAGGCTGGGGGCTGGGCTGCTGTCATGGAGCCCACAGTAAAGCAGGAACTTCGGGTTCCAATCGCTTCTTGCCAAAACCTCAAGACATTTGAAGGAGGTGAGATGCTGGCACGCAAAAGAGAAGAGCTTTTGTGCAGCTTAGAGCATGGCACGAAATGAATCGCAGGATAGACAGCCACAGAGGAAGGTGTTGCTGGTGTCCCAGCGACATCCTGAAAGTCTGGCTCCACCTGCAACATGCCAGGCGCCTATTTGGTACAATTGTGGGGAGGAAAATATGCGTCTGTCATGCTCTCTTCCCTCCGGGAGGGATAAACCATCCCAAGCAAGCGCTCTGGGGGTCACCATTTGATCATTTCCACAACCAGGGCTTTGGGAGGACAGAACTGTTTGGTGCTTTCAAGCCAGTCCTTGAAATGAGTTTCCATTCAGGGTCTCAAAATGAATAACCAGCCAGGCATGTGGGACAGTATTGACTTCCCCAAGGAGAGATATTGGGTGTACCACGTAGCGTCAGCCTAGCTAATTCACCATTGACTGTCTCCCTTTTATTCAGGTCTTCAGTGCAAGACTCTGTTAACTGCTTCTCAGAGTGCCCTTAATCCTCACCACATGCTTTGAAGAGATGTGGGCCATTATTACCTCCGTTTTACACATTAGAAACCTGGGTCACACTACTAGTAGAGGCTCTGTGACATTAGCTAATTCATTTCATCATCACAGCAACATTTTCAGGCAGGTGCCATTATTTCCCCATTTTACAGAAAGAAAAACTGAGGCAAGAAAGGTTAGGTTCCCGGCCCCAAAGTTACATAATGCATAAATGAATTGGAATCCTGGCAGTCTGGAGCCAGAGCCCAAGTTCCTGAGCCAGCCCCACCCTGTAATGCCTCTCGGGGGTCACATGACATGAAATGTGGGCCCAGCATCAACTGCCCACCCGGCAGCGTAACCTGAGTGTTCAAACGTGCCTTAGTGGAAGTGACTGTGGGATTCCAACTCTGATGTGTTCTGCTGCAAATCACATTGCTGGTTCATTTGCAGAGTTGGGATTATAACCTTGCCTTTCTGACTGGGGGTGGTGTGGGGATAGCATGTAGAGAATAACACAAAGGCCCTATAAAAGGCCCCAGCTATTCAAAAACCTCTCTCTCTCCTGTCTCCAATGAATTACTCTTTGTGTTAAAACCTTTCTCCCTAAAGATCATAACCCGAGGAGAAATATGGTGCCAGATTTATCCCCTAGCAGCTCCGTGGTCAGCTCGCTGAATTGGCTCTGAGGATGAGAGGCACAGAACAGGGCAGTTTGGATGGGGCGAGGGTAATGGGGAGGTTCTGGAAGGAAGGACAGTCAGAAGGCAGCGAGCAGGGCACTGGGTACCAAGCAGGACTAGTGAAGAGGGAGAGGAAATCTGATTAAAAAAAGGAAAGAGGGTCCCCAGAGGACAGATAAGAGGCCCCCAATACTTAGTATTTCCTGCATCATCTCCCCATAGCCTGACCCTGATCTTAGGAAGCCCTCATGCCCAGGATTTAGCTAAGCAGCCGGGAAGGAGGGGGACATCAGTGCCACATGCCATCAAAACCCAGCTGTGGAATGAACCAGCAAAACCATCTTGTTCCTCTGTGAAGGAATTGCAGGCATCATCTGCTGGTGGCTTGGGGTTTTCGCAAGGGGAGTGGCAAACTGGAGCTGGTCTCTGGAGTTTCCTTGGGATCTCACAAACCCCACAGGCAGGAAAGCTCACTCTGCTGGGTGTGCAGAAGTCTGACAATTCTCAACACCAGAAGTGGCAACAACATGGACTGTATTTCTGATTTTATTTGCTGCTCTTTGCAGCCATACCTGCATCCCATACTGTTGTGGGTACGGAGTGGGGGCTGCACGTTTCAGTGGCATTTGTTAGCAAAAACAACACTAGGACATCAGCTCTTGCAATGTTGTAGGTCCTGTTCCACTTCATGAGTTGCTTGGGGAGGAGGGTTTCTGTCCTTAGACTGAGGGATCCCAGACCAACATGCCATTTGTAGGCGTTCGTGTGCAGATGCGGAGGGAAAGGCGCCACCCCACCTGACCTCATCTCTGTGGGGCTGCCCTTGAGACCCTGTGCCTGGGCCCCTGTGTCCCACCCCCAGCTCTGGCTGAGCCCCACGCGAATATACAGACCACAATTGGGAGTGGGACTCCTCAAACTCCCCATCTGCACGTGGAACCTTTTGTAGCAGAGTTGAGAACTATTTATGTGCCAGAACTTCAGTGATTTCAGTACTGTCACCGTCTGAGACCACTAACTACCTCGTTCCTCCTGTTTCTCAACCTCCTGGATGAAATCCGTGGAGTATCTGTGGAAGCTCAATTTTAAGACACCTGGTCTGTTTGTTGCCCAGGTGATGTAAGTGAGAGATGGCCTTGCAGTTGTGCTTGGATACTGTGGTTACTCAGTGATCATCTTTGCTCTGTTCACTTGCCCACTGCATCCAGCTCTTCATGACCCTCTTGTAATGCCTTGATTACTGGGGATCTGGGGGCAGGGTACAGAGTAGACTGGAGGGGGAGGAGCTTGGGAACAGACCTGGGGTTCAGAAGAGAACAATGTGAACCCACTGAACCAGCAAAAGAGGAAATTACCCCAAGCCTCAACTCAAGGTTTACTTCAGTTTTATTAAGCCGTAGCAATGTCCGCTAGATTTCACTCTTGCCGTGTAAATACAGATTAAATATTTTTTCAGTATGTTAGAGTTTAGGATAATGTATTTTTAGAATGTTATCTTGCCTTACCATTCCTATAACTTGCTAGTTTAACTTCCCTTTGGAAATTGCACAATGCTCTTTAAAATACATATATTGTAAGCTTAAATTTTTTTCTACCACTTGCATTACAATTGACATGCCATACGTGGCACATACTTAAAGTGTAGGTGATTTTTTAAAAGATTTTATTTATTTATTTGAGAGAGAGAGAGAGAGCATGTGCACGAGTGCACAGAGGGAGAGAGAGGGAAAAGCAGACTCCCCGCTGAGCAGAGAGCCCGACGTGGGACTTGGTCCCAGGACCCTGAGATCATATGAGTCAAAGTCAGATGCTTAACTGACTGAGCCACCCAGGTGCCCCTAAAGTGTAGGTGATTTGATGAGTTTTGGCATATGCATACACCTGTGAAACCACTGCCACGGTCAAGATAGTGAACGTATGCATCACCCCGAACAGTTTCCTCACGCCCCTTTGGAATTCCTCTCTCCCAGCCTTTCCTCCTACTGTCCCATCTCCATGCAACCACTGTCTGCTTTCTGTTTGTATTTCCTAGAATTTTATATAAATGGATTCATACTGTGTATATTCGCTCTCCTCTGGCTTCATTCACTAAGCATAATTATTTTTAGATTTATCTGTGTCGTTGCTGTGATGTGCTAATTCCATAGCCCTATCTAACAAGTCTTAAGTTTCCAATTTTACACTCATTCCTTTGGCTAAAGGCTCTGATAAGGTTTATAATACATACACCCTTGGGAAAGGTAAAATTTAGACATTATCAACCATCCAGGTGAAGATCTTGTCAGAACTTTTATTTTTTTTTTGGAGAATTGGTTTTGTTAGAAGTGTAATAAGGGTAAGGTGAAGGGGCGCCTGGGTGGCTTAGTCGTTAAGCGTCTGCCTTCGGCTCAGGGCGTGATCCCGGCATTATGGGATCGAGCCCCGCATCAGGATCCTCCGCTGGGAGCCTGCTTCTTCCTCTCCTACTCCCCCTGCTTGTGTTCCCCTCTCTCTCTGACTGTCTCTATCTCTGTGTCAAATAAATAAATAAAATCTTAAAAAAAAGGGTAAGGTGAAAAGGCTTCTAGGCATATGAGCAGTGTCCCTGAGAGAAACCAAGAAAGCAGCGACGGGAGTCTGACTCCTAAAAACAAATGCTTCCAGCATCCCAATATTGTATGTATCTGTGAAGCACAATAAAGTAAAGTGCAATAAACCAAGGTATGCCCAGGGACACCTGGGTGGCTCAGTCAGTTAAGCGTCTGCTTTCAGCTTGGGTCATGATCTCAGCATCCTGGGACTGAACCCCATGTCCGGCTCCCCACTTAGTGGGGAGTCTGCTTCTCCCTCTCCCTCTGCCCCTCCCCCCACTCATGCTCTTTCTCTCTCTCTCAAATAAAATCTTTAAAAAACAAAGAAACATTAAAAAAAACAAGGTGTGCCTGTAGAGAGGGCTGTCCCTGTGGCTTTCCTCAGCTTACTTTAACTTGCCTGTCACAAAATTTTTCCATAGGCACTCATCGTCATCTGGTAAATAACTTACTCAGCCTCACCAGATCCCTTAGCTTTATAATGCATCTTTTGTATAAATATATATTGATAAATACACCTCCTGACTCATGTATGCATTTCACGTAAGGTCTCTTTTGAAAGCACAGATTTACATTTTCTAGACTATAAAATATGGGTGTTTCTTTACTTTCTAAATTAGGTACTTTCATTAGAAGGTTAAGATATTCATTTTGTAGAACCATTAACTATCTTGAAAAACTGTTGCATAACTATTTTCAAGAGCTCTGGCTGTAATCCTGAAGCGGTTTCTAACCATTACGAGAGCAGAGGGGTTGTTCACTGCAATAAACATGAATTCATGCATCCTAGTGACCACTTTACCCCTCAGAGTCCAGTTACGAAAGATGGGCAGCAACTCCTGAGTCCGACAGGTGTATGGGGGTGGGGGTGAGGGTGGGTAACAAATGCCATAACAGAGCAACAATAACAAACCTCGATGAGAGTATTAGGAACAGTCATTCTTATTTTATTTTATTTTTTTTAAAGATTTTATTTATTTATTTGAGAGAGAACACAAGTAGGGTGAGGGTCAGAGGGGGAAGCAGAGTCCCCACTGAGCAGGGAGCCCAATGTGGGACTCGATCTCAGGACTCAGGGATCACACCCTGCAGACACTTAACGACTGAGCCATCCAGGCACCCCCAGTCATTTTTATTTAAAAGTGCTTATATCTTTGATCAGGGTGTCTCAGGCAAGGCTGTATTGACATTTGGGGCCAGATTTTTCTTTGTTGTAGGGCCTGTCCTGTGCCTTGTAGGATGTTTAGTAGCACCCCTGACCTCTAGCCACTGGATGCCAGTAGCACCTCCCCTGGTTATGAGCAATCAAAAATGTCTCTAGATATTGCCGAATGATGCCTAGGGACAAAATCATCCCCTTGCTCTCCACCAACAACCACTGCCCTAGTGTAAAAGGTTCTAAAATTTTAAATTTGAAGATAAAAAAGATAGCTTTGTTGAGATGTAATGCACATACCTCACAATTCACCTTTGAGAAGTGGTTTTTAAATGTATTTACAAGGTCAAGTAACCATTACTGCAATCTAATTTTAGACCAATTTTGTCCCCCCTAAAAGAAACCTCATGCCCATTAGGTGTCAGCCCTTATTCCCCACCACCCCAGGCAACCACTAATCTACCTTCTGTCTCTATGGATTTGCCTGTTCTGGACATTTCATATAAATGAAACCATACAGCTTGTGATTTTTATGACTGGTCCCTCTCATGTAGCATAATGCTTTCAAGGTTCACACACTTTTTAGCATGTGTCAGTGCTTCATTCCTTTTTAAGGCTGAATAATATTCCATTGCATGGATAAACCACATTTTGTTTATCCATTCATTGGTTGTTGGCCATTTGGCATGCATCTACCTTTGGGCTATTATTATTATTATTATACTTTTTAGATTTTATTTCAAGTTAGTTAACATATAGTATATTATTAGTTTCAGGGGTAGAATTTAGTGATTCATCACCTGCATATAACACCCAGTGCTCATTACAACAAAGACCCATCACCCATTTACCCCATCCCCCCACCCACCTCCCCTCCAGCAACCCTCAGTTTGTTCCCTATAGTTAAGAGTCTCTTATGGTTTGTTCCCTATAGTTAAGAGTCTCTTATGGTTTGCCTCCCTTTTATTTTTTCCTTCCCTTCCCCCATGTTCATCACTTCTGTTTCTTAAATTCCTCATATGAATGAAATCATATGGCATTTGTCTTTCTTTGACTAACTTATTTCGCACAACATAATACCCTCTAGTTCTGTCCACATCATTGCAAATGGCAAGATTTCATTCTTTTTGATGGCTGAGTAATATTCCAGTGTGTGTGTGTGTGTGTGTGTATTCCATATACCACATCTGTATCTATATATGTTATATATATATATATATATATATATATATAAAATACCACATATATAATGGAATTATACACACACACACACCACATCTTCTTTATCCATTCATCAGTCAGTGGACATCTGGGCTCCTTCCATATTTTGGCTACTGTGGTCATTGCTGCCATAAACATTGGGGTGCTTGTACCCCTTCAAGTCACTGTTTTTGTATCCTTAGGATAAATGCCTAGTAGTGCAATTGCTGGATCATAGGACAGTTCTATTTTTAGCTTTTTGAGGAAGCTCCATACTGTTTTCCAGAGTGGCTGCACCAGCTTGCATTCCCACCAACAGTATAAGAGGGTTCCCCTTTCTCTGCATCCTCGCCAACATCTGTTTTTCCTGAATTGTTAATGTTAGCCATTCTGACAGGTGTGAGGTGGCATCTCATTGAGGTTTTGATTGTATTTCCCTGATGATGAGTAATGTTGAGCATGTTTTCATGTGTCTGTTAGCCATCTGGATGTCTTCTTTGGAAAAGTGTCTCCACAGAGCATGGGTGTGGGGAGATAGGAGGTGCAGGGCAGGGTTCCTGGGGACACAGCCTGCATTTCTGTGCCTCAGAGATTTCCAATACCTTTCAACAAATTTTTAAAAAATGAATGATTATTAACTAAGCTTACCACTTTAATCAGGAAGGAGAAAAGCAGTCTCTTCCTCTGTGCTGCCTCTGGAGGTGGCAGCCATCTCCTATTCAGTATCATGGCTGCCTCAGAACCCTTGTGAAGCCCAAGATCATTAAAAAGAGGACCAAGGAGTTCATTCGGCACCAGTCAGACTGATAGGTCAAAATTAAGCACAACTGGCGAAAATCCAGAGGCACTGACAGTAGGGTCCCCAGAAGAATCAAGGGCCTTCTCTTGATGCTCAACATCAGTTATGGAAGCAAGAAAACAAAGCACATTCTGCCCTGTAGCTTCTGGAGGTTTCTAGTCTATCTCAAGTGCTGCTGGTGTGCAACAGATCTTACTGGGCCAAGATTGCTCACAATGTCGCCTCCAAGAACCCACCAAGCCACTGTAGAAAGAGCAGCCCAGCAGGCCATCAGTGTCGCCAATCCCAATGCCAGGCTGCACAGTGAAGAAAATGAAGAGATAGACAGCTTATGTGCACGTCGTATTTGTGTTAATAAAACCATAAAACTACAAAAACCAAAAAGACAGAAAAGTATAAAGCAGTTTGACATTACTGTCTGCTTGTTTGTGTCTGGGGCACCTCCATGTTTAGTCTCCCAAATTAAAACCTTATTCTTTATCTCTTACAGGCCCCATGTCTCAGCTTGCAATGTGTTTCCAGTTTATTCTTTCCTGTCCAGGTCCAGTTCTACCATCTGGATCTCTACTTTTATCTGCTCACTCCATGATAATCACGGGTCCCTTAATTGGTTCCTCTGTAGCTTTCTAGTTTCTCCTTCTCTCGCCTATAGAGTCTGTCCCAGCCAGGCCAAGCTTTTAGAACAGCATTGCTGTGATTTGGTCTCCACCTTTTGGCCAATGACAGGAATTCAAGTTAAATTCATTTCAATTCAATTCAAACCATTCATTCATTCATTTATCAGATATGTGTGATGCCCAGAATGTACTGTGTTGGAATGCTGGGGGAGTTCCAGATATGCATTAGAGTCCCTGTCTTTCATTTGGACAGATAATAGAGTTACAAAATACCCATCTGAGGCAGTATGTGGTAAGAGCCATTGGAATGGTACAAGCACAAAAATAGAGATCTTTGCTGGTGGGTGAGATTGTGGATGACTTTGTGAATGGGATGGCACTGAAGAACTAGTAGGAATTCCTTATATGGAGATGGTGGTCATAGGGCATCTGGTGGAAAGGATGGCATAAGCAAGGGCACGGAAATCAGAAAGCACAGATGATATGAGAGTCAAATAGCTGAAGTAGATGAGTGATCAAAGTAGTGCAATTATGTAGACCAAAGAGAGTGGAAGCCTTTGAAAACCAGGCCAAGGGGTTTGAAGTATATGTGGTGGACTTCGGAAAACAAGTGATCTGGGGTTTCTCTGTTACAGCTTTCCTGGCCTATTGTTGGGAGATGCTATGATGCAGTTGAGAAGGTTCTGATGAGAGGTTTTGGGAAATCATGAACTTCTGCCATGAACTCCCTTCATGATTTCTTCTGGTTGCTTTATCTCTTTGGACTGGGTTTTCCTTGTAAATAAATCCAAGTATATGAAACAAAATTATCTTCCCAGCAGCTCTATTCCTGACTGTTAAGCATGGACCAAGAAGCCCTGATGCTATTTGAAGAATTAGGGATGGGCTAAGGGCTGTGGAAAAATGGCAAGGATCGTTTGAGGGATTTCCATGGAGAAATAAGTTCTATTTGGAAACACTGGAAAATAAGAAAAAATATTTGTTTATAGTCAAACCAGCTTTCCTCCTGCACACATTTTTTCCCTTTAGTGGCTTCCTTCCCACCCTTAATATAGAAGGTTGTGAAATTCTTCAGCGATGAAGCACATGTGTTTTGCCTCATCTTTGTATCCCTAGCACATAGCACAGTGCCTGGCTCATAGCCTCTCAGCAAGACTCTGCTAGATGAATAACTTCCTCCGATTTCCATGGACACCTGCTCTCAGGAAGGAAAAATGTAAGCAAATTCGTACTAAGGTATAAATGGCTGATAACCATTTAAATTATGACGCATAATACTAATAGAGAATTTTCTTATAAGGAATGGAATCCAGCTCTAGTAGTGGCATACATAGAACTGAAGGAAGTTTCAGGATGGTAGTATGATGTTTCTAGCTGGGTTCCCAGTCATTATTACCCTTTTTCCCCTAGAGGTGCCCCTCAATTTCCACCTAGAGGCCAAATTTTGCCTCATTCTCTACAAACGCTATCTGTTCTCAGTGGAAATTTTGGGAGCTCTGTTTTAACATTCTGGGGCTCAGTGTTGGGCTCTGCTTGCTTCTAAATTCATTTCTGGGTCTTTATAGCCCATTTCACAGAACTGGGCTTCTGTCTTGTTTCTTTAGCCTGGGTATCTGCCACGATGACCTGTCTGTCCCCCCTCCGGATGATCTCAGATTAGAGCTCTGTGCTTATCTCTTTCAGTATGTCCTAATACCTTTCCCCAACTGACTACCCATGGAATCAAGTTTTGGCTTCCACAGCCAGTCCAGTACCCACAGTCTTGCCTCCTGTTGTAAGATGCCCCCAAGGCTGACAACCTGCTTAGATTTCCAAGAATCACACCCATATGTAGCCTGTTCCTTGGTACTCTGCCGCTATACCCCGAGAGCTAGCTAGAATTCTTGGCACTTCAGATTGGAGCTTCCTCGGCCACCTCACCCAACGCACCTAACTAGTGACCCAGACTGCCCTCTGCTGTTTGCTCCCACAGCTCCTGGGCATTATATTCGTCCTGCCGCCACATCTGAAGGTGAGCCAGCTCCCTTGTGAGAGGGTTTAGTGGGTCTACTTCTAGGCTCTGGCTTGTCTTAATACTTGTGTTGCCATGCTGTGGAAGATGGCAAACAAAGGCCCATTTATCTGGAGCTCCTGATGTCAGACCCTGGAGATATTAGCCTATCCTGACAGGTTATAAGGAAAGCCACATGGCTAACATCTTCCTGTGGGAGTCACCTAGGCAACTGAGGCTGCCTGTTGTCACAAGATAATCTCCCATATGGATATTTTTCTCTAGTTAGACACCTTTTACTTGATTCAGATCTAGTTTGTATTTCCCTAAAAATTTCTCCCTTGACACATAGGAAAGTTGACTTTAACTTCTGACTGTGATCTTCCATCTGCTTCCTTGTGTTATGTGCTTATTGCGTTCAACTTAAGCAGAAATGACGTTCACTGGCAGAGAGGCCATTATCTGCACAGGGTAGGTAGATTTCTTTATAGTATAATTTCAGGCATTCACAGAAAATTTCTGCACTCAAACATTACATTGGTGCTAACTGCACCATCATTATTTCCATCTCAACTCTTTAATGGATGTGGCTCAATTTCTACCCTATGTTTTCAAAGACTCAGAGTGACATGGACAGAAGGAAACAGAAACAAGGCAAAAACTGTAGTTAGTAATTATTATGACTGATGGCCTTTTGGTTTCTCCCTATCATACACCAGTGTTTTTAGAGGAATTTATTGGCTTGCACAATTGGGAAATGCAGTCTTCTATGCTTTGAGACACAGCTGGATCTAGGGGCTCAAATTGCATTATCAGGGCTCCTCCATGTTATCTTCCTTGGTAGGCAAGAAAGGTCCCAAGGAGGACTCTGATTGGCTGATTTGTGTAATGTGACCTGCCTTTATCCAAATACTGTGCCTAGGAGGGAGGTTCATGCTGACTGGCCAGCTTAGGTCACAGGAGGCCCAGCCTAATGGTCAGAAAGGGCAGACTTTTTGGGGGATGATAGATTTCTTAATTTTTTTTATTTTGAAATAAATATAGACTTGCAGGAAATTGCAAAAATAGTACCACCTCAGCCTCACCCAGCTTCTCCTAGTGGTGGCATCTTACATTGCTATAGTATATACTATCAAAACTAGGAAACTGACATTGGTATATTACTGTTTTGTTGTTTTTTTTTTAATTTATTCGACAGAGATAGAGACAGCCAGTGAGAGAGGGAACACAAGCAGGGGGAATGGGAGAGGAAGAAGCAGGCTCATAGTGGAGGAGCCTGATGTGGGGCTCGATCCCATAACGCCGGGATCACGCCCTGAGCTGAAGGCAGACGCTTAACCGCTGTGCCACCCAGGCGCCCCTGGTATATTACTGTTAATTAGAATATAGACCTCATTCAGTTTTTGCCAGTAAAAAACCCCTGCATTTATGTGTGTGTGTGTGTGTGTGTGTGTGTGTGTGTAGTTTTATGCCACTATCACAATCAAGATCCAGAACTTGTCCATCACCACCAAAGAACTGCCTCATGTTACCTCTTTGTATTTACTCTACCACCAGCTCTTCTCCAGACTGGCTGCACCATCCTACATTCACACCAGCAATGTATGGAGATCCAGTTTCTCTGTGTCCTCACCAGCATTTGGTATTTATCACTATTTTTTATTTCAACTGTTCTAACAGGTGCCTAGTGATATCATGTTGTGGTCTTAATTTACATTTCTCTAATGGCTGGTGATGTTGAACATTTTTTCAGATACTTATTTGCCATCTATATCTCCTTTTTGGTGAAATGTATGTTCATGTCTTTTGCCATTTCTAATCGGATTGTTTGCTTTTTTATTGTTGTGCTGAGTTTTTTATGTATACTAGATATAAGGCCTTTGTTGGATATAGGGGTGACAAATATTTTCTCCCAGTCTGTAACTTGTCCTTTCATCTTTAAACAGAGTCTTTCAATGGAACAAATGTCTTTAATTTTGTTAAAGTCCAATTCATCAATTTTTCCTTTTAAGGATTGTGCTTTTGGTGTCAAATCTAAGAACTCTTGATTGAGTCCTAGGTCCCAAAGATTTTTTTCCTATGTTTTGATTCTAAAAGTTTGTTTCTAAAACAGTTTTACATTTTACATTAACTCCACGATCCATTTTCAGTTAATTGTATAGAGTTTGAGGTTTAGGTTAAGGTTCATTTTTTTTTTCTTATAGATATCCAGTTGCTGCAGCACCATTTGTTGAAAAGGCTATAGTTCCTCCATTGGATTGTTTTTGCATCTTTGTCAAAAACTAGTTGGGTGTTATTTGTGTGGGTCCATTTATGGGTTTTTGATTCTATTCCATTGATTATATCTATATCTCTGTTAATACAATAATTACCTTGATTACTATAGCTATATAGTAAGCCATCAGGTAGAGTGATCCCTCCCAAATTATTCTTTTAAAAAATTGTTTTATTTTTATTTATTTATTTTAAAAATTGTTTTATTTTTAATTAAATATTTTAAAAATTAGCTTAAAACTAAATTTAAATAAAAAATCAAGTATGTTTTATTTAAAATTTTATTTTAATATTGCTATTTTAGGGTTTGTGCCTTTCCATATAAATTTTTCTTTATTTTACTTTTAAGATTTTATTTATTTGAAAGAGAGAGAGGGAGAGAGAGAGAGCATGGGCGGGGGCAGGGGCAGAAGGAGAGGGAGAAGCAGACTCTCCACTGAGCAGGGAGCTCTATATGGGCTTGATCCTGGGACCCCAGATCATGACCTGAGCTGAAGGTAGATGCTTAACTGACTGAGCCCTTCAGGCACCCCTACATATAAGTTTTAGAATAAGGCTGTCTATGTCTATAAAACACCTTGATAGGAAATGCACTGAACCTATACATCTATTTGGAGAGAATTATTTTGAGTCTTTAAATCTACAAATGTAGTATATTTCTCCATTTATTTAGGTCTTTGATTTCTTTCATGAGCATTTTGGAATTTTCAGCATACAGATCCTGTACATACTTTTAGATTTTATAGTTGTGCCTTGAACAACATGGGTTTGAACTGCATGGGTCTACTGATATCTGGATTTTTTACAGTATGGTATTATAAATGCATTTTCTCTTCCTTATGATTTGCTTAATAACTTTTTCTTTTCTCTAGCTTACTTTGTTGTAAGAACACAGTATATGATACATATAACATACGAAATATGTGTTAATGGACGTTTTGTGTAATTGTAAGGCTTCTGGTCAACAGTAGGCTATTAGTAGTTACATTGTTGGGGAGTCAAAAGTTATACACAGATTACTGACTGCACAGGGGTCCCTGCATTGTTCAAGGGTCAACTGTATAGCTAAGTATTTCATTTTCTTTGGCACAATTTTAAGAAATACTGTGTTTTAAATTTTGGTTTCCACAAGTTTGTTGTTAATATATACACATGCAGTTGGTTTTTTTTTTTTTTAAGATTTTATTTATTCATTTGACAGAGATAGAGACAGCCAGCAAGAGAGGGAACACAAGCAGGGGGAGTGGGAGAGGAAGAAGCAGGCCCATAGCGGAGGAGCCTGATGTGGGGCTCGATCCCATAATGCCGGGATCACGCCCTGAGCCGAAGGCAGACGCCCAACCGCTGTGCCACTCAGGCGCCCCTGCAGTTGGTTTTTTGAGTGTTGACATTGTATTCTGAAATCTTGCCAAACTCAGCTATTAGTTCTAGGAGGAGGTTTTAGGAGGATTTTTTTTTTTTGGTAGATTCCTTGGGATTTCTTATATAGGCATTTACAAATAGGGATGGTTTTATTTCTTCTTTTTAAAAAACCTCCATTTTAAAGTTTATTCTTTTTTTCTTTTGCCTTTTTGTCTTATTCCACTGATTAGAACTTTCAGTAGAATGTTGAATAACAGTGATAGGGACGCCTGGGTGGCTCATTCGGTTAAGTGGCTGCCTTCAGCTCAGCTCATGATCCTGGTGTCCTGGGGTCAAGTCCTGGGTTGGGCTCCTTGATCAGTGGAGGGCCTGCTTCTCCCTCTGCCTGCCACTCCCCCTGCTTGTGCACGTGTTCTGACAAATAAATAAAATCTTAAAAAAAAAAAAGAGTGATGGGATACCTACATCCTTGCTTTGTTCTTCATCTTAGGGGAGAAGCATTCAGTCTTTCCCCATTAAGTACCATATTAACTGCAAGTTTTTTGTAAATACTCTTTAACAAGTCAAGGAAATTTCTCTCTATTCCTAGTTTGCTGAGTTTTAAAAAAAAAATCATGAATGCGTGTTGGATTTTGCAGATGCTTTTTCTGCCTCAATATCTCTTCTTAGTGAACTCGTCCTTTTATTATTATGTAATATCCTTTGTTTCTAGTAATTTTCTTTGCTCTGAAGTCTACTTTAATATTAATATGGTCACTCCTGCTTTTTTAAAAAAAATAATATTTGCATTATTTTCATTTTTCCATCCTTTTACTTTTCACCTACCTATGTGGTTGTATTTGAAGTGGGTTTCTTATAGGCAGTATATGATTTTATTAATTTTGTATCTACTCCGTAAATCTCTCTTAATTGGTGTATTTAAACTATTTAAATTTAAGGTAATTATTGATATGTTAGGGCTTAAGTTTGCCATTTTATCATATTTATATGGTCATACATATGTTAATACTGAATATTGCTTTAACCCCAAACCATGATATAAAACTGCCGGGAAGATGGGAGGAAGGCAAACTATGTGTCTATGTGTGCAAAATACTGGGAGAAGAGAGGTAGATTTTTATCTTCTATAGTAGGAAGTCAACTTATAATAGATAAAATTGAAAATAAATATGAAATATCAGTAAATAATAGCACTGATAAATAGAGGTTAATTATTTAATGAAATAGTTAAAAGGGTTGAATGTGGTTGCCTCTGGGGAATGAGAATCAGGGATAGGTAAGAGTAGAGCAAGACATTGCATTTTTGGGGCTCCTGGGTGGCTCAGTCAGTTAAGCATCTGCCTTTGGCTCAGGCCATGATCCCAGAGTCCTAGGATGGAGCCCCATGTTGAGCTCCTTGCTCAGCAAGGAGCCTTCTTCTCCCTATCCCTCTGCCTGCTGCTCCCTCTGCTTGTGCTCTCTCTATATATCAAATAAATAAATAAAATCTTTAAAAAAAAAGACATTGCATTTTAAAAAGCCTTAGAAAGCATCACTAGACTTTTAGAACTTGATAACGGTATTGCTTGATAAAATATAATTAGTAAATCTAAATTTTAAAAATAATCGATTGTTTTTTAGTGCAGTTTTCATTAACCCTGTCTGCCCATTGGAATTGTCTAGGTGAACTTTTAAAAATATCAATTTTCAGGCCCACCTTATACCAATCAAGCTGGGTCTGGGGTTTAGGCATCAACATTCAAAACTTATTTCCCAGATTATCTGAATGTGTATCTGGGGTTGAGGACAGCTGGTGTAGAACATATATTATCAGTAGACCTTTGGTAAGATGTTAGTGGCAGTGAAAAAGATAAAACATGAAGCTCTTACCATCTTAAAGTCAACCAACTTATTGGAGATTGGTGGATCAGACACTTTTGGAAGGCCCTGCTTGAGAGAAATCAAACATGAGCTAAATATTTGTAGATGGTGAAGCAGAGAGAGCAAAAGGGCATTAGACCTGCCATTTAGGGCTTTCCAGGTCTGCCTCATGTGATTAAAACTACCAAGAGGCTATGACAATTTCTATTTTCTAAGTCCATAGAGAGATAAAAGCAGAAGGGAAAGAAAGAAGAAACCATAACTCCTAAATTGAGAGTATTCCTTAGTTCTTACAGCATCACTTAAAACAGTTTATTATACAAAGTGGCCCGTGGTACCTTCTCAAGTCCTCTCTTTGGGCCTCCATCAACATTTGGCAGTCATAACTCATGGACTCATGTACCAAGATAGAAGACAGTGAAGGTGTGTCTGAAGAAGACCGTGGGACAATGACAAGAGACCAAAAGAGGGTCTATTCTGTATAGGTGTCCAGAAGGACGTACATTCAGGAAAGCTGCAAAAGGGGCACCTGGGTGGCGCAGTCGTTAAGTGTCTGCCTTCGGCTCAGGGCGTGATCCCAGCGTTCTGGGATCGAGCCCCACATCAGGCTTCTCCGCTGGGAGCCTGCTTCTTCCTCTCCCACTCCCCCTGCTTGTGTTCCCTCTCTCACTGGCTGTCTCTCTCTGTCAAATAAATAAATAAAATCTTTAAAAAAAAAAAAAAAAAAGGAAAGCTGCAAAAGTTAGAAGACGTGCCTCTCTTATCCCAAGAGGTAACTACAGAATGTGCCTAAAGAGAATTATCGCATTTTTGAAACTGTACAATTCAGCGTTTTTTAGTATATTAACAAAGAAGTGCAACCATACTACTAACTAATTCTAGAACATTTTTTATCATCTCCCAAAGAAACCCTGTACCCATTAGCAGTCATTCCCCATTCCTCTCCTCCCAGGCCCTGGGAACCGCTAACATATTTTCTGTCTCTATGGACTTGCTTCTATTGACCATTTCATTTCGACGGGATTGTATGATATGTAGGCTTTCGTGTCTGCCTTCCTCCACTCTGCATACTGTTTTCAAGGTCGAACCACGTTGTACCATGTATTAGTACTTTATTATGGCTAAATAATATTCTGTTGTATTGATATGCCACATTTTGTGTATCTGTTCATCAGTTGATGGACAGTTAGGTTATTTCTATTTTTGGTGACTGTGAATAATGCTGCTTTGAACATTCGTGCACAAATCTTTTGTGTGGACATATGTTTTCATTTCTCTTGGGTGTATACCAAAGAGCAGGATGCTGGGTCACATGGCAGTTCTATGTTTAACTTTTTGAGGAACTGCTGAACTGTTTTCTACTGCAGCGGGGACACCAGCAATTTCTGAGGGTTCCCATTTCTCCACCTGTCAACACGTTATTATCTGTCTTTTAAATTATTGCCATCCTACTGGGCGTGAAGTGGTATCTCATTGTGGTTTTGATATCCGTTTTCCCTGGACTGGGCATCTCTTCATGTGCTTGCTGGTCATTTGTGTATCTTCTTTACAGAAATGTCTATTCAGGCCCTTTGCCAAATTACCATCTCTGTTGCAACCTGCTGGGCAGGTCACATCATAGCCTCTGCTGCAATGGGCCCCAAACCATCAGGAATTCAACAACAGCCAGCTTTCCTATTGTTGGCTCGAGCACTCAGCAGAGAAAGCCAAATCTGCTTCCCAAACCCGTCACGTAAGATGATCTGCTTCTTAGTAGCCCACGTCCAGCTTTTTAAAAAATTAATTAATTTATTTTAGGGGGGGAGGGGCATAGAGAGAGAGTCCTAAGCAGACTCTGCACTGAGCGTTTAGCCCAATGCGGGACTCAATCTCAGGACCCTGAGATCACGACATGAGCTGAAACCAAGAGACAGAGGCTTAACCGGCTGCACCACCCAGGCATCTCCGCAGTCCACTTCCAGCTTTTCCTGCCAACAGCCTCCGATCAGACCCGAGAGACTGCATGTGCAAATGGACAGTGACCAGACCACATATAAAAATAGAACTTTGGGGGCGCCTGGGTGGCTCAGTCAGTTAAGCGTCTGCCTTCAGCTCAGTTCATGATCCCAGGGCCCTGGGATCGAGTGCACATTGGGCTCCCTGCTCCACTGGGAGCCTGCTTCTCCCTCTGCCTCTCTTTCTCTCTTGGTCTCTCATGAATAAATAAATAAAATCTTTGAAAAAAATAGAACTTTGCTCTACAACCTGCAGCAACCTGCCCAGGAAACCAAACCCTTATCAACAATAAATACCCCTGGAAACCAGCCTGCTATAAATCACACTTGTAGGAAGTCAGATTGCTATCTCTAGTGACAATCCAGGAAACTAAACAATAACTTCTGTAACAACCAGCCCCAAATGCCCAGGACTTGATTAATAACTGACAAGCTTCCTTCATTGTCCTGCTTCCAAATTAGGACCAATGGGAAAAAGCTAAGTAAGCACCCCTAACCAATCACCTAGGATGTCCTGCTTCTAGTTAATCTGCCTGCAGCTTCCCATGCCAATGGCCTTCAGTTGGGGCACACCTGAAGCCTCCCCCCCGCTGCCCTCTCTCTCTCTCTTTTTTTAATATAAAGCTTTACCCTCTCTGTCTGCTTTTGAGTCTCTACCATAAGGCAAGTGACAGCATCTGACACCCTTGCTCTCAGAAGCTCAGAATAAATGGCCTTTGGTTTTCTCATTTGGTTTGTCTTCATCTATTTCTGCAGGACATACCTGAAGTCTTTCCTTTTTTCGCTACAAAACTTTCCCACTCCCCTGCCTGCCTTTGAAGCTCTGCCAAACATAACCGATGATGGCTGACTCCCTTGCTACATACAGCAAGCTCTGAATAAATTGCCTTTTGTTGTTGTTGTTGTTCTCATTTGGGTGGTTTTCGTTGATTTTCACAGTAGGATTGCCAGATAAAATATAGGATGCCCTGTGAAATTTGAATTACAGATAAACAACAAACAATTTTTAGTATGACTATGTCCCAAATATTGCATAATTGTGATTTGCTAAATCTAGAACCCTAAGCATATGTAAAAATGTAGCTCCACACAGAATTCGCAGAGAGGACCATGTTGACAGAAGGCAGCTGAATAATTCTGCTTGGCTGAGCCCTCTTGTTTGTTAAATGCCAATTAAATGACACTTCTGGTTTCTGTTGTGTTGCGTTGTGTTTCTGTACCAGAAAAGAGCTTTTCCTCCAATCAGTTCATGCTTTGATTTGCCTCTATCAAGCCGGGAGACTTTCAAGTTACTGTCTGGGTTTTAGCCCCAGACCGTACAAGGCATTTTGTTCTAAAAGTCCTTTGCTCCATGTGTGTTAATTAGAGTCGTTTCCATGGTCTCTGCTGCCAGTCTCCTGCGCTCTTCAATGCGAGTCATGTCAATTCAGTTGCCCAAGTCCCTGGAGGTACACGCAGCCTTTATCACGGATTTATTTTTGTCCCAACCAGATGGCTCCAGGTTCCTGTGACTGCATAGGAGTCTGTTGGATTATTCTGTTTATCTTTCCCAGGGGCCAAGGTAAGGGTGGGTCTTCATGAAGCACATTTGTCAGCAAGATAAGCCGTTCCTCACCGCTGCTGCCTGGATACCATAGCTGAAATGATTAGATTTCGGATACGTGTTCATAAACTCCAAAGCCAAAGCTGGAAGGGGATAGTTGCCTTGTTTTTCCATGCAGCCAGTGGAAGGGCAGCAGCTGACAGGGCTCAGCAGGGGGCGCCAGAGGCCCTGACTGAGCCCTTCTTCACCTTTTTTTTTTAAAGTTTTTTTTTTTTTTTATTCATTTGACAGGGATAGAGACAGCCGGCGAGAGAGGGAACACAAGCAGGGGGAGTGGGAGAGGAAGAAGCAGGCTCATAGCAGAGGAGCCTGATGTGGGGCTCGATCCCATAACGCCGGGACCACGCCCTGAGCCGTAGGCAGACGCTCAACGCCTGCGCCACCCAGGCGCCCCCAAATAAATCTTTTTTAAAAAGGCAATGTCAATGATAGAGAACTGAAATCACAATGATAGCAAGTACTATAAATTTCCTGCTTTATATTTGCTAAGTGCTTTTCACCAAATATCACAATTAAAGCACACAACTCTCTGAAGTAGGTATTATAATTCTTATTTTACAGGTGAGGAAACTGAGGCCCAAAGAGTTTGTATCACTCAAGGTTTCAATCTAAGATATTAACCTGTAACACATCATGTTGAGGAACTCTACTGAGCACCAGAAGGAGCTAAGATGGAGCATTCTGATTACCAGGAGAGTCTGACTGTGTTCCCCCACACCTTCGTGCCTTCTTGCATTAAGCACCCTCACTCCCCTTTGCCTTCCCACAGTTTATTCCTATTGTTAAGCTCCACCATGGCCATATTCTTTTTTATTATTATTTTAAAAGACTTTATTTATTTGACAGAGAGAGTGAGAGAGCACAAGCAGGGGGAGCGGCAGACAGAGAGGGAGAGGGAGAAGCAGGCTCCCCCCTGAGCAGGGGTCTGATGTGGGACTTGATCCCAGGACCCTGGGATCATGACCCAAGTGGAAGGCAGACACTTAACTGACTGAGCCACGCAGACACCCCCCACCATGGCCACATTCTTGAAGTATTTTATCTCCACAACTCATACTGTTTCCTTAAAGGAAGGGATCTTGTCTGTCCTTTTGTCTCTTTGCCAGTGCAGGGAGCTTAACACACACAATGGTTAATTGATTGATTAGGATTCCACCAAGCATTTTGTGTAAGCTCCTTTCTACCTGTAACACTTAAAAAAAAAGATTTTATTTATTCGCCAGAGAGAGAGAGAGCGCGCACAAGCAGGGGGAGTGGCAGGCAGAGGGAGAAACAGGCTCCCTGCTGAGCAAGGAGCCCCGATGCAGGACTTGATCCCAGGATTCTGGGATCATGACTCGTGCCAAAGGCAGATGCTTAACAGACACTTAACCGACTGAGCCACCCAGGTGCCCCTGTAACACTTCTAGAGTGCCTGATTAGAACACCTTCATCAGCAACTTCACCTGGGAGGGCAGCTTTTCTGCAAATGTGCAGGATGCAGTGCTAGGCACTGGCACTTTTGTGATCTCTCTTCATTTTCTCTAGGTGTGTATTGTACATTCCCATTTTTCAAGATAAGGAAACTGAGGCCCATAGAGGTTAGGTTAGCATGTGTCAAAGTGTTAGAGTAAGCAGTTAGTTAGGGTTTTTTTTAAGTATTTCTTTCTTTTCTTTCTTTCCTTTCCTTCCTTCCTTTCCTTCCCTTCTCTCCTTTCTTTCTCTGACACTGAAAAAAATCTCCAAGGTATATTGTGAAGTGACATAAACAAGATTCAAAGTATTATGCAAACTTTATGTAAAGATGTATTTGTGTTTGTACACATCTAGAATACCTCTAGAAGGAGATGCAAGACACCAGTAACATGAGTTACATCTGTGAAGGGAAGGGAACCAGGTGTCCAGGGCATGGTATAGGAAGGGGATGGTTTAGGATAGGAAAAGACAGTGGTTTTTTGTTATAAAAGCCCCTGGTGGGGGACCTGAGTGGCTCAGTTGGTTAAGCGTCTGACTTTGGCTCCCCTGGTGAGTGGGCAGTCTGCTTGTCCCTCTCCCTCTACTCCCCCCCCCCGCCCCAGCTTATGCTCGCTCTCTCTAAATTTTATTTATTTATTTATTAGAGGTGGGGGAAGGAGAGGGAGATGGAATCTCAAACAGACTCCACACTAAGCACAGAGCCAGATGCGGGGCTTAATCTCACGACCCTGAGATCATGACCTGACCCAAAACCAAGAGTCGGACACTCAAATGACCGAACCACCCAGGCGCCGTAGTCAGTTAGGTTTTAACAGGATGCCTGGAGGCCAGAAAACTGGGAGTCATGCCTGCTCTGGGAAATTTAGAGACCTGTCCTGGCAGCATTCCAAAAACAAAGCCACAAGAAGCCGGATCAAACCAGACAGGCCGGTGACAAGCCAGACGCCCTGACCAAGGAAGGGAGAAAAGGCATGAAAACTATTCGCAAGAAATCCCCATCCCCATGTAATAAATATTCCATCCCTTCTTAACAACTGTAAATAAAAGATTAGAGATGCAAAACCCCAGGGAGCTCAGCTTCGCCTTGGAGCTCACCTGCCCTCGCATTTGAGAGTGTACTCTCGCTTTAATAAGCTTTCCCACTTGCGCTGCTCAACCACTGTGTCTGATCTTTCCTTGAATTCTTTCTGGCAACAAGAAAGCCTTTGGTGACCTCCAGGGACGTCTGGGTGGAGGGCCTCAGGGCCTGGGGTCTCCCCAGTCCACCTGGCAACAAAAGAATTACCCAACGACATATTGCTAATTAGTTGCGCTGATTTGCTTGAACACAAAACACTAGTAACAGATTGATTTTATCTAACTATGGATTTATCTACAAGAAAGATGAGAGAGGAAAGAAGGAAAACCACAGCCATATTTGGAAATGGTGACCATTGTTTTCCTCCTGTGGGGTAAGCTGGCAACTAGCAAAAGGTCAGTTGGGGGTGTTCTGCCCTTGGGCTGCAGACTGGGTCCTGGGGGCGGGGGAGGAACCAGTGTAGATGTTTATGGATTCCCAGAGGACCTTGGGAATTTAATTGTGAGCAATGTGCTACATCTGTCACTGTCTCCTCCATCTTGGCTCTGCTAACCCTATACCAGCAACTTGCCCAGAATTTTTCAGCTACCCCTCTCAGTCACTCAGCGCTCAGCCAGGCTGACCATGAGGGCTGCGGGTTCCTTCTGATGCTGATCATGAGTAAACTGTTGCTTTGGGATCATGGTTATGCAGCAACATTGAAGAACCTGGACATCAGATGGTGAAGGAGAGCAGAAAGCCTAAGGACAATCATAATAATAAGAAATGTTGAAATCCACTGCATGTCCAATTTCTTAGCTTGCCTAAGCCCAACCTGGAGAGCAATTCACGAGGATTAGTTTGGTCAATATTAGTTAAGCAAGTGGCTTTTTAGTTAACTGATTGTTCCACTTCTCCTAAGGTATTTATTGGATGCAATAAGATGTGTTATCCATTGCCCAGACTCCACTTCGGTGAGCAAATAAAGCTTCTATCTATGCTCATCTATTATACTTCTAATGCTTGAACTATTTCTTTCACTGTTCGAGCCAGAGTCTGATATAAATTATGGATAACATGATCTAGTTCAGGAACTCCTAGCCAGAGCATAAATCCTTGCGCTAATCAGTGAAATAATGTCTTGGATACCTTCTGGTAAGGGAATGTCAAAATAGTAATAAAACGAGAGCACAGGGAAGTTCAGTTTTGAATGCCTGGAAAGGCTGAATGAGTATCCTCAAAGTGTAGCCATATTTTAATATGGCAAATAGGAAATCCATCTTATTACACCAAAAGAACATCCCAGGGTTACACACTGAAGAGGCACAACAGCATATTGTTAATGGTATCACTGACACTGCCTTTCATGTACGCATGAGTGCATACTGTGGAGTTTAAATATTTTTTTTAATTTATTTGACAGAGACACAGTGAGAGAGGGAACACAAGCAGGGGGAGTGGGAGAGGGAGAAGCAGGCTTCCTGCTGAGCAGGGAGCCCTATGCAAGACTCAATCCCAGGACCCTGGGATTATGACCTGAGCCGAAGGCAGATGCTTAATGACTGAGCCATCCAGGGGCCCCTACCGGCAGTACTTGTAGTTAAATGAAATGGTCCTTTCTGGTAAAGCTCTAAGGTGTCCCTTCACTGGTGTCTCTTCCCAACAACCCCAGTCTCCTAAAGACAAATCATTTAAGGGTGTATCTGGGGGTATTCTCTTTGAGAATGCAGCCTGCACCTGTAGAGCATATGATGTTGTTTTTGACAATATTTGATAAGCTTGAAGTGTTAATAAGGCAGAGCCTGATAGAGGAGGCATCATCACAGTCTCATGTGTCCTACTGCCATCATTTCACGTGAAGACCTCTAAGGATTTTGAGATAAAGATCACATTATCATTAGGACTAATGGTTAGATTTTAGGTCAGCGGAAGTTAAACTTTTGTGGAAATTGGGATGATTTTGATTTTAAAAGATCATTAGCCCATTCAGTTCTGCCAAAATTTTATAAGTCAATATGATCAAGGAAATCTTTAATTTAATGGATGTACCTTACACAGTTTCTTAAGTATTTCACCTGTGAAATGAGATTTTCTATTACTGGAGAGTAATGAATATACTATCCAAGTGGAAAAAACAAAATCTATCTATTATTAGTTTTTGTTTGTTTGTTTTGGCAATATGATATTAGCCTTTTAGTAGGAGAAGACTTCAATCCAAGCATAAAACTAACAAACCATTACTAAAGTGTTGTAGGGATGGAAAAACTTTTCCTCTACCCTTTTATGTTCAGTGAATGGGACTTGTGAATTAAACTGACAAAAGACAGATGAGCAAGATAAAACACAGGGTTTTTTATTTTTATTTTTTAGACCAGGGGAGTGGGGAGGGACAGAGAGAGAGGGAGAAGCAGACTCCCTGCTGAGCAGGGAGCCCGGAAGAACGCAGGGGACCCCCGCGATCATGACCTAGGCCAAAGGCACTGACTGAGCCAGCCAGGTACCCCCGCAGAGAGAAAATCTTAAGTAGGCTCCAGGCCCAGTGCAGAGCCCAACGCAGGACTCTATCTCACAACCCTGAGATCAAGACCTGAGCTGAAATCAAGATGCTTAATCAACTGAGCCACCCAGGTGCCCCAACCAGTTCCTTTTCTGTTGTTGTTGTTACATACTCAGTGTACATACATGCAGAAGTGCTCAGTGACAAGTAACTCAGAATGGTGGTTAGAACTGGGAGGCTTATATACCTGACTTAGTAGGCAAAGGGTGGGGGGAAGCTCTTATGAGAAGAACAAATAAGTTTGTTAGGAAAGACAAATGGGTTTTAGGAGAACAAATGGGAGCTAAGAAAGTTCGTGACGTTTTTATGCCGATGCAAGTGCTCTTTCCCTTTTCTTCATGGCCGTGAAACTTCCCTGGAGAGGGGATTTATAGTAGTTTTACTCTTGGCCTCTCCCTGGGAGTAAATCTGAAGCGGGAATTTATGGAAGCCTCAGTTACCAGAAGTTGCTGCTTTGAGTCAGATAATGGAAGCTCTGAGAGAACTTCTTTCTACATCTGTTGATTCTCAATTGCCTTCAGCTCAAAGTAATTTTTATGCCAGAGTGGCAGATTTTGGGGTGCATATTCTATTCTCCTTCAGTGTTGTTCAGAATTTTGTGATTTGGGCTGAAGGGTAGCAGAATATGGCACCCTAAAATATGCCTCTTTGGCATGCAGATTATTTTGAGCTGATTTTTTTTAAGAAAAAGAAGATAACAGGAGAATCTCTGAAAACAGAGTTGAAGTAACCTTTTTGTAAGGGAAATTTACATTTGTAAGGGAAATCTCCATTTGTATGGGTGTCTCCCTCTTTGCACCAGGAAGAGAAGGGTGATTTATTTTCAAGAAACTCTCATCAATAGAGAATATGCCCGACTTAAATCTGCATAACAACCTTACTGTACTTTCCCTGATAACCTTCCTTAACTGCTCCTCCCCCTGCAACATCTTTCTTTTCTCATTAGCTGAAGATGGTATTTAAGCTGGTGGCTTGGGCCATTTGGCGAGTTTTATTATTTTTCAGCATGTCTTCCATGCATACGTGAGGTATACATATTATTAAACTTCTGTTTGTTTTTCTCTTTTTGGTCTGTCTTTTATTACAGGGAGGTCTTGGTCAAGAATCTAGAAGGTAGAGGGAAAATATTTTCCTCCCCACAGAGCAATTGAATAAAACCCATTTGATAATGTCCAAAAGGTTTTTGTGTTTTTTTTTTTTTTTTTTTTAGGTAGACTCCACATCCAGCACGGAGCCCAAGGCGGGGCTTTAACTCATAACCCTGAGGTCAAGACCTGAGCTTGAGCAAGAGTCAGCCACTTAAATGACTGAGCCACCCAGGCTCCCTGTTTAAATGGTTTTTGAGGCATGGGTTCTGAGCTCTGCTTTTCTTTATAGCTTTTCCTGGGTTATGATAATGACAGGGCAAGATTTGGCCACGTTTCTGGAGTAAAATTTCCTCACCAATAGTTTTGTAAAGTTTGAACCAATTCACCTTTACCATTGTGAATAATTTCACAAGGATACATTAAACGTCGGGAGATGGTCTCTGGGAACATTAAGCAGCCATCTTGGCAACACAAATGCCCGTCACTGTGATGAGGGAATAGAAGCAGAAAAATGTTCACTTTTAGGGTGGCAGGTTGACCTATAGTCTGCATGGTTTCGATAAGGATCAAATACGTTCTGGTTGCTAAATAACGTGCTTCTTAAAGGGTCTCTTGACTGCCTGTAAATCTCACCAATAGTTAATATCGAACTAAATGATAACCACTAGAGAAATCTTGCAAAAGTAGTTTTACCAGTACAAATTTGAAGAAAACATTTATGATCTAATACCCCCTGCACGTCCCCTCGCCCTTAAGCACAAAGCATATAACCACCAGCTTCATACAGCAAAAGTAAGCTCTTCATGCCCATGGGTCCCGTCCCCACACTACTTAAATAAACTTACCAAGTTGCACCATAAAACATCTCAAGAATTCTTTCTTGACCGTTGGCGCTCAATGATCCCACAACAGTTCTACACGTAACAGTTTTGAGATGGCCACTATTTCTTTCCCTCTGAGGGGGAAGATGATCAAATTTGAAGGAGCCTTTCAGGATTCACGGAATTGCATTGGGCAAGGCCCGTCCCCCTGTCCGACAGTTACCTCAGCTTCATTATCATGTTCAAGTCTCGGCCCTAGGAGTAGCATCAGCTTCATTAACATAGGATGCAGGTGTGGGCATGTTTTCTAAGTATGCCTGCACAATCTTATGCCCACATTTACATGCTCCAAGAGCCAGTGTAAACTGGATGGTGTTTTGGGCTCCTTCTCTCAGGTAAGGAATGCAGGGTCTTGCTAACTTTTGAAACAGCACGGGGAGTTTTTTACCACTGATTATTGTCCCTGATATAATTAGGCTAGATACTTGTAAGTTTTTGCATTCTCTTTGTTCCCTTAAAATTCTTAACTACTGAGGTTTTGCATGGCTTTGTAATTGTGATACTTCCTAGGAAGTTCTGCAAGAAGTATGCTTGGACAGATAGGGCATAGATCTTGGAAAACAGCTAGGGGCCCCAAGTGACTTCTCTTGTGTCACAAAAGCTATATCTCCTCTTTCTTTTTCTGGAGACCTCTAACTCTTGCGGCTTTCAACAGTCTTAGGATGAGCCCCTGATTTTTGAGCAAGTTTGCTTTCGTGGGAGGAGCTTAGCCCAGTTAGAAACGCCTGAAGTTAAGCTTGCTACAAGGCCTGCTCAGGGGAAGAAAAGGGCTACTGTCATATGAACCCCAAAGCAGGGGCTCTGGGACATCGGCCTCAGACAACTCATCAGTGGCTGAGGTCTAGCAATAGTACCTGACTGCAAGATAGGTCTTCAGCAGCTGGTTTTTTGTTTTTTCTGAAGACCAGTGTTCTTCCAGCGTTCTCATCATTTGAATGGAATGCAAGTAAATTGGCAGGCATTGATATCATGATAGTATTTACCAAACAATCATTTGGTTGTATTTGTTTTTCAGTAATACCAAATCTATCCAGCATTCTTAATCTTTTTTTTTCTTTAAAGATTTTATTTATTTATTTGACAGAGACAGCCAGCGAGAGAGGGAACACAAGCAGGGGGAGTGGGAGAGGAAGAAGCAGGCTCCTAGCGGAAGAGCCTGATGTGGGGCTCGATCCCATAACACCGGGATCACGCCCTGAGCAGAAGGCAGACGCTTAACTGCTGTGCCACCCAGGCGCCCCATCCAGCATTCTTAAAACGAACTATAGAAATGATCTCTGAAAGTATAGTCTTTATCTAGCATTCTTATAAATGGAGGAGATGCCATATATACAAATACTTCACATAGATGAACTACATCTACCAGCACTATATTACACCTTGTCCAAATTCTTTTCTATAGACATCTCTTTTTAAAAACTGACCAGCAAGGTAGTGGTTCATTTTATTCGATTTACTCCTTGTCAAAATCTCTTCCCTCAGTTACACTGCAGCTGTTCCTTACCCTTCTGTCATCATGCTTGTTTCTAAGAGCCCACTTTTGGGTCAGTGCTTCTAATGTGCCGTAAGAAAGAACTAGACGAACAAGCTTGTTAGTAAGGGGTGTGTGCGGGGAGGAATTGCAAATCTGAATGAGGGCTCAGGGCAATGAAACAGTTCAACTTTAGAGCATGGGCTGTGTTGATGGGTATTTTTGATATCCGTTCCTTGGCTTGGATGTTTCCTGCCTTCCGCTTTTGTGGAAGTGGCTGTCAGACTGACTCCTGAGGAGGACATCACCACAACATTATTCCCACCAGTCTTGCGCAAGGAAGGTACTTGTCTGGGAATATCAAAGAAACACAGGACTCTGTGGATTCTTGGGGACTCAATCTAATTTGGGGTAATAAATCCTCCTAAGAACAAAGTAACACATTCAACATTCATCCCATCTCAAGTGGTTCAACACTGAAGGAACACATCATAAAGATTTCCTGGAAAAGATTTGCGTGGAATTAATTTTCTTTAGAAAAAGTGACAGATATGTGTAGGAGAGGAAAAATTTCCCCTTATTCTTTTCTAGGATCTTTGCCAGGACTAATAATTAAAATGACATAAGACAGATTAACAGGAGAAAACCCAAATGTCATAAGTATAGGAACCCCATAAAAATATGAGACCCAAAGGGCAGCCAGGTAATTGAGGCTTATATAAAACATTTTGAGCTAAGGAAAGGGGTAGGGATCTGGGATGCAAAGGAAAAAAAGGCCATTCACAAGAAAGTAAGAGAAGATGGTTGGAGAACAAAGATTGCCTTGTTATGTAGATAAGTTTCTTAGGTAAAAGGTGTCTCTGGTAATAGCTCTCTTCCTGATACAGGCCCACCATCCAATTGTAAACTTAGGCAGTTGAGGAGGAGGTAAAGAGCTTTTCCTGAATCTTCTGGGTTTTGATTGCCTTCAAATTAAAATAATCTTTATGCCAAAAAGACATATTTTGGGGTGGCAAAATCTCTCTTTCATATGCTTTGGTGAGAGCAGGAGAAAGCTGTTAAAATATAGTTTTCAGAGAAAGGTAAAATCATGACTCTCATACAGATATAAAAGTCAACACATGTTAAGGAATTAATTTTACTCCTATTAAAGAGAACCAGAGCCTTCCAGTAGTTAAAGTTGTAAAACAGACTTTATTCAGGAACTATTGCATTGGGGAAAAAGAGAGCTCAGTATAGAACTGAGCTCAATTCCAAATGCAGCAAGGGCAGCTGGGGACTTAAGAGTCTAGGAGCAGAACGAGTGGATCAGTGGATGGAAAATTACTGAGAGGAGACATCAAAAGGGTAGGGAGATTCTTGCTAAACTGAGTTAATAGGATTCTTGCTGAAAACAGGATAGGAGGACGGGATAGCAAGAGTGGGGAGATTCTTGCTAAAATGATTTAGGATTCTTGCTACAAGTGGGCTATGCTGCCCCCCGCCCCAGGATGTAGAGCCAACGTCAAGTCCTCACTAAGAAGAGGGCTCAGGGAAGCTTGACCAAAGTTTGGTCAAGGAGAGTGTTTGTCACTTCTATGATAGGAGAGAACCAGGCGGATGTTATAATTGGTTCAAAGGAAAAGTCAAAACTGTACAGATTTATATGATTGTTGAGACAAGTGGCAAAGGTCCACAAAAAGGGTTTTGCCACAGAGGGAAGGAAGTGAATTGGAATTATTACCAAACAGGACAGAATTTACATATCTATCAGCTACCTACAGCTTACAAAGAATTGCAAAGTGGCTCAAAGACAATGAATGGGGCTAGAATCTGATAACCCAGAATGGCATACTGTATGCAATGCAGAGTTTTTCGTTGAAACGCAAATATTTCTCTAGAAGGAGCTTCTGGCAAGGTGAATGGAGGGTTAAGAGCAGGGAAGTTAAAAGAGGAATTTAGGAAGAGTAAGGAAATCACAGAAGGTTAACCCATTTGGTTGGGCTTGAAATATGATCAGCAGGAGGTGCAGTGGTGAAGAGAAGGTTGAATTTCAGCTTCTCTAAATCTTTCATGCATGAAGATCCCGTGTACACATATTTGATCCTAATCGTTTTAGGATTCCTGTCTGCTGATTCTAGCTGCTTCTAGTTCCTGTAACTACAGAACTTTTCACCGAGCCAGAAGTTGTTCATTATGAGGTTTTGGAAAACCTTGGACGGTTTGGGGCTGTATAGGTGGGGTGGGGAGAGAAAGAAGACGAGAAATTTGACTTACTTTATTACTTTGTTGGCTTTTATTTTTAAAATAGCTCTGTACTCCTTGTAAAGTTTTCGATCAGAACAGTTTTTCCTCTGCACACTTTTTTTTAATGATTTTTTATTATATTATGTTAGTCACCATACAGTACATCCCCGGATTCCGATGTAAAGTTCGATGGTCCATTAGTTGCGTATAACACCCAGTGTACCATGCAATACGTCCTCTGCACACTTTTTTTCTTCATTGTGTTAATGGCTGCAGCTCTGCTCTGGTGAGTCAAAAGGAAGGACCAGATCTTCACGAACCACTTGCTGGAATAGAGGGACCAAATTATGTAGGAGGGGCCCCTAGGGGGGATTGTAAGGTGAGAGGAGGAATGGAGATACAGGTAAGCATGGTGAGGTGAGGGGCAGGGAGTGTGGGAGAGACATAAAAGACAAGTTAGGAAGGGCTTATCACAACCAATGGTTTAGTCAGGAAATGGGAGCTGAAATTCCATTTCTGCTAGAATATTACAACACTAATTTTGCTCAAAAGGTTTTTGGATGCAGCTATAAGGGATGGAAAAATTTTCCTTGCCACCCTTAGGTCCCTGGGTAGGTCTGAAAATTAAACTGACAAAGACAGATTAACAGGAGGAAAGCATACGAGTCTGTTTAATATATGTTTTATGTGTTGTGAGAGCTTTTATAAGGCCTGACCTAACAGACCCGAGTATTTTTATGCTGGGTTTGATAAGGAGTAGACAGTTATAGAGGAATAGGATAGACAAGGAGTATGAGGTAAGTGTAGTAAACTGAGGGGGAACTTAAGAAGGCCTGTTCCTTCAGATTCTTCTCAGCATTCCTGTCTCTTGAGACATAAGGATGCTCCTTTCCTCTGGGTCTAGACAGGGCACCTCTCACATGAGGGCCTTATCACCCGCTTTAGGGGAGAATGATGAGGGAAGGTGCTTCTGCTGTTTTTTTCATACTCCTTCAGCTTAAAATATTCGATATGCCAAGATACCATATTTTGGGGTTATTAAATGTTATTAAAAATCATTTTTTATTATAAAATGGTCTTTATATTGTCTTCTATAATAGAATTCCCACAGAAACGTTAGGTTATATGGGATTTGGAGGAATACTTAAGAATACCAAGTCATTTTTCAAATGAGACGTAATTGGCATATAACATTGTATGTGTTTAAGTTGTACAGTGTGTTAATTTGATACACTTATATATAGCAATGTGATTACCACTGTAACATTAGCCAACACCGCTGTCATGTCACATAAATATTTTGGCACATAAATAATTGTCTCTTGGCAATTTGAAGTATATAATACAGTATTGTTGGTTATAATCACTATGCTGTGTATTCGATCTCCAGAACTTATTTATCCTACATAACTGCAACTTTGTTTGTACCCTTTGACCAACTTCTCCCCACTTCCCCCACCACCCCCCCCATTCCCAGTAGCCACCATTCTACTTTCTCTTCCTATGAGTTTGGCTTCTTAATTTATAATTTTTATCGTTTTAATTTTTTTATTTTTTTATTTATTTTTTATTTTTTATTTTTTTTTAAAGATTTTTTTTATTTATTTATTTGACAGAGATAGAGACAGCCAGCGAGAGAGGGAACACAAGCAGGGGGAGTAGGAGAGGAAGAAGCAGGCTCATAGCAGAGGAGCCTGATGTGGGGCTCGATCCCATAACGCCGGGATCACGCCCTGAGCCGAAGGCAGACGCTTAACCGCTGTGCCACCCAGGCGCCCCTTAATTTTTTTATTTTTTTAAAGATAGATTTATTTATTTGAGAGAGAGAGAGGGAGAGCACACACAGAGAGAGGGAGAAGCAGACTCTCCACTAAGCAGGGAGCTTGCCTTGGCGATCCCAGGACCCCGGGATCATGACGTGAGCCAAATCAGATGCTTAACTGACTGAGCCACCCAGGTGCCCCGGCTTTTTAAGATTCCACATATATGTGACATCATAGAATACAGTACTTGTTTTTCTCTTTCTGATTTATCTCACTTAGCATAATATCTTCAAGGTGCATCCATGTTGTTGCAAATGGCAGGCATTTCTTCTTTCTCATGGCTGAAGTATATTCCATTGTATATATATGCCATATCTTTTTTATCCATTCATATGTTGATGGGGACTTAGGTTGTTTCCATATATCGGTTATTATGAATAATGTTGCAATGAACATGAAAGTGCAGAAATCTTTTCAAGATCCTGTTTTCATTTCCTTCAGCTATAGACCTAGGAGTGGGATTGCTAGATCATACAGTTCAATTTTTAATATTCTGAGGCACCTCCATACTGTTTCTCACAGTGGCTATACCAGTTTACATTCCCACCAACAGTGCACAAGGGTTTTTGCCACATCCTTGCCAACACTTGTTGTCTCTTTATGATGGCCATTCTAACAGGCGTGAGGTGTGCCGTGAGTACGCTATGAAGGTGCACACACAAGTTGTGTGTTTCCACAATGTCAGCTTTATTCAGTCCTAAAGCAAATTTAAATCACCATTATAAAGCAGGTTCGGGATTCCAGACTCAATGACATTTCAGCACGTGGTTAAACTTGGCTTCTTACACAGCGCCCAGAGCAGGACAGAAGACAAACCACACAACAAACAAGATAACGGGTGTAGGAAGTTAACAAACCAAAGGCAAAGTCAGTCTAAAGCCTCAGTCTGGGTTAGCTCTTGGCACTTCCTGCTTCTGCTGTTCAAGCAGTGAAGGATCTCCGTTCTGTTCTGTTCGGAGGTGAGTCGGGCAGAGCCTTTGGCGGTGGTTGCCTTTTTTAAGTGGTCAGACGTAGAGGGGTCACGTCTGAAGAGTCTGACAGCTCGCTGCCAAAATCCTCCCCCTTTTAAAGGGATTTAATCGATCTTGGGCCCCTGCAGACCTCGTCTGGTTCTGTTCGTCATCAGTTCTGGGGTGTCAGCTGACGATGATGATATCCGGTGATATCTCTTAGCTGCAGTACCTTTACCTACTTGTGTCATTGCTCGACACAGGCCCCTGCTTGACATGAGAGACTCCATTTTGCTCTCCATTAAGGTGATAGTTCATTGTGGTTTTGATTTGCATTTCTCTGATGGCTAGAGGTTGAGCATCTTTCCATGTACCTGTTAGCCATCTGGATAGCTTCCTTGGAAAAACACCTATTCTGTTCTTTTGCCCATTTTTACATTGACTTGTTTGTTTTTTGTTATTCAGTTGTATGAGTTCTTTATATATTTTTGATATTAACCTCTTATCAGATATATGGTTTACAAATATTTTCTCCCATATCATAGGCTGCCTGGGTTGTTTTTGGTTAGATGACGTTTTTCCTTTCTTTTTTCTGAGTAGAACAGGGAAAGCAACATGAAACTCAAATATAAAGCCAGAAGGCTTAAAAGCCACATTTGTGTCTTTGTCTCCATCTAAGCAACGGTCACAGAGTACCCTTGGTGTTCAGATGACACCCAACAAAGACGATCGTCAGCTTCAGTTTGAGCTCCTAAGTGACAAAGACTCTCTCCTTGACCAAACTTCAGTCAGGCTCCTCTGAGACCTCTTTTCAACTAGGCCTTGTCCTTGGGCCCTGTCTTCAGCCTTCCTAGTCCACTTGCAACAAGAATCCTGCAAGTCAGTTTAGAGAGAATCCTCACTATTTAAAAAAAAAGATTTTATTTATTTATTTAAAGACTTTATTTATTTGAGATAGAGAGTGAGAGAGAGAGAGCATGAGTGGGGGCCAGAGCAGAGGGAGAGGAGAAGAGGCCTGGGGCTCGATCCCAGGCCCCCGGGATCATGACCTGAGCTGAAGGCAGATGCTTAACCGACTGAGCCACCCAGGTGCCCCTAGAGATTTTATTTTTAAGTAATCTCTACACCCAATGTGGGACTCAAAACCCTGAGATCAAGGGTGGCATGCTCTCCTGACTGAGCCAGCCGGGTGCCCTGAGAATCCCCACTCTTGATATCTGATCACCCTGGCTTGCCTTCAGTAAGAATCCTGCTGAGTGAGTTTAGCAAGAATCCCCCCACCCATGATGTTTCCTTTTAGTAGTTTTCCATCTACTGACCCCTCATTCTGCTCATCGGTTATACATCTTCACTTGTCCTTGTTATATTTGGAGTTGAGCCCAGTCTCTCCCCTTTATTGTGATAGTCTTGACACTTGAAGGGGTCCAGAGCAAGTTATTATGGCATAAAATTTATTTTGAGAAGAAGGCATTTGAGTTCCTGAAATCTCTTATCTGCCTAAAAGCAGAACCTCCCTAAAGAGCTCAATTGTCATAAATCCCCTTCCTGGGAGCAACCAGGGATGACGGACTCTTATCAGTGGAGAGGAGAAGTCTCCACATCATGCCTGAACAGACATTGTCACAAAACTACTGTATCTTCCATCTGTTCTCCGAAGGGCCTGTTTATGTTTCCAAAAAGTCATTTGTTTTCCTGTAAGTACCCTTATCCCCTACGCCTTCCTCTATTAAGATGGTATATAAGCCCCAAATTTTAAATGCCTCTTTAAGTTATATTTTTCTGTAATGAACAAACAGGAATAAAAATCTGTTTTTACTCTTGCTCATCTGTTGTAGGAGAGGAAAACAAGATCTCTCTCTTCTACCCATGCTAGGGTCATTGGTGCATTTTAAATACACAGGGGAATACTCACTGATGATTAACTCAAGAGAACTACACATTTTTAGAGACAAGGTAAAGGAAAAGGCCTTTGGGTTTCTAAGGGGGGCAAATTATGGGAAGGCAAACATATGGAAGAACTAATGGAAGATAAGAGCTAGTTAGAAATGTTTGGTATGTAGACTTTTCTGGTGCTCTCTCTGGGCTGATAAGTCTACAGTTGTCTCTGGTGATTAACTTCTGTCCTTCCTGGTGGAGAGGAGATGGGGAACATCTTTACAAATTTATGTCCTATTTGTAGACAAACAGAGGGAGGGCAGAGAGCTTTTCTTTTATCCGCTTCTTCTCAATTGCCTTCAGCTCAAAATAAATCTTATGACAAAGTAGCATATTTTGAGGTGGCGTATTCTGCTACTATTCACTGTCTTTTGTCGATTTAATTTGTAGTCTCCCAAACACTGAAGGTAAGAGAGCAGACGAATAGATATGTCCCTGATGTATCTATTGCAGTAGTCCTGAATAAAGTTTTCTGTACCATGTTAACAAGCTCCAGAATAATTTTTTTTAACAGAAGGAATTTTAAGAGTCTATAAGGAAATAAGTTATTTCCTGCCTTAGCTTCTTCCTTTTCCTTAAAAACATCCTTATGTTATAAAAGCTTATTGTCATCTGTCTGGCATCATGTTATCAAGGGCATTAGGTCAGTTACATTGGCTAGCTCATTGTATTGAATGACATTTTGGTATTTTTTGAGCTGTCATTTTTTGGTGCCTTTTCTTACTGAGCTTTCCCAAACCAGACATAATAAAGTGTAGAAAAACACTTTCCACCCATTTTCCGTGCTTTTTTAAGTTAACGACAATGGTGCAGAACATGTTTCAAGTTCCAAACAAGTAGTATTTAGTGAGAAAATAAGTGCAGGGTAATTTCCATGCTGGCTTTTTGGGGAGTTCCATTTTATGCACGCATTCAAGGGCTTTTTAAAAAAATATTTATTTACTTATTTGAGAGGAGGAGGGGCAGAGGGAGAGGGAGACAGAGAATCTCGAGTAGACTCCCCACTGACCACAGAGCCCCATGTGGGGCTTGCTCTCTTCACCCTGAGATCATGGCCTGAGCTGAAATCAAGAGTCAGACTCTTAACCAACTGAGCCACCCAGGTCACCCTTCAAGGGCTATTTTTGAGGACCTGTTTGCCAGTCCTTACGTTAGGCATAGGGATTACAGTTGAGGATGAGATCAACATTGTCCCTGCTCTTCATAGTACTTACAGCCTACACTCTATTTATTTATTTCAGAGAGAGAGGGAGCAAGCATGAGTTGGTGGGGAGGGACAGAGGGAGAATCAGACTCCCCACTGAGCAGGGAACCCAACGCAGGTCTTGATCCCAGGACCCTGGAATCATGACCTGAGCCAAGGGCAGATGCTTCACCAACTGAGCCACCCAGGTGCCCCACAGTCTATTCTCTAGACAAGTAGAAGCCTGGGCCTCTATTCAGGCCATTTCTCTATGAATAAACATGAATAAAGATTCCTCTTGCCCTTTCTTGAGCTTGCCCTGTAGGGAAGACAGACCAAGACCCACAAAGAAATGATTTCATTATATTAGGTTAAAGTATAAATAAGAAAAAGGTACATAGAGGATTTTTATCCAAAGCTCATAAATGAGGTGACATTCAAAATTGATAGATTAAAAAAATACCAGGATATTCTAGAGGGAAAGTCGTAAGTCTTAGAAGAAAGAAACAGTATGGTGTGTAGGGAGAACTACAAAGAATCTGGTACAACCATTAAAATAAATCACAGAGGAGGGAGTTCCTGGAGATGGTAGTGAAAAGCAGGGAAAGCAATGTCCTGGAAATGCTGTGTGCCAGGCTTGGGCTTTTGCTTGTAGCCAATGAAAGGTTTTCTGGCTATACTGTGGAGGAGAGATTTAAGGGAGCCGTGCTGGTTATCTGCTGTATATTCCCCTAGATCCACTAGATCTACTTGCTGCATTTTTTTCTGTTTCGCTGTATGCCCAACAGGCTGAGTCCTTACAGACTACATTGCTTGTGCTCTCAGAGCTCCGGCTATCTATAACTGCATAACAAACCCCCCCAAACCTGGTGCCATAAAGTAAGCACAAGCATTCACTCTCATCTCTCACAATCTAGGGGTTAACTGGGCTCAGTGAGGCCGTTCTAAGTTGAGGCTTTTTCAGGAAGTTTAAGTCAGACAGCTGACTGGTGCTGGAGTCATCTAGAAGGCTTCCTCGCTCACTTGTCTGGTGGTTGTACTGGCTTCCGGCTTGGACCTCTGCAAGGGCTTTTGCCAGAATACAGTTTGCACATGTCCTCTCTAGGTGGCTTGGGGTTCCTCACAACATGACTGTGTTCCAAGGGCAAGCATCCCAAGAGAGAGAGCTGGGCAGAAGCGTTACTGCTTTTATGGCCCAGCCTTAGAAATTATGTAGCATTACTTCTACCACTTTCTATTTATTAGAGGTGAGTCATTAAGGCCAGCCCATATTTATATTTAAGTGGAGGAGAATTAGACTCCACCCCTTGATGAGGGGACTGTAAATGAATTTGAAGATGGTTTAAAACCACTTTATCCTCTAACTTCTGCTTGATTTTGGACAATGTATGTGTGTGGAGGGGGTGGTGGTGGTGGTGGGAAGAAGCGGGCACCAGCAGATCAGAGTGTGGTTGGAGGGAGAAAGTTTGTGGGTATTTATCTGTCCATTCTGCAAACCCTAATGCCCTCCCTGCCTGGCTGTGGATCCATCAATGACTCTGGTTTTCTACCTGCAGCAATGGCTCCCGTCTGCTGGCCCCTCTTCTGTGCCAGTTCTCACTGGATTCCTGTAACACTTCTTCCTCCCCCTGCCTCTTCACATTAAGGGACAGTAATGGCTTCTTCCTGTTGCTATTCCCCAGGGGTCTCATCACCCTTAACTTCCTTTCACTCTGTTAAAACCTTTGTGATGGTCCATTAATTCAAGTCTTTTTGTTTAAACACTTCGAACCATCTTTTTTATTTCCATGAAGCTGACTAAAATCAAGGGACTAAAATGGAGATAAAGAGACTATTGGGAGGATGTTACGGTGGTACGAGGAAAGATGGTAAAGGCCTGAGAGTAGTAGATAGACTCCAGATGGATTATTAAGGTAAATTTTGTATAACTTTGTGACAGATAATAGTTTATAGGACTAGGTACTGTAAATCAAATCTGTAAGGAGTCAATGTCAAGAAGAGCAAATAGAAAGAGTGTCTGCGTGGCTCAGTCGGTTAAGCGTCTCACTCTTGGTTTTGGCTCAGGTCATCATCTCAGGGTTGTGAGACTGAGCCCCACGTTGGGCTTTGTGCTGAGCGTGGAGCCTGCTTGAGATTCTCTCTGCCCTTCTCCCTCTGCCCCTCCCCTGCTTGCACATGTGCTCTCTCTCTCTCTCAAAAAAAAAGAGGAGATAGAAGATTAGGAAGATTAGGACAGATCAGGCGGTTATTAGAGGTCAATGTTTTGGAGGTCACAAGGCAGAGCTGATGATCCCAGGGTCCAGATACATCCACATGAGCACTGATCCTAAGCCAGGGGTTGTTTGGCTCAGTCTTGTCTTCTTGTTAGAGTTGCAAGAATTAAATGAACTAAGTCACACAAAAATGCTTTGAATATTGTAAAGTTTGATATATATGTGAAATCCAATGGTAATTAGTATTATAATTAAAATAACTATTGTAATTATTTCTGGGTATTTGTATATCTAGATTAATACATTTTGATTATATGCAGAAGGGAACTTGAGTTAAGTTGAAGAAGTGATAGAAATGGTATTTACCCATGGCTCTTCTTGTTAAACTGGAGAGAGATGATCATTTAAGGTCCTCTCTTTCCCACAAATGCTCATTCTTGTGTCTCTGTCTACTCATTGTCAGTACTTATTATTCTTTGCCTTTAAGGAAGGGGACTATAACACAGATGATCCTCCACGATCACATCTGTGTCTTTGCAATTTCTAACTCTCATTCTGTGGGCAGTGAGAGCAACGGTAGTTAAGCAATTTGACAGTGTATTCAGGAGAAGCTACAGGTTGGTCCAAGGTAAACAACTGAGCAGATAATACAGAGATGGCTAATGCAGTTACTATCCCCATCCCTATATTTTTAATTGTGGTAAAATACACATAAGATTTATCATCTCAACCATTTTTTTTAAAGATTTTATTTATTCTACAGAGATAGAGACAGCCAGCGAGAGAGGGAACACAAGCAGGGGGAGTGGGAGAGGAAGAAGCAGGCTCATAGCGGAGGAGCCTGATGTGGGGCTCGATCCCACAACGCCGGGATCACGCCCTGAGCCGAAGGCAGACGCTTAACCGCTGTGCCACCCAGGCGCCCCTCAACCATTTTTAAGTGTACAGTTCATTGAGGATATTCACATCGTTAAACAACATATTTCCAGAACTTTTTCATCTTATCAAACTGAAACTTTATAATCATTGAACACTAACTTCCAATTTACCCCTTCCCCAGCCCCTGGAAATCACCACTCTACTTTCTATGTATTTGACTACTCTAAGTGCCTCATATAAGTGGAATCATATAGTATATGTCTTTTTGTGACTGGCTTATTAACATAATGTCCTCAAGATTCATCCATGTCATAGCATGTGCCAGACTTTCCTTCTAAGGCTGAGTAATATTCCATTGTATGTATTTCTACATTTTGTTTCTCCACTCATTCTCAGTGGACACTTGGGTTGCTCCTGCCTTTTGGCTATTGTGGATAATGCTGCTAGTCAGCACTTCCATAGGGTCTGTGTTGCAAGGTTTGTGTTTTGTGTATTTTTGGTCTGTATTCAGGTGTGGGGTCTCTGAAATCTTTGACGGTTTGTATCCCAAGGTGTAACTCTGAGGTATTTAGAATCTTTTTCAGTTGGGGCTCTTGGGTGGCTCAGTTGGTTAAGCGTCTGCCTTCAGCTCTGGTCATGATCCCAGGGTCCTGGGATTGAACCCCGCATTGGGCTTCCTGCTCAGTGGGGAGTCTGCTTGTCCCTCTCCCTACCCCCCTGCTTGTGCTCTCTCTTTCTCAAATAAATAAATAAAATCTTTAAAAAAAAGAAAATCTTCAGGAAATGAGGTTTTAAAATGCTTTGATTATCTGTGTTCTAGAATTTAAGTCTGAGGTAATTAGGTTTTGTATTCAGTGTATTTGGTCACTGAAATTTTTCACTCAGTGTTCCATGATTTAGGTCAGGGTCTAAAGTCTTAGAACTTTTAGAGAGTCTGTCCAAATTTGTTTCTGAGGTATTTGGTGTCTGAAGTCAGAGTGTTAGGTCCTTGAACTCACTGAGTATCTGTGCTCCAAAGTTTGAATCTGAGGTATGTGGGGTTTGTGTTCAGGTTATGCGGTCTCTGAAAACTTTGAAGGTCTGTGATTCAAGATATGAGTCTGAGGCAATTGGGAGTCTGTGTTCAGGGCCTCCTATCTCCAAACTCTTGAGGCTCTGTCCCATTGTAGGGGTTCAGGTATTTGAGCATTTGTGTTCACTGTGTGAAGTCTTTGACTGTTTGAGGGTTCGTGTCACAAAGTTTGAGTCTGAGGTGTCTGTAGGTCTTTGTTCAAGGTGTGAGGTCTCTGAAATTTTAGATTGTCTGTGTTCCGAGTGTGCGTCTGAGGTATTTGGGGTCTGCTTTCAGGGAGTGAGCTCTCTAAACTCTTAGAAGCTTTCTTCCAAGGTTTGAATCTGATATATTTGAGGTTTCTGTTCTAGGTGTGAAGTCCCTGAACTGCATAAGGTTCCATGTCCCAAGGTTTGAGTCTGAGGCATATGTTTATATAATTCAGGGTGTGAAGTCTCTGAACTCTTTGAAGCTTTCTCCCAACATTTGAATCTGAGGGTTGTTTTTTTTTTTTTCAGGTTGCAAGGTTTCTAAATGCTTTGATGGTCTGTGTTTTAAGGTTTAACTATAGGGTATTTAGATGTCTGTGTTTGGGGTTTGAGCTCTCTAAATTCTTTGAGGATGTGGGTCCCAAGGTTTGAAACTTAACAGGAGGGTCTTAATTCATAATGCATGGTAAGTAAACTCTTTAAGGATCTGTTCCAAGGTTTGCATCTGAGGTATCTGGGGGTCCTAGTTAAGGATGTAGGTTCTCTGAAGTATTTTAGAGTCTATTTTCTAAGTTTTGAGTCTGAGGTATTTTGAGTCTGCATCCAGGGTTTGAATTTTCAGAACTCTTTGAGGGTCTGTGTTGCATGGCTTGATTCAGAGACATTTGGAAACTGTGTTCAAATTATGAAGTTTCTGTCTCTTCTAAGGTCCATCCTATGGTTTGAGTCCAAGATATTTCAGGGTTCATATTTGGAGTTAGAATTCCCTGAACTCTTTGGAGGTCTGTGTTTCAGGTTTTGAGGTTTATGTATTTGGGGAAATCTGGTCAGGGTATGAGTTCTGCTTTATTGATTTTTATATATTTTAAAGATTTTCTTTATTTATTTAAAGATTTTTATTTATTTATTTGACAGAGAGAAAGACAGCCAGAGAGAGAGGGAACACAAGCAGGGGGAGTGGGAGAGGAAGAAGCAGGCTCCCAGCAGAGGAGCCTGATGCGGGGCTCGATCCCAGAACGCTGGGATCACTCCCTGAGCCGAAGGCAGATGCTTAACGACTGAGCCACCCAGGCGCCCTAAAGATTTTATTTATTTATTTGACAGAGAGATAGAGAGAGAGCACAAGTAGGCAGAACGGCAGGCAGAGGGAGAGGGAGAAGCAGGCTCTCCGCTGAGCAAGGGAGCCCGATGTGGGGCCCAGTGGTATCATGACCTGAGCTGAAGGCAACGCTTAACTAACTGGGCCACCCAGGCTCCCCTGAGTTGTGCTTTAATACAGTTTTAATTATTATTTAGGTATGGTAAGGCCAGTGGATCAGGAAATGACTGTCATTGAAAAGATAATTTGTTACAGATCCCAAGAGAAGATGGCGTGTCATACCATGGAATGCCACATGGGGAAGCAGCAGGGTCAGTCAGGAGGCAGGGACAGGAAATTGTGGGCAAGAGTCTTTATTGTGGTTTTCACAGGAAGGAATGGGCTAGGCAGGGTAATTAGCTTAGGATTTGGCTAGTTTGAATAATTTCAGTGGACTCTGGGTATAGGGGCTGTCTGTAGTTGTTTGGTACCTGGCCTTGGGTGATTAGGGCAGAAGAATAGTAGTCTGGAGTGTAAAAGCCTGATAGAGGAGGTAGTTGGGGTGTGGGCTATGGATTGGTTGGTTTGTATTTGAAAAGTACTCTCTCAGGCAAGTTATTTACTATTTCTAGGACTCGACTAACCCTGGGAGGGGCAGTCCCTCCAGGCTCAGCAAGGTCCCAGATGTCAAGTCATAAGAATACAGAAAATAAAAGACACGGTTAATTCAGGGTCTCTGAAATCAGTAAGTGTGTTTCTCAGTGTTTGAGTCTGAAGTATTTGGAGTCTTGCTACTGGTGTAAGGTCTCTGAATGCATTCGTGGTCTGTGTCCTGTGGTTTTAGTCTGAGGTGTTTGCAGTCTATTTTCAGGGTTTGAGATACCTGATCTCCTCGAGGATCTGTGACTCAGAAGTTTCAGTGTAGAGTATTTGGGGGTTTTTGTTCAGGATGTGAGGTCTCTGAACTCTTTGAGGGTCTGTGTTCAAAGTATTGAGTTTGAGGTGGTTGGAAGTTCATGTTCTTGGCTTGAGGTCTAGAACTTTCTCTTGTTTTGAGTCTGAAATATTTCAGGTTTTTCATTTAGTGTGTAAAATCTCTGAACTCTGAGTATGTTTGTCCTCAAGATTGAGTGTGATGTATCTGGGAGTCTGAGTTCAGGGTTGGTGGTCCCTAAAATGCTTTGTGATCTTTGTTTTGTGATTGAGTATGAGGTGTGAGACTTCTGAACTTTTAGAGGTTCTGTGTCAAGTTTGGTTTGAACTATTTGGTGTCTGAGTTCAGAATGTGAGGTCTTTGAACTCTTTCGTTGTCTTTTTTTTTCAATTTTTAATCTGAGATTTGGGGATCTGTGTTCAAGGTCTAAGGTCTTTGAACTCTTTGAGAGCGCATGTCCTAAAGTTTGAGTCTGAGGTGTTTGGGGTCTTGTTCAAGGTATGGTATTTCTAAGTCCTTTGGTAAGTCTGTTTCAAGGTTTGGGTCTGAATTATGTGGGGGTCAATTTTCAAGGTATGATGTCTCTGCACTCTGCAGTGTTCTTTTTCCCAATATTTTACTCTGAGATATTAAGTGCCTGTGTTCAGGGTGTGAAGTCTGTGAATTCTTTGAGGGTCTGTGTCCTCAGGTTTGAGTCTTAGGCAGATGGGACACTGTCTTGTTGGCATGAGGTCTTTGAATTCTTTAAGTGTCTATCCCAAGGTTTGAATCTGGTGTGTTCACAGAGTTCTGTTTTCAGGGTGGGATGTCTCCGAACTCTTTTAAGATCTGTCCTAATGTTTAAGTTGAAGTATTTGGGTGTCTTTGATCAGGATGTGAGGTCTCTGAACTCTTTGAGGGCCTGTGTCTAGTAAAGCAAGAATGAATCTAGATAGGACCCCATGTTTACCTAAGGGCTGTGCTATGTGTTTCACATATTTTTCTTTGCTGAATTATGAAAAGCACCTACTAGAAATGGGAGAACACAGCCATTGGAGCAGCACAGAGCCACTCTGAAGCCCTGGCTGCCACCCGATGGTACAATCTTAGGGTTCAATCCATGTGAGAGGCTGCTCTGAGAACTTAAACCACCACTTAATCCTAGAGCCTCTGGCATCTTGGGAGGTTGGTTCAGGGATGGGTCCCAGATAACCAAGAAACTATCTGAACTCTGTTCCTTAGAAGACTGTGTACTAATGATTCCTAGGGGCGTAACCCAAACTGAACGAAGAGAAAAATCAACACACATAATACCTAGCTAAAGCCAAAGCCTGATGTTACATGGAAAGCCCAAATGGATGCAGAATCTAGTCCTGATAGCCCACATGCATGACATCCAGGAGGTATTCAATGTATACAGGATAAATGAATGAATCCAAGGGGCAGCAGAGTATGGAAGAAGAGCTCTTATTTGCCAATAAAGGGCTCCGAACCAACAGTCTAGCTCTGCTTATTATACCTTGTGTGACTTTGTGTAGGTTAATTCATGCCTCTGAGTTTCAGGGTCTTTTTTACCAGCAAAACAGGCATCTATCAGATAGGGATCAGATAGATAGGTTTATTGAGAAGGTATGGAGATGGCTTATTTACACAAATGGAGGACCTAATGACAGTGCCTGGGCCAGAGCAAAGTGGTGCCTAATGTCATTGTTATGAATAAATTATCACAACCCATGCCACTAGGCACTGCTATGCCTTTAGAGGCCATGAATGTGTTGTGCTCACTCAATCAGTGGTTTGCACTTCTGTGCTCCTGCGCTTTCTAGGGCTGACATTTTCTCTGTTGCCATTCATCTCCTGGAGCATCACACCAAACCTGACCACATAATAACCATTCTTTTCCAAGATCAGCTATCATCGTTTCTGCAGTAATTCTCACAGTCAGGACACAGCACACATATTGTTTCTAATTCACACAGTAATAAAACAAGGTAGGAACGTGAGGTCCATTTAGAGATTTGGAAAGTGAGCTGAGAGAGGCTAATAAGTCACTTGCTCCACATTACATACCCCACAAAGGGCAGCAGTTGGTAAGAGCTGGCACCAAATCTCTAGCATGTCCATAGTAGATGCCAGCTCAGAAGGGACCGCAAGACATGACCAGGAGTAAGTTCATGTTTCAGCTAGTGTGGAGCCCCAATTTCAGAGCTCCCTAAGAGTGGATGAATTGAGATCAGTGACAAATAATGCAGTGTCAAGAGAATAGAGTGCATTTATTTTTCTTTTGCTGCCTTCAAGATTTTCTCTTTGGCTTTGATTGTTAACATTTTGTGCTATATCTAGGTGTAGATTTCCTTTTGTTTTGTTTTATTTTGTTTTTATAAGTCTATCCCAGGGCTTCTCAACTTTGGCTGCATATTAGAATGATCTGGGGATCTTTTAATTAATTTATTTATCTTTGGTGGGGGAAAAAGAGAGAGAGAGGGAGGGAGAGAGAGAGAAAATTTTAAGCAGGCTCCACACCTAGTGTGGAGCCCAAAGTGGGGCTCGATCTTATAACCCTGAGATCATGACCTGAACCAAAAGCAGGAGTCGAATGCTTAACTGACTGAGCCACCCAGATGCCCCTAGGTGTGGATTTCTTTGCATTTATTTTATGTGTAGCTTGTTGAGCATTTTGAATGTGTAGATTACTGGTTTGTAACATATATAGGAAATTTTCAATGGTTATTTCTTCAAATAATTTTTCTGTTCATTTCTCCCTCTCCTCTTCTGGTACTCCCACTAGGTATATGTTGATGTGCTTCATTGTGTCCCATAGGTCTCTGAGGCTATGCTCACTTTTCCTCATCTTTGTATCCTTCCTGTTCTTCAGATTGTATAATCTTGAATGATTTATCCTTGAGTTCACTAATTCTTTTTTTCTGCCTGCTCAAATCTACTTTGAGCCCCTCTAGTGATTTTTAAAAATTTTAGTAATTATATTTTTCAACTCCAGAATTTCCTTTTTAAAAAATAATTTCTATCTCTGTATTGATGTTCTTTATGTGATGAATCATTGTCATAAAACTTTCCTGTAGTTTTTTATACGTGGTTTCCTTTCATTCTGTAAACATATTTATAATAGCTGTTTTGAGGTCTTTGTCTGCTAACTCCCACATCTGGGTCCCCTTAAAGTGGTTTCTGCTGCCTGTTTTTTTTTTTAAAACTGTACAAAAATCACACTCTCCTGTTTCTTTGCATGTCTCATAACTTTCTGTTGAACACTAGGCATTTCAGATAGCATATTGTAGCAACTATGGATTCTAATGAACTTCACACTCCTTCGGAGGCTTTTTCATGGCGCTGTTTTCTTGGAGTTTATTTGTTTAATGTCTTGCCTGGACTAATTCTATAAAGTATATTTCCTTTATAGTGTATAGTCCCTGATACCACTCTCCAGTTTTTTCCCCTTGTTTTTATTTTTAAGCCTAGCTTCCTAGAAGTTACCGCAGGTCAGCATAGCTTAATATTCAATCAGTGATTATTTAGAGGTTGCGCATATGCTCCTTGAGCCAGTGATGGGGATCAGGACACACTACTCTAAAATATGGCACCGTGGCATGTTGAATATTTTAAATTGAAGGAGTCTGAGAAAATGGCAGAAGCAGGAAGGTCACTCTGACCTTCCCTTTGTACTTTTCCCCTAAAGCAGGTCATAAGACTTTCATGTGAGAGGTGCCTTCCCTATACTCAGAGGAAAGTAGCATCCTTATCTCTGAAGACAAAGGGATATGGAGAAAAATCTGAAAAATCAGGCTTGCTAAATTTTCCCCAGTTTACTACACTTACTTTGTACTCCTTGACCTATTGTATTCTTCCATGGCTGTTCTCTTTTCATCAAACCTAGCATAAAATTACTCCGGCTTGATAATTTCTTTGGGTTTTCATTTCCTTATGAAGGCCCCCATGTCATGTAAAACTTAAATAAATTTGTGTGTGTTTCTCCTGTTAATTTGTCTTTGTCAGTCTAATTTTTAGATCCTGTCGGGGACTCTAAGAAGACTGAGGACAACTTTTTCCTCCCCTTTGCTGATGGGTCTGTGAGTGATGTGGGGGATGCTTTACATTCTGCCACATGTTCTAGTGGAGACTAGTAGCTCGCAAGTGCATGCTGCGTTGCTTTTTAGTGGATGCAGCCTGCCGCATGGGCACAGCCTCTTGACTCCTAGGGAGAAGTCTGATCTTAACAGGGTACTTTTGACCTCTCTGTTTCCTTGGTTCTCACTGTGAAATTTCTGGGTGATTTGCTGCTTTGTCTTTTGGTACTGGTTTCAGGAAACCATTAGCCTTCTCTTAATTGTCTGACAGTAAGGTTATTATTGTTTTTGACTACACATTAAGACATGAGTTCCTCCTGTGGGGGAGGAAAATATTTTCATTCTACCCTTTTAAATTCTTGGTTAAGGCCCCTATCATGAAAGACAGATAAACAAGAAAAAAACAAACAGAAGTTTATTAACATGTATACCTCATGTGTATATAGAAGATACCCAGGGAAAAATAACTCCCAGAGATGGCTTAAATTTTAGGCCTAAATCCCATTTTCAATTAAAGACAAAAGAAAGAAAGGTGTAGGGAGGCCAGAAAAAGCATGGTGAGCAAGGATATAGTCTGTTATGCAGATTTAAGTCCGTGCCTTCTCCACTGATAGGAGTCTCTTGTGATTTAGAGTCATCCCCTTCCTGCTACAGAGAGATATTCCCCTACAAATAGAGATTTCCTTTATAAATGTAAGTTTCCCTCACAAAAGGGTAACTTCTCCTCTGTTTCCAGACCTTCCATGTGTCTGCTGTTTCTCAAAATAATCAGCTCAAAATATATATCACAAATACACCAAAAGGCATATTTTGGGGGTAGATTTTCTGATCTCCTCTACTCCAGTCTGTTCTAAGTAAAATCAGCCTCTCAGCAGAGGTGTGGAGTTACCAGTCCTCTAGTCTTGCCTCTCCCCTTGGCAGAACTTCTGTGCTCTTGCACTGAAGATAGGGCTGGGGACAGGGATGGTGGCCTGCTTCTCCTAGAGTGACACCTCTGCCCTGAAAGTGGGAGCTCAGAGGGACTGTAGCTCCTATCTTTTTCTGATTGTCTCTACCTGCATAGAACCACCACCCCATGAGCAGGATCTGAGGGTGGGGTTTGCTATTGGGGTTCCAGTATTGCCTTGCTTGGGGTACAGCTTCCTCCACACACTATGGGTAGAGGTGGGAGGGGGAAGGGAGCCCTGGTCTTCTCTGTCATGGACTAGAGCTTCTATAATACAGAGCTGGTGGGTGGAAGGTGGGGGCAGATGAGAGATGCCTTCAACCCACCCCTCTTGGGGTAGAACTGCAGTCCTAAGACTGGGAGCTGTGGGTAAAGGAGCCCCCATCTTCTTGGGTGCACTTTCTTGGAGGTAGAGCTTCTGTAACATGGAGCTGAGTGGGGATGGAGTTTAAAAGGGAGGTAGGAAAGCAGGTTCTAGCTCAAATGCCACAGACTCATGCTGTTCTAAGTGTTTATTAGATTTTATTGAATAAATACTTCTCAGTTTGCTGTATAACCGTAGATCATTTGCTTTCCAGAGCTTTAAATGGTTATGTTTTATAATTTTTACCAGTTGATTTTTTTTAATGGGGTGAGAGTCCACTGAGCTCCTCATGCTGTCCAGAAGTCCCACCTGTCTTACTACTCTTGTTGAAAGTACCATGATCCAAGCAAATTAACAGATAAAATGCAGCAGATATAATAAAGGCTTGCATTCAGAAAGACTTTTTCCTATAATTGTGTCCATGCCTCAGCTGTACCTGCTGACGTGGATCTCTGTCCCACTGGTGACTCATGCTCTCTTTTGTCCTTGGAGGCTTGAGAGCCCATTTTCTAAGTTTATTTTTTTTAGTAGTCTCTACACCTGTTGTGAGGCTCAAACTCACCACTCTGAAATCAAGAGTCACATGCTCTTCTGACTAAGCCAGCTAGTTCTCCAAGCCTTTGTTTAAGGAAAGAGCAGCTTAAGAGTTCTCCTGCCTCTGTCCATGGGTGTTATTCCTGTCTCTATAGCAACAGCCACTTACTTGCCCACGGATAAAGCCATCATAAGCTGTAGTCCCTTGTCAAGGACAAAACACTCAGGGCATCTTCCAGGAAGACCACCCAGCATGCTATTTCACCCCTTTCCCTTGCTCATGCCACACCTGCTCTGCTTAGTCACTCAGCAAACATCTGTGGTACATCCTTGAAGTGTGGCCTTGGGGCACAGCAGGGAAGCTCACAAGGTTCTCTTGTGGGCTGACATGCTGTCTCTTGAAAGGAATGGCTTTTTCTTTATTTTTTGCCTTCCTGTTTATCACTGACCTAAATGACCACTTCCCTTTCCTCTGAAATTCTGCATTTCCTGAGATGGGGACTGAGCATTCAGCCTTCATCACTGGACGTTCCTGTGGTGAGTGAGCTTGCTTGGGCTTGCTCACTGTTCTCTGCAGCTTGATGCCTGTCCTGCAATGAAGGGATGCATCCTGGTTCTTTTTTTTTTTCTTCTTATTTCTTATTTTTATTTATTTATTTTTCTGATGTAAAGTTCTATGATTCATTAGTTGCGTATAACACCCAGTGCACCATGCAATACGTGCCCTCCTCACTACCCATCACCAGTCTATCCCATTCCCCCACCCCCCTCCCCTCTGAAGCCCTCAGTTTGTTTCTCAGAGTCCACAGTCTCTCATGCTTCATTCCCCCGTCTGATTACCCCCCCTTTCTTTATCCCTTCCTTCTCCTACCGTCCTGGTTCTTTACCATCTCTAGAGCACCTGTTAGATTTTTGTTTTGGAATTTTGTTTGACTGATTATCACATGTGTAATTTTGTCCTAAAACAGCTATTACAGAGTCTTAAGAAAATACCTTGCATTGGTATAGCACTTGTGTATAGCATTTGTGTTAACATGTGTTATCCTGATGTTTTCACTATAATCCTATGATTTCCTGAGGGCAAGTAGGTATGGGTATTTTTCCCCCCATTTTACATAATGGACGGTTGATCCCACCAAAGGTAATTTTAGGGACTCATCTAGAGTCCCAGAATAAGAATGGATCTGAGGTCTCCCACCTCCTAGCCTTCCCCAGGACTCTAGAATTAGGAAGTACCCCCCATCAAGAGCAATCAGTACCTTAGATTAGAACACAATTTGGTGTGCTGAGAATTCACTCAATCACTTGGGATGAGGTGAGAGACATTCAGCTGTCAGCTGAACTCTGCAGGTAATTTGCAGACTTCCATTTCCTTCCTGTACCCTCCTCTACAAAATCAGTAGCTCAGATGCACAAATAGGGTTTCTCTCTCATTGTTAGATTTATAATTGCTGGCAGTCATGCCAGCTTCACTGCCCAGCTGTATGGGTTCCTACCTTCTGGACTGGACCAAACTTACCTCCTTTGACCTTGGTTTTCCTATGTGTAAAATGGGGGCTAATACCTCGTTCTCATTCATACCTTAACAAATCATAGGTTATAATATGGATGCTCTGGAATAATACACGATGACCCAAAGTTAAAAGATCAGGACAAATGGAATAGCCCACTCTAGTCCCAGCTCTGACAAGGGTTATTTTCTACCTACAAGGAATGGAGTGGTTTTTTGCTCTGCAGCCTCCTGGAGGACTGATGTCTCATCTGTGAATTTGATGCGTAGTACTTAAGCCTTATGCTGATCTCAATCTTGTTTCTCCTTCCTTACTGGATTATGCTAATATATTTGTATAGTCTACTATTTTTAGACTATACTATCTCCACAATTCCTAAAATAACTCTTGTGACTTAGGTAGGCCAGGTATTGTCATTTCCATTTCTCTCCCCTCCGCTCCTTCACTCCATCTGCACTAGTCCCTTCATGGAGCCTCATTGCATTACCTCCTCCAGGAAGCTTGCCTGATTGGAATCTGGGAGAGCACAGCACTCTGTGGAGAGGAGGGGCCTGAGACACTTGAATGAATACATGAATTTATGACTCCCCAGTAGGATCACTCTCACTTGACAATGAAAAACAGAGGTTCCGACCTTTTCGCTTTGTTTTGTCTAAGTACAAAATGCGAAGGTTTTAAAAACATGAGCCTATCTGACATTTGGGGAATGGGCACCATACAATTCTTACCATGTGATTACCTTGTTATTACATTAGCACCATTTTTTTATACAAAAGGGGGGAAATGTACAACTGCAAAGCTTTTTATTTCTATATAAAGCCTAGATGCTTTTAGCAGCACTCACTACTTCCTTTAAATGTGCTGAGAGGATGGAAAGTTTGGAGACCATCTTTCAGCTTTGCTCTGGAGGAACTGTGTGATATTGTCTGAGATTTTCTGTTTTTTTTTCCCAGGAGGTTAAAATAATCCTTTTTTGTTTGGAGTCTATATCTACAAAATGAAAGATGTGTTTTAGAAAACTTGGGGGCAAAGGCAATTATTCAGATGATTCAGGCCAAAATCCATCCTGCCATGAAGGAGGAAACCAAAGTGTACAGTTGGAACTGAGCTGTCCAGTCTGCATGTTGGCATCTCTCAAACTTGTGGAATAAAGTATTCCCTTGCTTGTGTTAGTAGAGAATTTGGGGGGGGTCTATTAGTTTATTAAGACTGAGAAGTGAATGCTTTCAGGCTACTGACCTTACAACCAAAGGATAACAGAGACCTGAGGAACCTGTAAATCCTGGGAAATTACTAGGATTCTAAAGGACTTCTACCTTCCAAGGGCACACCCTAAATTACATTCAGAGTGAGGCAGGAGCAAAGGAGCACTCGCCTTGTTGAGTACCCAGTGTGTGCTGGACATTGCACTAGGTGTTTTATATAACTTCCTTCCCCCTTTAAATTCTCATGACAACATTCTGAGATCAGAATTTATAGATGAGAAAATCAAGGCTCAAAGAAATTAAAGTGCCCCAAACAGCTGGCCAACCTGGGATGAGAACCTCTAAAACTTTGCTAGTTCCCCAAATACTTGAGTCACCTTCCACAGTTACACCTGCTTCCGGAGCATTCTAGGTGTAATTCAAGTTAGTTCATTATTAGCTAGATTCATTATTGAACCCCAACAGTGTGTGGAACTAATGCAGGGAGCTGAAGACACTAAGATGAGTAAGTCAAGGCTCAACCTATTGAGAAATCTGATACAATACCAGGTGAATCTGATACACATCTATGACAGTAGTACAATGTGAGCAAACTGCTGTGGGTTTGCAAAGGAGATGCTGATCAGCTGTTTCCTAGGAAAGTCCTTAAGGGCCACCAGAAGATGGAGAGGTCTAAAACCCCAGGGTCACCTGGACCCAGGATCCATTCTCCTCCTGCACTAGGCCACATGGTTAGATGGAGAACCCCCACAGAAGTTAGTTCACAGCAAGAGGCAGTGCTGCAGATCAAAAAGAGTCTGACATTTAAGCACCGGGGGTCTGGGCTCGGATCCAACTCTGTCATTTACAGTGTGTGTCACGTGGTGCAAGTTATTTAACCTGAGTCTTGGGGCTTGCCCTTATAAAAATATGAGGATTAAAAATGCCAACTTCATGGGATTGTTGTGAAACAGAATTTCAAGATCCTTTACATTTTGGTTCTACTCTCTCTTCACAAATGTGGAAATATATGTCAGTTCCTATCTCTGGTCCTCCAAACAGAGGGCCCTTTGAGGACACAAGCAGTAAGAAACCAGGCCAATATGCTCTGCAATCTCAGGTGAAAAGAGACCAGGCCCAGGAGGCAGGCAGGCAGGCACCATAAAATAAACCAGAAAAGGATCAGCCCCAGGGTCTGGCCAGGACACTCAGATATAACATCTCAACGATCTGTTGGAAAACAAACCAAATGGGAATTACATTTACCAGTAACAATATTTGGGTGCTGATGAAGAGCGGCATACCATAAATATTAAGAAGCCAGGGCTGCAGGTACCTGGGTGGCTCAGTCAGTTAAGTGTCTGCCTTCAGCTCAGGTCATGATTCCAGTCCTGGGATCGAGTCCCACATTGGGCTCCCTGCTCAGTGGGGAGCCTGCTTCTCCCTCTAACCCTCCCCCCTTCTCTCTCTCTCTCAAATAAATAAATAAAATCTAAAAAAAAAAGCAGCAGCAGTAGCAGCCAGGGCTGGGGAGACAGAAAGGATTTAATAGCCAATCTAGTGAAGAGGAAGGCCAACTCTGGAATGAGGCATGCTCCCCCAAGGTCCCAGGCTGTGCTCTAGGAGTTAATGAGACAGATTGTCACCAGGCTGTGCTGCAGCTGGGAAAGGGGCTAATGAGACTGCAGGTCACTTGTCCTCAGGCCAGCAGTAGCCATGTGTCACCAAGTAGGGAGGCCAGGGCCCCTCTTAGAACCATTCATCTGAAACTGTAGGTATGATGCGGTGTTTGCTTCTCAGCTTCTTATTAATGACACTGTCTCCTTATCTTGGCCAGGCTGCAACAGGAGACAGTTCCCTGATTACTTGGCTAAACGGAGATGCCTCTTGGGAAGGCCAGAGGGGCTTCATGGATAGAAAAGGGAGACATGGGCACACGGGGCACAGTAAGAAGACAGATACTCTCTTGGCTCTGCAGTGTGAACCCTGGGTAATGGATATATCCTAGATTACTGGATTTGGATGGATGGTGGAGGGCAGGAGTGTATGAGTATCCGAATTCTTTTAGATGGGGGGGATGGGGCAGAGGGAGAGGGAGAGGGAGAATCTTATGTAGGCTTCATGCCCAGCTGATCTCATGACCCTGAGATCATGACCTGAGCCAAAATTGAGAGTCAGATGCCTAACCGACTGAGCCACTCAGGCGTCCCTGAATATCTGAATGTTAAACAAGCAAATGAAAGTCTGGCTTTATAAGTGACATTTGCCATAATCACAGTTGTATTTGGGAATCCAGAAGACCACTCTTACATTCAGTGATTCGTTAGAAGGAATCACAGAACTCAGGAAAGCTACTATACTCATGGTTATGGATTATTCCAGTGAAAAGATACAGATTAAAATCAGCAATGGAAAAAGGCTCATAGGACAGAGTCCAGAAGAGACTAGGTGTGAGCTTCCAATTGTTTTTCTCCCAATGGAGTCATCTGGACAGTGATTAATTCTCTCAGTAATGACCTGTGACAACATACGTGGAGTATTAGTATTGTCTACTAGGGAAGCTCACCAGAGCCTTGATGCAGGGTTTTTACAGGGCACCAGTCATATAGACATGGACTCCCATGTGATTAACCTTAGCTACTCAGTCTCCAGCCCCCCAGAGGTCAAAGTGATACCATATGGTCTAAGTCCCCCACCATAAATCACACTGTTGTCATAAACCATTTGGAGTGGCCAAGGCCTCAGATAAACTAAGATACTCTTAACAAGCAGGAAATTCTGAGGGCTTAGAGGTTCTCTGTAAGGAGCTGGGCAAGGGTCAGACCTTTCTTTGGGGTTTTCAAGGTTTGCACAACCCAGACCTGCTGAGTTATCCTTTACTGCACAGTGGCAGAAATACAGGAGCGCTAGTCCCTTTCCTTCCAGGAGAACAGCATTGGTTTGGCATGTGGCTTGATATTCTAAAACATGTGTGTGGCTCTTTTTCTGCCCAGCTGAAATCTTATTTGGATGCTGTGTCTGGATGGACTTGGTGGTAGTGTTATGAAGAGGGAAATGCACTCGATCAGGAGGAGAAAATAGGGGTCAGCATTGGAGCTCTGTGCCAATTGACTGTGAAGCCACAGAGAAGTCCCTCAGCCTACTTGGTTCTAGCATCATCCCCTGTCAGACAGGACTGGTAATACTTAATCTACCTCCTGTGGGTAACACCAACCCTTGCTTGGAGGATCAAATTACACAGTAAATGCAAAATCAACTTGAAAATTTAACACAATACACAAATGAGTGATCTGTGATTAAAAGCACTTTGCTATTCAATAGATTTTCAAGGGAAAAAACACAACACAATTTCTGATCCAGAACATGAGTTGGGGCCAGTGGTAATTTAAATAAATTTTTTTTAGATCTTGTTTTTTAAAAAATATTTTTTATGTATTTAATTGAGGGGGGGGGGAGCAGGAGCAGGGGGAGGGGGAGACGGAGAAGCAGAAGCAGACTCCTCGCTGAGCAGGGAGCCCAATGCAGGACTCAATCCAGGGACCCTGGGATCATGATCTGAGCCCAAGGCAGATGCTTAACCAACTAAGCCACCCAGGTGTCCTATACCTTATTTTTTATTTATTTATTTATTTATTTATTTTTAAAAGATTTTATTTATTTATTTGACAGAGAGAGAGACAGCCAGCAAGAGAGGGAACACAAGCAGGGGGAGTGGGAGAGGAAGAAGCAGGCTCCCAGCAGAGGAGCCCAATGCGGGGCTCAATCCCAGGACTCTGGGATCACGCCCTGAGCCGAAGGCAGACGCTCAACGACTGAGCCACCCAGGTGCCCCTAGACCTTATTTTTTAGAACAGTTTTAGCCACAGCAAAGTTGAGCAGAAGGTACAGCGAGTTCCCATATATCCCCTATTCTGCACATGCACAACCTCTCTCATTATCAAAATCCACCACTAGAGTTTGCTCAGTTGAGAAATCTACATTTGCTACATTGAGGAACCTACATGAACACATTATCACTCAAAGTCCACAGTTCACATTAAGGTTCACTGTTGGTGTTTACATTCTATGGGTTTGGACAAATGCATAATGACATGTAGCCACCATTACAGTATCGTAAAGGGTAGTTTTGGCAATGGTAATTTTTACTTTGTTTTCTTAGGTGCAGTGTTAGCTCCATTCCTGAAAGATTGCTTTGAAAACCTCAAAGATGATGAAAAATGCTGTTAAAATACCTAAAGTTTGGACAGGGCTTGTTAATGCTACCCATCATCTCCACTGGCTATCTGACAAGGCCTTTATCTAGAAGGCATCTACACTGGTTCGAATTGTTCTCTTTCTCTTTTTTTTTAAGATTTTATTTATTCATTTGACAGAGAGAGAGACAGCCAGTGAGAGAGGGAACACAAGCAGGAGGAGTGGGAGAGAAAGAAGCAGGCTCCCAGCAGAGGAGCCCAATGCGGGGCTCGATCCCAGAACTCCAGGATCACGCCCTGAGCCGAAGGCAGACGCTTAATGACTGAGCCACCCAGGCGCCCCGAATTGTTCTCTTTTGAAATCACCGTAGCAGGTTGGGCAGCATCATTCTTTCACCAGAGAGGTCTGGAAGGGGCTGCCACATATGGCCCTTGCAGGCTGTGAACTGTACAACTCTCAGGGGCACTATTCAGATAGACTGCAGCATAATCACACTCCTTGGAATTGCTCAGTGTGGAAACCCTGATCCTGGGAAGGATCTAAAAGAATCTATTTAGAAGTTTTTCGACCTATGTTTAACCAGGTTGCGCTAAAATCAGATTCTTGTAGTTAAGGTCATTTATAGATTCCCCTATGTCTAAAGAGTATGAAAAGCAGTTTACTGCAAATTGTTTGCTATAGATAAGAATTATTGATCATTTTCCTGTGCAACTGCTTTCTTTATCAATAGTGTTTCTGACACACAGGGATGGAAAGACTTTGACTCTTGATGTTTAGAAACTCAAACACTGTGGCTCCAGTTGAGAGATGTGCTTGCGTGGGGGGCTGTTAGGCCCAAATCATATTATCTCAAGTGGCTGCCTATTCCTCCTCCCAGGATTCTCCTCTTACAGAGTTGACTTAGGGGAGAAGGACAGGTCTTTCAATTTTCAGTTATGAATACACCTTAGGGTATATGGAAATGTTTCATTTTCTTGATTCTTCTATCTCGTTGCCAACGGTAGCTGAGACTTGATGACATTGAATGTATTATGTACAAAATTTGAAGGCTAGTGACACTCATTGTGTCATTAATTTAATTGTACTGATTTAACTGATTAGACAAAATGCAAATATGGAAAAATGCTTTTCAATATTTTTTTTCCTTCTTATTTATACCAGCCAGTAGAGATTCTTAATTAGGACTTCAGCAGAAAGTATTCCATAAGCTGGGCTTTTCCTTCATCTTGAATACTCACTATATTAAATACCCTTTACATTCAAAAGTTAGGGAAGGATAGCTACTTTCAGTCTTATCTTGCCTACACAATCTCCATTTCTTAGATCATTGCTGTTGCTTTTTCTGTGCTTTATACACAGCTTTTGCCATACTGTTCCTCTAGCTAGATTAGGGCTACAGAGACCAGCAAAAGTGGTGGCTTTTATTGTTCTCCCTCAAGAAGGCATCATAAAAGAATAACATTTTCTCACATAATTAGTAAAAAAAAAAATAAGGCAAGTGGCTTGATTTGTGTTACTTGAAGAACTAATAAGACTTTCAGAATGGTTTGGTCAGGCATGTTAGTAAAGAAGTTTGCTCCCTTGGGGCACGTGGGTGGCTCAGTCGGTTAAGCGCCTGCCTTTGGCTCAGGTCATGATCTCAGGGTCCTGGGATCAAGTCCCATTGAGTCCCATCAAGTCCCGCATTGTTGGGGGGGGGGTCCCTGCTCAGCAGGGAGTCTGCTTCTCCCTCTCTCTCTGCCCCTCCCCCCTGCTCATGCCTCTCTCTCTCTGTTTCTTGAAAATAAATAAATAAAATCTTTAAAAAAAAAAGAAAAAAGAAAAAAAGATGTTTGATCTCTTAATTTTGTGTATTTCGATTACTTTTTTCATTACTGATTCCTACAAATATGATCCCTTCCTCAAGCTTTTGCTGCTGTTTTTGAAGTCACTCCTGCCCCTCTTGTTGGATTTCCTCTTCTTCCCATTCTACTGACCTTGCTAATTTCTAAGAGCGCAGAGTTTTCAATAAAGGACTGGGGAGGGCATAGGAGACCACTGAGAGTAGGACCAATTAGCATACCAATTGGTGTGTCCCTTAGAGGGCCGTTCAGACAGCTGTGCCTAGACTCTTGGTGATCTTCTGCCTCTATGTATGTGCCTTTGTTTTTCCTTTTATTTATTTTATTTATTTATTTTTAAAGATTTTATGTATTAATTTTTAGAGAGTGAAAGAGTGAGAAAGAGAGGGCGTGTGCAAGCGTGAAGCGAGCACGGGGGAGGGGCAGAAGGAGAGAGAGAATCCCAAAAGGACTCCATGCTGAGGGCAGAACCCAACGCAGGGCTCGATCCCAGGACCCTGAGATCATGACCTAAGCCAAAATCAAGAGTTGGATGCCTGACCAACTGAGCCACCCAGGTGCCCGTTTTTCCTTTTAAAAGCACTGCTTGTCTTCTGCCCACTCCACCAACTCTCTCACATTTCCAACAGCATCAACTATTTGTTTTTAAATATAAATGTTCACCTCCCTATGGATCACGAAGAGCCAGAGAAAAGCCAAACAGAAGGGGAAGATGCCTGGAAAGGCACTGAAACCCTAAGGGAGAAAATTTTTTTTTTCTTTGGGAGAACTGACCTTCCGGAGAAAGCAAATTAAATTATCATCCTCTTCTTTGTGCTGTGAGATCATTAAAGTGCACATATGTACCGATACCCCTCGCTTTGTATTCATAATCTTTTTTTTAAAGATTTTATTTATGTATTTGACAGAGAGAGAGAGACAGCCAGCAAGAGAGGGAACACAAGCAGGGGGAGTGGGAGAGGAAGAAGCAGGCTCCCAGCAGAGGAGCCTGATGCGGGGCTCGATCCCAGAATGCCGGGATCACGCCCTGAGCCGAAGGCAGACGCTTAACGACTGAGCCACCCAGGCGCCCCTGTATTCATAATCTTAAACCCAAATTAATCTATTGTCACATGGAGTTAGCAAGTTTGTTAATGACGGCTAATCAAAAGCCTGAATTGTTCAGGAAAAGCAGCTTTGGACATAAACAGAAGGAAAAATTACCTAGTGGTGATGGAACATTCCTGCTTGCAAAGGAGTAACAATCCCATCCTCTGTTTTTGGGAACTTCTGCTGTGCTGTCTGAAGTGAGGTTTAAGTGCCTAGAGAGAAGAAAATCCTCTATTAATATGTAGCATATTCCACACAGTCTCACCAGTGTATTAATTTAACTAGCGAGCATTTATTAAGCACTGATTTTAAGTCAAAGCCCTTACCATACATTTTCCCATTCATAGAGTTATTGGGAACATATGATTTGTGAGTATCTGCTGAGGAGTCATTTATGAGAAGTTTGTGGTTACTGCCGTCGAGCAGCTTTTAGTCATGTCACAGAGAAAACAAATCAACAGCCGTGTGTGACATGGTGTGACCACACGGGGTGCTATTAGAGTATAGAGAAGGAATCCCAAATGTAGCCTTGGGCAATGAAAGAGGGTGAGAAGGTGGCATCTAAGCTGAACTCAGGAGGACTGTTCACAAGATGTAGGGGTTAGCTGGGGCGCCTGGGTGGCACAGCGGTTGAGCGTCTGCCTTTGGCTCAGGGCGTGATCCCGGCGTTGTGGGATCGAGCCCCACATCAAGCTCTTCCGCTGGAAGCCTGCTTCTTCCTCTCCCATTCCCCCTGCTTGTGTTCCCTGTCTCGCTGGCTGTCTCTGTCTCTGTCGAATAAATAAATAAATTAAAAAAAAAAAAGATGTAGGGGTTAGCTTGGTAAAGAAGGTGGCCGGTGCTGTTCCAGGTGGCAGGAACAGCAATGCACAGGCCTGGAAATGCATTACGAGTATAGATGCAACGCAAAGCCATTGAAGAGTTGTAGGCAAGAGTGGATCTGATCATATTTGCCTTTTAGAAAGCTGTCTCTAGTTTCAGCCTGGAAAGTTGACCATGGAATGGCAAACCTAGAGGCAGAGAAACGAAGTTGGTGGTCTTTATTTCTCCTGTGATGGATGGTGGTGGCTGGCTGGAAGGTAGTGAAGTCAAGGATGGAGAGAAATGAACATCTTCAATATATACAGGTGACCCTTAAACAACACAGGGGTTAGAGGTGTCAACCCCCCCCCAACCTGAGCAGTTGAAAATTTACATATAACTTTTGACTCCCCCAAAACTTAACTACTAATAGCCTAGTGTTGACTGGAAGCTTTACCAGTAACATAAACAGTCAATCAACACATATTTTGTATGTTACATGTATTATATATACTGCATTCTCACAATAAAGTAAGCTACAGAAAAGGAAAATGTTAAGAAAATTGTAAGAAGGAGAAAATACATTTACAGTACTGTACTGTATTTATCGAACCCACGCAGCTCAAACCCATGTTTAAGGATCAGCTGTGTTTAGCAGGCAGAAGAATTAACCAGCTTGGCTGGATGACTAGATGTGGAGGAGGGGCAGATATTGGAAAGCCAGCAGTCAAATGCAGAGCTTCTGCCCTCTAGGAGCTTACGGAATGCTGGAAGGACATAACCTGTAAACGGACACTTTGACATACCGATTGGGTGTAGTGGAAAGAGCCTGGGGTTTGAGATCAGCCCCCCTTGCCTTGAATCCCTGTCACACCATTCATCAGCCACACGACGGAGACAGACTACTTGAACACACGGCATCTCAGTCTCCTTATTACCTTACAGGGCATTATGAGCTTTCATGTGTGAAAACATTTGGTACCTAAGAAATGTTCTATAAATATTAGTAAATATTTCTATAAAATAATAATTATAATTATGACTCCAACAGCAGGAAGATAATACCAGTCATTATTAGGCAAAAACAGTTAAAGACATTTATGGGTTAATGTATATATTGGGGGGGGTCAAATATATATTAAAGGATATTTTTGCTCTTAAAAGATTCTGAGAAAGAGAAACCTTGTTCTAGTGTGCAATTAGGAAAACAAATAGAAATATGTATCATGTTTTTGAATATCTCAGAGCAATGGGTTCCACACCTCCCTGAATCAACATTTTATCCCTATGATGGGCAGGAAGTTCTTCCACATATCTGACTGTAATCCCTCTTGCTTTATTTTAGTCTGTCTGCTTTTGCCTGGTTCTGTTACGTTTCTTCTTGCTGTTCCAAGTGTAGTTATTCTCTTGTCAGGGAGTGGTTTATTAATATCGTCTCAGACATTATTGTGCTGGGACTTTAACTGTGCTGTTCGGATTTCTTAGCTCTGCCTCAAGAATATGTTGTCTTATTTCCTGAAATTGATGTTGCCTTCTCTATACACCTTGCTCACCAATTTTCTATGTAGATAAAATATTTACAAATTGTTTTTTCATAAATGTTCTCTTCTCTGATGGAAATGTTTTAGAGTTAGGTAGTAGCAATGGCTGCACAACGTAGAAAATATACTAAAACCCACTGAATTGTATACTTTAAAATAGTGAATTTCATGTTATGTGACTTATATCTCAGTAAAATAAAATAGAAAAGAAATTGCTTTGTTGTATTTGCATGCAAAACATTGCCCAAGCCAGCATCCTGCAGTTCCAAGGAAGCCATTCTAGATCCTTGATATGCAGGAATGTTCATCCCCACTTTATTTTTTTTAAGATTTTATTTATTTATTTGAGAGAGAGTGAGAGAGAGCATATTTTGGGAGGAGGGTCAGAGGGAGAGGGAGAAGGAGGCTCCCTGCGACGTGGGGCTTGATCCCAGGACCCCGGGATCATGACCTGAGCTGAAGGCAGATGCTTAACTGACTGAGCCACCCAGGTGCTGTCATCCCCAGTTTATAGATGGGAACCTGAGGCAAAGAAAGGCACCTGACTGACCCAGCGTACCCCAGCTGTTAGACAGAGGCACAGAACTGTTCAGACAGCACGATCTGGTGGCTGCCTGCAAACTGGACTTGGCAATTTCTGTTTTTCGAGTTTCTCCGACCTCCTTCTTCAAGAGTACCCACAGCCAGCCCCTGCTTTCTTCTTTTTTTCCTTCTTCTGTTCAAATTTGCTTCTAGAAATGATCTAGCCTACTTTCAGTGTATTTCAGAGCAGGTGCTGCCATTCTCTAGGAGATTTTTCCTTAAATCCTTATTTGTATTTAGTAACCAGAAGGTATTGTTCCCTATAGGGAAAAGCAGGCACTAACAAGCTGGTAGGCAGCTCAGGGAGGGAATGTTCTGGGTTCTCCCCAGAGTTCTTCCAGTACTGCCACATCACTCCCATCTATTCTGTCTCTACCTAAAGCCAACTGTGTATCTGAAGAATGACTGTTCTTCCCTCCAGCTGTCAATGGTATTGACTCTGAGGCTTCACTGTATCTGAGGCTGTATGGGGCAGACAGACCCAGTCTCCGACCTGAGCCTGTCCACAGACTGCTGGTACACCTTGGGTGGGTTATTTTGAGCCTCAGTATCCTTGTCTGGCCACAGCCATCCTTATTTTATAGGATTGAATGGAAGCAAGTGTAGAGTTTCCAGGCCAGCATAGTGCTCAGATCGCTGGGCCTTGTAAATTCTCCTTTCTACTTGCTTCTGAGTCAAAACCCCTGAGCTTGGCCCATGTTTCCCCTGCAGTTCCTATTTTCCCTCTGAGTCCCTGAGGCATAAAGAAAGAAAAAGGAAGTGCGCTTGGGATGGCTGCAATTTGTAATGAGTCAACATGCCACAAGAAATCTTGTATATGCTATGCTGCCTGTAGTGGGTTGAATTGTGTCCCTGCAAAAGATATGTCCAGGTTCTAACCACCTATACCTGTGAAGGTGAACTTACGTGGACATAGGTTGTGAAAATTAATCGAAGGAAATCTCGTTTAGGATGGAGTCCAGGAGGTCAGCAGGGGTAGCTCTGACGTCCTACCACTTATCAAGTGCAGACACGACAGGTAGAGATGAACCTTGCATGTGGATATTACTTTATTACTCCAGGAGGAGGAAGAAAGGCTTTCCTTCTCCCCTGGCAACAGCCCAGCAAGTGAGAGACTGTCACAACTCGGCCAGTGAAAGGCCACTGCAGTTTGAACTCCCAGTTTATTACAATGGCCTGTTTGTTTATAACAGCCTGTCCAACTTCACCCCTTTCTCTATAAAAGAGTATTCTTCTACTTTGTTTTGCAGACTTGCCCACAGTTCTGCCATAGCTTGCTTGTTGATGATTGCAATTCTCTGCTATTCCTGAATAAACCCATCTTTGCTGGTAAGATAGCTGGTGGTTTTATTCTTAAGGTTAACAGGGACTTTGTGGAGGTTATTAAGTTAAGGTGGGATCATCCTGGATTTAGGGTGGGCCCTAAATCCAATGATTGATGTCCCTTATGAAGGAAAGGAGAAGGAAGTTTGAGACACAGAGGAGAAAGCCTTGTGAACATGGAGGCAGAGATTGGAGTTATGTTGCTACAATCCAAGGAATGTCTGGGACCACTTGAAGCTGGAAGAGGCAAGGAAGGATTCACCCCTACAGCCTTCAGAGGGATCATGACCCTGATGACAGCTTAATTTCAGACTTCTGGCCTCCAGACCTGCGAGAGAATAAATTTCTGCTGTTTTTACTCACCAAATGAAAATTTGTTAATTTGTTACAGCTGCCATAGGAAACTAATACACTGCCAGAAGGAAGGACAATTATTCATTAATGGATATGTCCAGAGAAACTAGCATGCATGCTTGCTAGTGCTTTCCCATCTGGGTGTGTTTAGAACATCAGGAGAGGCAGGAAGCCTCCCAGTAGCCATCTGGTCTTTCTCCCTATCTCCGGACAGAGCTGGCACCTGCACATGGATGGTCCCAGATTGCATGTGGTGGGGTTACCAACTGTGATGTATTACATGGGAGGCACCTGTAGACTTCTTCACAGGGAGGGAGAATAAACACATAGCTCTATAAATGTTCTCCCAGAAAGGTCTGGCCTGAAGCATAATAGCAGTAGTGGTAATTACATCTCCCCAGGAACACAAATGGCCAGTTATGCCAAATGCTAAGCAGTCGCGGGTAATTTTCTTCTTTGATCAAAAATGTCTTGAAATTGCTTTTGATGAAATAAGATCAACATTATTTTCCTTTTTATGCATTGCATCTATCAATTGAAATGGAAGAAAAAATCTATTACCAGCTTTCATAGATAGATGGATAGATAGATGATAGGGGTATTTATGATTATTCCCCAGGACTCACAGAAGTCAATGCAAAGGCAAAGTTGTAATAGTAAGTGCATGTACTTTAAGGGGATGGCAAATAAGATCAAAGCCCTGTGAGCTTACAAGGACAGCTTTGTATCTCTGCCTGCAGGGCTGTGGGGGGTGGTGCACCACAGGGAACCTGAGGTGGCCACCTTTTCACAACTTCTGGCCTATAGACAGTTGCTTACCCCACTCCTTGCCACTGGAAGAAAATCATTTGAAATACATAGCGTCTAAAAGTGATAAAATGCTCAGTGGACCCAAGTAGCAGTGATTTATGACTATGAGGACTCACGGCTAAAATCAACAAAAAAAGAGCTGGGCCGCAGTTAGTGTCACGGGTTCATTGTCTAACACACCGAAGGCAATACCACAGATATTTGTGTCCTCCCGTTAGCTGGAAGCCACTTTGGTACCTCCTACCTCACCTCTGAAGTTTCCTTTGAGGGAAGAGGGAATGGAATGTGTGCAAGTTTTGACAGTGAATTCAACCTCCTCTCCCTAGCAGAGCTAAAGGGCCTACTTCCCAGAATGATCCCATCTGACATTTAGATAACACTGGATTCAGTCCATCCCTCTCAGAGGAATTTCCCAGTCAGGTCTCTGTCCAGGAGAGGACAACAGCAGAACACCTAGCTTGTTTTCTCACACAGGACTCTGAGCACTACTCAGCCCGGACATGCTCCCATTCAGCACCTTTTAATGGTACAAGTTCATGCCAGGTAATAAACAGTAAATACATCTATTATCCATTTTGCCATCTTCAACCAGTCCCTGGATGAGTTTCCAAAATCTAATTAAAATGTTTGAATAAAAACTGGGGAGAAGGAACTCAGGATTCTCTTTGAATTCCTACTTGGGTAGAATCAAGAAAACCTGAATGCCTTTAGAATGTTAACTTTGTCCATGAAATATATGACAATCCAGGGCGTGTGTGTGTGTGTGTGTGTGTGTACGCATGGGCATTCATACTGGAGGATACAGTGAGCGTTTGAGTGTTTATATCTTGCAGTTGCTGATGCAAGATGACTTAAAGACTTGAAAAATTTCAGCCATACACAAGTACTGTATTTGTTGAAGTTGGACAAAATATGGACAAGAGCCATAAAAATGATTGGAAGAATGAGGTGAAGTTTGAAGAATTTAGTGTGTGTAGCTCAGGAAATTGATGCTGAGGAAAGTTGGGAATGTGCCTTTGCCTCAGGGCTTTAAATCCCCGAAGAGGAATTTGCAGGGTAGTAAGAGGGCACTACAGAGAAGGAAATAGGCAGAAAGGAGTTAAGGTGTGTCTTAGCTCAGCCTGCCATCACAAAATACCACAGACTGAGTGGTTCAAACAACAGAAGTTAACTTTCTCACAGTTCTGGAACCCAAGAACTCCAAGATCTAGGTGTCTACAGCTTTGGTTTCTGGTGAGACCTCTCTTCCTGACTTGCAGACAGCCACCTTCTTGCTGTGGGCTCATGTGGCCTCTTCTTTGTGAGTGCAGAGAGAGAGGGAGGGTGAGGTCTCTTGTGTCTCTTCTATTTTTTTAAATTTAATTTTAGATTTTAAAATTTTTACTCCAGTATAGTTAACATACAGTGTTATATTAATTTCAGGTGTACAGTATAGTGTTTCAACAATTCTATACATTACTCAGTGCTCATCATGATAAGTGACATCCTTAATCCCCATCACCTATTTCATTCATCCTACCCCCTGCCACCACCCCTGGGGTAAGCATCAGTTTGTTCTCAGTAAAGAGTCTGTTTTTTGGTTTATCTCTTTTTTTTTCTTTGTTTGTATTATTTCTTAGATTCCACATATAAGTAAAATCGCATGGTATTTGTCGTTCCCTGACTGACTTATTTTGCTTAACATTATACTCTCTATCTCCATCCATGTTGTTGCAAATGGCAAGATTTCATTCTTTTTATGGCTGAATAATATTCCATTGTGTATGTATACCACTTCTCCTTTATCCATTCATCAATCAGTAGACACTGGGGCTGCTTCCATAATTTGGCTATTGTAAATAATGCTTCACTAAACATAGGGGTGCATATACCTTTTCAAATTAGTGTTTTAGTATTTGTTGGGTAAATACCAGTAGTGGAATTACTGGATCATATGATAGTTCTGTTTTTAATTTTTTTGAGGAAACTCCATACTGTTTTGCAGAGTGGCTGTACCAGTTTGCATTCCCACCAACAGTGCAAGAGGGTTCCTTTTTCTCCATATCCTTGATAATACTTGTTTCTTGTGTTTTGGGTTGGTGTCTCTTCTTTGAGGGACACAAATCCTATTGGCTCAGGGCCCTGCTCTTACGATCTTATTAACCTTCATTACCTCCTTGAAGGCCTTATCTCCAAATATAGTCGCATTGGGGGTTAGGGCTTCAACATATGAGTTTGGGTGGGGAGGACATGATTCAGTCCACAGCAGAGGGGACACTATAGGCAGTGGAATAACTTCCTGGAGAAACTGTGGGTATGGTGACTCCATTCCCAGGGGGAAATAAAAGCTCATTGGGCTGGTCCAGTTACACAACATGCTGTAGGGAGAACCAATTTCTGGCCATTTGGTGATGTTAGGAAGGGAAAGGCAGACTAAAAGCTCAGGTTGCTTGGGGAATAACATTTGATGAATGCTTTAATCTGGTAACCTCTCTGTTGCTCTCTCATAATGGAATACTTGTGTATTCTTAGTGGACAGATAGTACTAGGTTAGGAAGGAAGGAATGAAGGAAGGAACGAAGGAAGGAACGAATGAACGAACAAATGAACAAACGAATGAACGAAGAAATTAGAGCCAGTAGAATTGTAGAATTGCAGCTATAATCCCCTGGGAGGAAAATGGGGAATGAGAGCAGTGCTTTCTCTTGATCATGCAAGCAGTTACTGGATATCATGACTCCAGGTGACTGTGTAATAACCAATCTAGGAATAGAAATGGAATCATTATGTTTTCTGCCTGAAGAAATTTTTTCTCTCCTTTGATGTAAAGGCCAAAGGCCTTTCACCATGCCACTGAGAATTATAAAACCTTTATAAAATATTTATCAAAGTTTTGAACTGAATGTGTGATAGATAGGAAAGCGGGGCTAATTTAAATCCCAACTAGACCAGTCTTCATGAGGTAACATGAGATATAAAAATTATAGCAGCAAAGACTCCCATGGAAGATAGCACACCCAATGCTGTGAGCTCATAGACAATCACTGATTTTCATCTCCCTGGTGGCTGAATGGGAATCAGGTAGTGGCCAAAGGGAATGCAAAGACATGTTCCTCTCTTACTATGATTGCTTGGTTCTCATGGGCTCCTCAAAAGGGCATGTGGGTCAATGTTTAGTGGAGCCTGGACTAGCACACCTTCCTTTGGCATCCTAAGAGAAATAATCTCCAGGCTTGATAGAAACCCTTGATCTTCTTGCTTGGAATACTTGGAGGTCAATGAATATTCACATTCCCATATCACTTTCACCCTGATTTATTAACCTGATCTTTGCCAAATCAGGCCAGAAAGGAAGCAGTTAGAACCTTGACCTTTCAGTTTTAGATAAATACCAATCTCTATGTTAAAGGCTATACAAACATTTGTGAATCTATCATTGGGATACAGAATTGGTGTATTATCTCCAGGTGATCCTCTTTTCTCAGCATTAGTATTTATATGTTGATATATGAAGTTTAAATTATTTATAAGTGTATCTCTCTATATCTATATTGATCAATTGCTATAATGGACAGAAGGAGGGAAAGAGAGACAAAGTTACCAGTTGATGTCATATCATTGTAGAACAGAAGGCTCGAACGTAGGTTCAACCTTATTGAAACCCAGCTGGTCTGACCTTGGGAAGGGCTTCCTCTCATTGAGCCTCAGGACCTCCATCTGAAATCCAGAGAATGAATTCATCTTTACTAAAGGCCCATCCAGTCTTTTGAATTTATAATCATAAGTGTGGTGGTCAGATGCTCCTCCATACCGTGCCACGTGGAGAGTGTATTCTGCTTTTATTTTCCATTTTGGTGATGGGGAATTTGAAGCCAGGCAAGGTTATGAGAGGCCCAGAGCAATTGGTGATGGAAGCTTATTTCCAATTCAAGTCTTTGGCTCCTGGTTCTCAGCTGCATTAACTGCCTTTTAGGTGTGTGTTGACATCATATTGGCCTATTCAAAACGCCATTCTGAATGACACCACTGACTGGGGAGAAATGTCACACTATTAAAACATTTTGCAGAGTCTTCTTAAGGAGATTTATACTCCTAGAAAGCAGACATAACAGCAAGCATATAAAGCATATATAGTATTAGTTTTAGTTCCTGACTATTACCAAAAAAGTTTGAAGCAATTTACACTAAAAACAGGAATAACAATCTTAAAAACCCAGGAGGAAAATTTGGGCAGAGCTGTCTCTGAGAAGCATCCCCAAACTAATGGCTAGGGAAAATAGACCTCTTCTTTCTTTTTCCTTCTCTTTCCCCTCATGATTTGTATTAAGTTTTCTCTATTATTTTCTCTTTTCTGTCCTTTTCTTCTTTCCCATCTATCTGGTTTAAGGTAAATTGAGTCAAATTTCTGAAACTTTAAGTTTCAGATGCCAAAGCATCCTAGTAGACACATTTAATTCTCATGGCAGCTCATTAGGTATGAACTATCATTACCCCCATTTTACAGATGAAGAAACTTGGGCATAGAAGGGTTAAAAATTGCCTAAAGTCACACAACTGATAAATATGTGGAGCTGGAATTTTAATCAAGAAAGTCTGAATGGCTACACAATTAACCATTAATTTATATGCTCATAAGAGTCAAGTCAGATTTTAAACCAGGTCTGTTTGATTTAAACCCCAATGGTTTTTACTTCTAGACTCTGCTATCTGTGATAAAAATGATGATAAACATCACAACAAGTGCCCTCTTTAATCCCCATCAGCCATCTAGCCCATACTCCCCACCTCCCTCCATCAACCCTTAGTTTGTTCTCTATCATTAAGAGTCACTTATGGCTTGTTTCCCTTTCTCCTTTTGTTGTGATGAACCCTGGGTGTTGTATGTAAGTGATGAATCACTGAATTCTACTCTAGAAACCAACACTGTGCTGTATGGTAACTAACAAAATTTAAATAAAAAATAAATTAAAAAAAGAAAATGATGAGCGTGATAATGACAATAACAGTAATGATTATTGTAGCTGACATTTATTTTTTATTTTATTTATTTATTTATTTTGAAAGATTTTATTTATTTGACAGAGAGAGAGAGAGCACAAGCAGGGGGAGCGACGGAGGGAGAGGGAGAAGCAGGCTCCCTGCTCAGGACCCTAGATCATGACCTGAGCTGAAGGCAGATGCTTAACTGACTGAGCCACCCAGGCGCCTCGTAGGTGACATTTATTGATCTTTTTTAAAAAATTGAGCTTTTATAGTCCTTCAGCATTAGTCTAAATATGTTAAATAAATTAATTCATTTAATCTTCACAAAGAACCTATGAGTTTAGAAATACTATGAGGTATTTAGAAATACTCATTTCTATTCATATTCATATACTGAGGAATAGAACATTTATTTCTAAAAATTTTTAATTAAGATATAATTCTCATACCATAAAATCTACCCTTTTAAAGTATAAAATTTAGTGATTTTTAGTACATTCATTATGTTGCACAGCCATCGCCACTATGTAATTGTAGAACATTTTCATTACTCCAAAAAGGACTGTATGAATTAGCACTCTCTATTCGCCCTTCCCCCCAGCCCCTGGCAACCACTAATCTACTTTCTGTCTCTATGGATTTGCCCATTCTGGACACTTCATATAAATGGAATCATACAATATGTGGCCTTTTGTGTCTGGTTTCTTTCACTTGGAATAGAGAAAAACAGCTACCATTTATTGGTTGCCATGACTACTGTGTCCTAAGCGCTGTTATCAGGAGCTTTATGTGCATTATCTCTAATCCTCCCAATAACCTTGAGGCAGAGTAAAACTATTATCTTCGCTTTAATGAGAAGACTGAGTCACCGTGCTCTTCAGTAACCTGAATAGAGTGCAACAGTTCATAAATGGCAGAGTTAAAATGCAAACCTAGGTCTCTCTGTGTCCAAATGCCACACCCTTTACATTCCGTCCCTCTGCCTCAAGGTCACACAAAAATGTGGGATAGTAATGTGGTGGTCTTGAAGCCAGGGCATAGGAGTCAAGTCAGCCTGATGGTGGTGGAAAGTACAGCCCCAAGCTCTCCTGGGGCTGTCAGTGGGGTGGGGGTAGGGGGCACTCCCTCCCGAGCCTGTGCTCTGTAGACCTCAGCAAACTTGTCTGCTGAGGTCTTGCTTGACCTCTTCTCTGGCGCTCCCTTGAAGCCCCAGGTACACTCTTTGGTTTTACTCAGTTTGGATGTGTAGGTTGAAAAGCTTGTATGGTGGAATTTCTGTATTTCTTCATTTGGCTTTGGGGTACAGATGGAATCATGATGAAGCAAGTCAAAATTTCTATGGAGGGAAGAAAAAATCAATGGAATTTCTTCAAGCATTCCCTCAAAGTCTGCAGCTCAAGTACATTTCCTTCTGGGGCTCACTGAATGGGCACCAGCTCCCCTTCTCTGAATGGTCACTCAGGGCTGACAGCTCATATGTTTCCATGAGAAGAGGTCTTGGAGTTGCCTGTTGGTTTGGTGCACAGAAAGCCATTTATGCTGTTGGTCTATACTGACACTTTCTCCCAATGTAAAATTCTTCAAGCTGTGCCCTGGTGGGATCTGGGGTCATGCACTTTGAATAGAGAAGATCACGTCTGATTGATAAAGCTGTGATGTGCGTCATGCCGTGGTGATAAATTATTCTTTGTTGGCTTTGGAGGATTTCACATGAAAGGAAAAGTGATATCTCAAAGAGCAGAATCCTAGAATGTTAGAGCTGGAAGTGACCCCCAAGACCGAGTATTTAGTCTTTCTTTCTAGAGACACATCTACCAAGTCCCAGAAAGGAGTGTGGCACAGAGCCCAATTGTGTGTGGTATTTGTGGGTATCAATGAAACAGCCCACAGGGATCATGGTGCTCTGGCTGCTCAACTCAGTGAGGCCTTGGCCCCAGTGATCCCCAAATTTCAGTGACACACAAACATATCAGGGGTATTTATATCATAGACTCTTCTGGCTCTTGGTGCTGCCGCATCGCTGGCTCTTTTGTGAAAATGTGCCCTCTGTGGGGCGGACCCTGGTCACTACCCAGAGCACTGGTGATGATCGTGATAATGACTATGAGGACAACATCATCTCAGAAAACCCCAGGGGTGGTGGAAATGACTCATGTTCTAGTGGTTTGCAAGGATGCCTTGGGGTACCAGACCCCCCAGCTGCCACCTCTCCTCAAAGTCACTCATCTAATGTGCCCCCTTCTCCTCTTGATGGACCACAGGGGCAGCCCGACAGGGGTGAGGAGACAGCGCAGGTTAGGCAAGCAGAACAAAAATACCCAACACTACAGTTAGCTCTCCCCATGTACCAGCCCCTAGAGTTCTTTTATTTGCGTCCTGCACACAAGCAGATGTTTTTACTAATGTTTATGGACAATGAACAATTCAGTGATGTTTTCCATGATCTGTATAAGAAGGCATAGAAATGGATACCACTGTTCTAGAAATAGTGCTTTCCAAAAGAGTTTGTTTTAATGATTTGGAAAATAGAGGTCCAAACAGCTCATTTCTTCGGATTGCTGAACTGATTTGCTGTTACTGCAACTAGAGGCCTTTAAGAGTCACTGTTGCATTCTCAGATGAAGTGGGAAGCTGGAAGGGAAGAGGGTGTCTGGAGGGAAATCTTTGTCTTTTGACATTGGGGACAGTGTGTCTCAGCCTCCCCTTTTTAACCTTTTATCTTGAGATAATTTTAGACTTACAGAAGGATTTTGAAAATGTTATAGAGTAGTTACCGTATGCCCTTCACCCAGGTTCTCCTTACGTTAACTAATCTTATATAACCATAGAATATTTATCAAAAGGCATTAACCTTGATACAATACTGTTAACCAAACTGTAGAATTTATTCAGATTTCATCAGTTTTCCCACTGAAGTCCTTTTTCTTTTTTTTTTTTTTAAAGATTTTATTTATTTATGTGACAGAGAGACAGCTAGCCAGAGAGGGAACACAGCAGGGGGAGTGGGAGAGAAAGAAGCAGGCTCCCAGCGGAGGAGTCCAATGTGGGACTCAATCCCGGAACGCCGGGATCACGCCCTGAGCCGAAGGCGGACGCTTAACGACTGCGCTACCCAGGTGCCCCTGAAGTCCTTTTTCTGTTCCAGGATTCCACACTGCATTCGTTGCCTTATTCATGTCATGTCTCCTTACTCTCCTCCTTAGTCTGAGACAGTTCCTCAGTCTTTCCCTGTCATTCATGACCTTGACATTTTTGAAGATTAGTGGTCAGGTACTTGTAGGACATCCCTCAATTTGGGTTTGTCTGATGTTTTTCTCATGATTCAAATAGAATTTTCTCATGATTAGATAGAAATAGATTTAAGTTAGGGAAGCATTTTGGAGTTAAATTTAAGAAAGAGAATTACTTTTCTCTGGCTTCCTTAACCCTCCCTTAATGTCCTCTGTCTCCATCTCCAGTACTCCTCTTTCTACCCTCAGTGGCCAAGACTTTAAAAGTACTTGCTCGTGTCCAACTCAATGGTAGAGGCATGGGGCATGGCGGAATAAAGGTGCTCCCCCCCTTTCTTTCTTTCCTTTTTTAAACAAGTGCCTTCACTCTCCAGGAAGGAATTCCAATCTCTTACATCAAGACTACAAGGAGGCGGCAAAGGGCTCCTTTTGAAATAATTTGAGAAGAGGGGCAGTCCCTCCTGCAGCTGGGATTCATCATTACATTACTTATTGTGTGAAAAACAATGATGACCCATTAGCAAAATATTAAACCTGCAGTTTTTTTCTACTGAAGCCTGAGGGAGCTTTCTGAGGTTGCCTCCCTACCTGGGTGATGAGATGTTTTCATCTCAGAAGTTCTGATATTTCTTATTTTTGGTGGAGGGAGAAACACTAACACTTAGTTTTCTAGAATTTCTAGAAAGATGAGAAGTATTATGAAATCATTAACATGTAGCTCAGAACATGATCCTTCCAATTTATGCCAATGGCTAAGATGATCTTTTTCTGATTTTTAAAAGTGATGGGTATTAAGGAGGGGACGTATTGCATGGAGCACTGGGTGTTATATGCAAACAATGAATCATGGAACAGTACATCAAAAACTAATGATGTACTATATGGTGACTAACATAACAAAATAAAAAATTTTTTTAGAAGTTTAGGACTTTTTAAATTTTTAAATTTTTATTTTTTATTCAAATATAATTAAAATAGTGTTATATTAGCTCCAGGCATACAATATAGTGATTCAACAATTTTTTAAAGAGTTTGTTTATTCATTTTGAGAGAGAGACAGAGAGAGAGCATAAGCAGGGGGGAGAGGCAGAGGGAGAGTGAAGAGCAAACTCCCTGCTGAGCTGGGAGCCTGACGTGGGGCTCGATCCCAGGACCTGGAGATCATGACCTGAGCCGAAGGCAGACACTTAACCATCTGAGCCACCCAGGCACCCCTCAAAAATTCTTTTTTTAAAAAAAGATTTATTTATTTATTTGATAGAGAGAGAGAGAGCACGAGCAGGGGGAGCAGCAGAGGAAGAGAGAGAAAGAGAATCTTAAGCAGACTCCCTGCTGAGCGGAGAACCCAAGGTGGGTGCGATCTCACGATCCTGAGATGATGACCTGAGCCAAAATCAGGAGTCAGATGCTTAACCGACTGAGCCAGCCAGGTGCCCTAGTGATTCAACTATTCTATACATTATTCAGTGCTTATCACTATAAGTGTAGTCTTAGTCCCCTTCACCTTTTTCATCCATCCCCACCCCTCCTCTCTGGCAACCACCAGAGTTTGTTCTCTATATATATAAAGAGTCTGTTTTTTCTTTTTTTTCTGTTCGTTTTGTTTCTTAAATTTCACATATGAGTGAAATCATATGGCATTTGTCTTTCTCTGAATGACTTATTTCACTTAGTATTATACCCTCTAGATCCATCCATGTTGTTGCAAATGACAATATTTCATTCTTTTTTATGAATGAGTAATATTCCACCATACATATATGTGTATATATGTGTATGTGTGTGTATATACACATACATACCATGTCCTCTTTATCCACTCATCAATGGACACTTGGGTTGTTTCCATATTTTGGCTCTTCTAAGTAATGCTGCAATACATATAGGGGTGCATATATCTTCTCAAATTGGTGTTTTCACTTTCTTTGGCTAAATAGCCAGTAGTGGAATTACTGAATCATATGGTAATTCTATTTTTAATTTTTTGAGGAACTTCCATACTGTTTTCCACGGTGGCTGCATCAGATGGCATTCCCACCATAACAACGGTGCACAAGGGTTCCTTTTTCTCCACATCCTCCCCAACTCTTATTTCTTGTATTTTTTATTTTAGTCCTTCTGACAGGTGTGAGGTGATATCTCATTGTGGTTTCTATTTGCATTTCCTTGATGATTAGTGATGTTGAACATCTTTTCATGTTTCTGTTGGCCATCTGTATGCTTTCTTTGGAAAAATATTCATTTCCTCTGCCCATTTTTGAATTGGATTATTTGTTTTTTGGGTGTTGAGTTGTGTAAGTTCTTTCTTTATTTTGGACATTAATCCCTTCTCAGATATATCATTTGCAAATATCTTCTCCCATTCAGAGGGTTGTCTTTTTGTTCTGTTGATGCTTTCCTTCACTGTGCAAACCCTTTTTATTTTGGTATAGTCCCAGTAGTTTAATTTTGCTTTTGTTTCCCTTGCCAAAGGAGACATATCTAGAAAAATGTTTCTACAGCTGATGTCGAAGAAGTTACTGCCTATGTTTTCTCCGAGGAGTTTGTTTTATGGTTTCAGTTCTCACATTTAGGTAAAAGTTTAGGACTTTTTAAAAATGCTCTCTTGAAGGGCTTCCTGGGTCGCTCAGTCGGTTGGGCATCTGCCTTCAGCTCAGGTCATGATCCCAAGGTCCTGGGATGGAGCCCTGTGTTGGGCTTCCTGCTCAGAAGGGAGTCTGCTTCTCCCTCTCCCTCTGCCCCCCTCCCCAGGTTGTGCTCTCTCTCTCTCTCAAATAAATAAATAAAAATCTTAAAAAAAATAAAATGCGCTATTGAGCATCAAAGTTAGACAATGTTGTTCACATTGCTGCTATTTTACAGATGACATCATTGAGGCCAGAGAGGGAAAAACAACCAATTACTCGACCCATGAAAGCTCTATTGCCCATTTTCTAGGTGCTTGGTTCTTTACTGGTTAGCATAAGGGCATACGGATTTATAGGACATGGTTCCTATCCTTAAAAAACTTAAAAATCTAGGATGGGAGTGATTACTATTCCATTTAAAGTGACAATGGTGGGACGCCTGGGTGGCTTAGTCGGTTAAGCATCTGCCTTTGGCTCACTCAGGTCATGATCCCAGGGTCCTCGTGTCAAGCCCCTCGCTAGGCTCCCTGCTCAGTGGCGGTCTGCTTCTCCGTCTCCCTCATGCTCTCTCTCTCAAGTAAATAAATAAAATCTTAAAAAAAAATAAAGTGACAATAACAAAGCAGTGTGTTATGGTGTGGATGCTAAGTGTCATAAGAATTCATAGACAAGTCCAATAAAAGCTCAAAAAAGCTTTAAAGAGGAAGTGAAAACTGAGCTGGCTCTTTAACAATTCATAGAATTTGGAGAGATGAAAAACCAGATCGTAGAAGGCCTGGAAGAAAAGGTTGGAGGATTGAGGGCACATGAGTGACATGAGGAAGAGTAGTGTTTATAACACTTTAATTCGCCTGAGATACGCAGTGCAATCAATTGTTGCAGGCTGAAGAGTCATTCATTGCCAGGAAAGAGTGACATTTATTCTGGGCCTCCCGGAGGCAGCACCAAAGCACTGTGGTTCATTGGTGAGAGTAGGAATCAGGTAGGAAAGGAAAATTGCTGTATGGATCAAATGGGAGAGCCTCTCTGGAGTAAATGTATCCCTGAGTATTTCTTAAATTAATTTAAAGTGTCCTGGTTAACATTTTAAAAGTGCTTATTATGTGCTAGCCATTGCTTTATGTGCAGTAGTTCACATAATCTCTCTTCTACAGAGTTGGAAACTGAGGCTTAGAAAATAAGTAACTTCTGGGGTCCCTGGGTGGCACAGTGGTTAAGCGACTGCCTTTGGCTCAGGGCGTGATCCTGGCGTTATGGGATCGAGCCCCACATCAGGCTCCTCCACTATGAGCCTGCTTCTTCCTCTCCCACTCCCCCTGCTTGCGTTCCCTCTCTCACTGGCTGTCTCTATTTCTGTCAAATAAATAAACAAAATCTTTAAATACAAAAAAAAGAAAATGAGTAACTTCTTCAAAATCACAGGGCCAGCAAATAGCAAGTTAAAGTTCTCCAAATAGGCCTGATTTCAGAGTCTCTATCTGTCCTGATGCCCAGTACATGGCTGTGATATTTCTTCTATGTTAGAGCTGGAGGAACCTTTGAATTCTAATCCAAGGTCTTGTCTTAATGAAGAGCCAGCCAAAGCCCAAAAGAGGGCAAGTGGTGCACCTAATCCCTGAGCAGTTAGCTCTTCTGCAAAATCTTGGTGCCTCTGATACCAGGTATCCTGGTATTAAGGATGGGGGTGTCTGATCCTGAGTCCTTGTGACTTGGGAGGACAAACCCTCTCTAAAGGAACTCAGGCTTTAGATTTTGCTGATTAAAATCAGGGTCTCTATATCCTTCAGTGACTCCTCCCCCTCCAGTTGTGAGTGGAGATCTGGTTCAGGAAGAGGCTAAAAGGAGGGCTTTCCTGGCAGGAGCCCATGTACTCAGAGCTGGGAAGTCAGTGGTGGGGATGGTGGACATAGACCTCATCACACCTTTGTATTTTGACTCCCATGACTCTGAAGGCTTTTTTGTTTAGACAAGTGTTTTTTATAACATGGCCCCTGTGTGTCCTTGGGAAAAATCCTTACCCTTTTTGAATGTCAGCATTTTCATTTGTAAAGTGAATATACTGATCATTCTTGCCTTTTTAGGGTTATGGGTGTCAGAATGAAATAGCTTTGGGTTAGTATACAGAGTAGGTCCTCAGTGAACATTAACCTCTGAAATACCTTGGTAGGATAAGCAGCAGGTGGGAGAGTGCCCAAATCACTTAATCTGGAGCTAGACAACACTGACGATGCATTTAGGATCTAACTTGGGTATGGTCTTGAGTGAAGCGGATATAAGCTCTGGCTGTAGTCTCTCACCTGAAAATGAAGTTCATTGTACATGGAGCAAGTGGTAATCATTATGAAGGTACACAGGATGCAAAAGCTGTGGGGAACGAGAAGCCGATAAAAAAGAGAAGGGAACTGTCCAGAAATCTACTTTTTTGCATTTCACATGTTTTCCCAAACCCTTTGTTTTCACGGAGAGCACAAGCCCAATAGAAATATAACTGCAAACTACAGGCGGTTTTAGAGAAACTTCCCCATAATGGTAATGGTAATATGCACCATATGTTGAGTGATGCTATTACCAAGAACTGAGCGGGATGCTTTACACAGAGTATGTTAATTTTCCATAAGAATCCTGCAAGGTAAGAATTACTGAACACAGTTTCCAGGCGAGGAAACTGAGTTTCTGATATGTTGAGCTAATATTCCAGGTTCTGCAGATAGGTCGCAGTGGTGATGGGATTCTAACTAGGGTTTCTTGGACTTCAGATGGCTTGCTCTTTGCTATGCCTGGGTAGTTCTCATTTTCACTATGTGCTGGCCTTTCAAATTGGTCTAATTAAGAGGCTACATTTATTTTCAGAAGCTGTAGCCAGACCATAAAGCGTTCCTGGTGTTCCTCTTTTAGAGTTGGTTTTCAGAAATAAACAAAGAAATCAATCATTCCTGCTCCTTTTCAGCCATAGCCTGTTTAGGGTCCAGTGGCATTTCACCTTTGGATTCCCTATCTTGTTTTTTTTTTTTTAAGATTTTATTTATTTATTTATTTGTCAGAGAGAGAGAGAAAGAGCACAAGCAGGGGGAGCAGCAGGCAGAGGGAGAATCAGACTCCCTCCCGAGCAAGGAGCCCGATGCAGGACTTGATCCCAGGACCCTGGGATCATGACCTGAGCTGAAGGCATATGCTTCACCGACTGAACCACCCACATGTCCCGGATTTCCCACCTTGTTGACCAAATGTGATCCTAAATATCATCTGAATAGCTCCCCAAATGAACGTTCATACTCAAAAGATACATTTTTCCATAATACAAATACTTGGAATGCCTATGCTTTGGGATTTGAAGGTGGTTTCAAAAACAGGTGTTCCAGAAATGGCAAACCCATCTGTAAAATGAGTGGGGTATAAATCGGTGTGTTGGGGGGGTCCTCCAATGTAATAGGCAACAGGAGCCTGGGAGAGAGATGTAGAGTCCCCCCACCCCCCAGTCTTCTACTCCCTGAGTTCCTTGCCCTAAACCTAGACCAAAGGTTTGTAACCTTTATTTTTTGTTCTGTGAACTCCGATAACCTTCAGCTGCTGCTCTGGTTGATGTGGAAATGCAAGGGGGGAGGTAGAGCCCCCACCCACACAGACTCTAGCTGTGGGCGATTGTTCCAGGGGCACCTGAAGGGACCTCAGAAGCCTCTTGTAGGACACAGTTTAAAAACTACTGCTGAGATAATTCATGAGGTTTCTTACTGGGTTTTTTTCCAAGAAGGATTCCTTGTATACCCATTTCTACCCTGTTGGGCTTCAGTTTCCTCACCTAAAAGTAAAGAATCTCTAAGGTCCCTTCAAATTCTAATAATTTGTTTTTCTAGTGTCCTCTGATGATCAGGACCTGGCAGTGAGGTTAAGAACCCATTGCTGACAGACCCTCCCATACAGGGCTTCAACCCATTCCTGGTGGGGGCAGAGGAGTCATGATCTGTGGAATTGAAGTGCCCCAGCTTTCCTTCTGGGTCCCTTCCTCCCTGCCGCTTCATATGGTAGCAAGTGGCTGATGCCACTGTGTGCAGGTTTCTTCAGCAAGTCCTCTGTCATGTTTCGTTGCTTTGGAATTGCTCAGCTGGTGTGCATGTGCCTGTTGCCTTGGCTCATTTCACTCATTCACAACCAAGATGGCAACCCTGCCAGGTCAACAGAACACAGTTAAATACGTTGCAGATCATGCAACACATTCAACAAGTGTTTGCCTACCACATATTACATATTCAAAAGGCAGCTGCTCCAAGAGGAGTTGAAAAACCGAAGTTCTGCCTGCACCACTGAAACAGAGCAGGGACTGGACTTGGGTCCCTTCAACCCTACCCAACAAATCCAGCCTTCCAGGATAGCTAAAACTCTATGCCCTTGGGTAGCAGATCTTGTAGAAATGCGGAGATGGGATGCTTATTGAAAGGAGGGACTTGACTACAAAGACTGGTGAAGACCAGACCAAACCAGTCTGTGCCAAGATGGACCCCAGTGCTAAACTTTCACCAACTTCTCCCCTCATTATAATACCACGCCCAGGGGTGGAGATTTAAGATGTTAATTAGACGGGTGATACATGAAGAAGCATGATCTTTCAGTACACAGGTGCAAATAAATCTCTGCCTCTACATGCTTAGACCATCCTCTTCCCACCTAAGTTTCTTTAAAAAAACTCTCCCTGACCTCTCCTTGGAGAGTCAGCCTGAGGATTGTTTCCTTTGTGCTGTTTTCCTTGTGCTCCAGCTTAAGCCCCAATAAAGCCTTGCCTGAAATTCCCATTTGGCATTTTGTCAATTTTTATTGTTTAGTGAGCCCAAGGGCCTGGTTTGGTAACATGGTGACCTCTAATATGCCATATGACCTGGAGCATGTTATATTGTTTGGCACTTCTTTCTTCTTTTATTTTTTTTTAAAGATTTTATTTATTTATTTGACAGAGATAGAGACAGCCAGCGAGAGAGGGAACACAAGCAGGGGGAGTGGGAGAGGAAGAAGCAGTCTCATAGCGGAGGAGCCTGATGTGGGGCTCGATCCCATAATGCCGGGATCACGCCCTGAGCCGAAGGCAGACGCTTAACCGCTGTGCCACCCAGGTGCCCCTCTTCTTTTAAATGTCCAAGTTGGATGGGCCTCAAAGTCCTGGCTCTAAAATTCTCTTGATCTCTCTATTGCGTTAAACACAGAAGTATATACAAAGATGTGTCTTAGAAAAAGCAACACGCATAGCTGTGTTCCTGAAGAGGTTGTGGCCACACTGTGAATGGCCTCCAAGGACAACTGAGGATGTTTGGACATTACCTTACTGCCATGGAGAATTACTGAAGGTTTTAGACCAGGGCAGTAGTGCTGAAGAAAGTTTTAGATAATATAAAAATAAATCCCCAGAAGAAAGAGTAATAGGATAAGAAAAATATGGAATGAATCAGAAAGTTATTCTGGGCACACTCTAAAAGATTAGAACTGTACCTCTTCTGTTTTCACAGATGCATTCGTTTTGTTTTTAATAATGTAGCATTGACTATCATGATTTATAAGTTTTTATTTTTTACTTTTATTATTTAAAAGATTTTATTTATTTGAGAGAGAGAGAGAGTGAGAGAGCATGAGAGCGGGGTGAGGGGCAGAGAGAGAAGCAGAGTCCCCGCTGAGCAGGAAGCCTGATGTGGCACTTGATCCCAGGACCCCGGGGATCATGACCTGAGCTGAAGGCAGATGCTTAACCGGCTGAGCTACCCAGGCACCCCATGATTTACAAGTTTTTATTTGAAAAAAAAAGTACCAATAAGGATGAAGAATTCTATTCCTCCTTATTACACTTTTTCGGGATAAATGACATATTTTAAATGTCTTATCAGAGAAGAGGAGCCATTCAGTACAACACGTCAGCATTGCTGTCCCCAAGGAGTAGGGACTCTGAAGACTGAACGCTCCAGCTCCTTTATGGATATCAATTACATTTGAGGGATGACATAAAGTGATCTGCTTAACATGTATTTAATAGAAATAAGGTTTATTGACAACTTCTAAAACAAAGTCTGGCTCATATCCTTACCAAAGTATTCACCCTTTCTGTGCTTTAATTTTCTTGTCTGCTAGGCTGAGCTAATGAGAGTACATACCTCAGGGTTATAAGGCTCCAACAATGTAATTTTTTTAAGTTGAGAGTCTTCATTATTCAATCAATGGTGATAGGAAAACAGTTTCGCAGTTTAGAAAAACTAATAATAAATGCAAACTTTCAGGATTACATTTCTTTTTTTTAAAAAGATTTTATTTATTTATTTGACAGAGAGAGAGACAGCCAGTGAGAGAGGGAACACGAGCAGGGGGAGTGGGAGAGGAAGAAGCAGGCTCACAGCAGAGGAGCCTGATGTGGGGCTCAATCCCAGGACTCTGGGATCACGCCCTGAGCCGAAGGCAGACGCTTAATGACTGCACCACCCAGGCGCCCCAGGATTACATTTCATACCTTATACCAGAATACATCCCAGATGAATTAAAAATAAGTATAAAAAATATGTATATCTTTAAAGATCTTTAAAGATGCTATATATATATATATATATATATATATATATATATATATATATATATATATATAAAGCATCTTTACCAATAGAGGAAAAAGAATAGGAAAACAAGCTAAGGACACAAACAGTTCACTGAGTACAGTTGTTATGCAAAGTACACAGCGCTGTATCTTGGAAGTGTCATTTCTAAGGAAATGGAAATGCATGAGGATGTACCCATAAGATTGCCTTCTAAAGTATTAATAGTATACACTGTGGAATTATGGAGGAGTTTGTTTATTGATCTGTATCTTCCTTTTTTCCTAAACAATAAATATGCATTACTTGTATAATTGTGTGTGTGTGTGTGTGTTTAAAGAAAAGTGGTCCTGGACAACATGGCAAAAATAAAGAATTTTCCTTCACTTTGTGAAATCTGTTTCCATTTCTACAGCACTCCTTCCCTCCTTCCAGTCTAATTCCCCATGTGGCTTCAAAGATTCAGTCCTAACTCTTAGGCACACCTGGTCCCTAGCCCAAGTCACCGTTTCACTATCTCTCAGCCACTGTGGTACCTCAGAACTTTACTGACTGCTCCCACTACTCATTGCTATTGGCCGGAAGGAGTGAATGCAGTTATACAAAGCCATATCCATTAGTCTAGAGATAAGTTAGAACACAGTTTCTGCTGATGAGGGAAAGGGAGCCAGTTTTTTCATGTTTGCATGGGAAAGTTGGCACTGTGCATTATGATTAAGTGATTCCCATGTCCTGAGTAAAATGGCATGCTTCCAGAGGGATGCACAGTGGGAAGTCCCTGGCATTCTTGTCAGCAGCCTCTCTGGCTATTCCCTTAGAGGACATGGCAAGTCTATTACAGCAGTCTTTCCTGCTGAGCCCTACCATAGCCTCAGAATCCTGACCCAGGATTCCTAAGCACAGTGCTATACCCTAGGTCCTCCAAGTATGGTCTTAGGAGTTTATTAAAGATGCAGATATTCAGGCCCCACTCCAAATGTACTGAATCAGGATCTGGGTCTCATTTTCAGGAATTCTTGCATGGTATACAGCTGTGGCAGAGAATTACCTAAATATAACCCAATCATCCCATTTCACTGAGCATGGTTTGAGGTCACTAGGATATTTTAGAAAAGCGTTTTCTATACATTATCTCATTCTTCATAACCCTACCAGGGTGATACCATTATCTTCTTCATTTGACAGATAAAGGGAATTGAGACCTGGGGAAGGGCCAAATATGCTGAAAGTCACTAAGCCTAGACTCAAATATTCCAGGTACCATGTGAACTTGGTGAAGGAAAATGATGTATGAGACAAGGTCTTGGAATAAAACTTTTTATAATCTTGAAGCATGCCCATAAATAACTTAGATGAAGAAGTATCCAGAAGTTCCAAGGGGTATAAGAGAATGTCATAAACTTTTGAAGGAAGAAGAGGTCATCTTCAAGTTCAATAATCAGAGCAGATTTCATGAAGAAGGTGCTTTTTAAAAAAAAAAAGATGTATATATTTTTATTTTAGAGAGAGCGAGAAGAGGGGCAGAGGGAGAGAAACTCAAGCACACTGAAACGAGGAGCCTGAAACGAGGCTTGATCTCAAGATCCTGAGATCATAACCTGAGCTGAAATCAAGAGTTGGATGCTTAACCCACTGAGCCACCCATGCGCCCCTCATGAAGAAGGTGCTTTTTATTTTTCTTATTATTTATTTTTGTTTTTTTTTAAGATTTCGTTTATTTATTTGACAGAGAGAACACAAGCAGGGGAGTGAGAGAGGGAGAAGCAGGCTCCCAGCGGAGCAGGGAGCCCGATGTGGGGCTTGATCCCAGGATCCTGGGATCACGCCCTGAGCCGAAGGCAGACACCCAATGACTGAGCCACCCAGGTGCCCCAAGAAGGTGCTTTTTCATTGTAGCCTTGAAAGATGTAAGTAAGGGCTCTGGTAGGAAGAGACTGAATGAATTACTATGTGAAAAGTGTAACACTCTTAAACAGGATCTGACACAGAGGAAATGCTCAGTGAATATCAGCTATTATAATGTATCTCTACTGTGTTATATTAGTTTCAGTTGTACAATATAGTGACTCAACAATTCCATACATCGCCCAGTGCTCATCATGACAAGTGCACTCCTTAATCTGCACCACCTATCTCACCCATCCCCCTATTCCCCTTCCCTTTGGTAACCTTCAGTTTGTTCTCTATAGTTAAGAGTCGGTTTCTTCATTTCTCTTTTTCCCTTTGTTCATTTGTTTTGTTTCTTAAATTGTATGGCAACTAACTGGAATTAAAATAAAGACAAATAAAATAAAAATAAAGTTGTTAAAAGTATACATTTTCATGACATAATTAATGAATTTGTGTAAAACTGAGCCAGAAAAAAGTTCTATTTAGATATAAATTTGTTAAAATAGTATGTATTGCATTATATAAAGAAACAAAAGATTTGTAATTTGTAAATTTATGCTGTTACTCATCTGTTTTTTTCACTCTCATTATAAGTTATAAAGTATTTTAAAGAAAAAATTTATCTCTACTGTATCCACCTGTGTGTGTGTGTGTGTGTGTGTTTTAACAGTTTATAGTGTGTATGGTGAGGGCCTCTAGAGAAGCCACATGGTGGATACAAATCCACCAACCTTACCTAACCCAGATTTCATATGTCTCTCCAGGAGGTCATTCTGAGAAGTTTGATCAGAGACCACATCCCAGATGTGAGTGCCCTCCTCCTGCTAGTCTGGTCACTGTCCAAAAAGACCATGAGAGGCATGTGTGATGTGACTTTTTGTAAACTCATCCACATCTTGCTGCTTAGCCCATGTAGGTGACTACATGGAAGTACTGGGTGACTACTTCCTTCAGTCCATTCCCTGGGATTGAGAGGGTCACACCCACTGTCTAGGGGAGAGTCATAGGATCTCCCCTGAACTGCTTTGTGGAGATCTCATTGCAGGGGATTTCTTCTGTGTCTTCTGAAATCAGACATGGAATGGGTACCCATCTTGTAGTGGGTGAACACATTTTGCCCTCAAATGTTGGGGCCATCTCACCTCAAGCCTGACACCCAAACAATCCAGGACTTGTGGGGTTTTTTTAAAGATTTTATTTATTTGACAGAGAGAGAGAGGGACAGCCAGCGAGAGAGGGAACACAAGCAGGGGGAGTGGGAGAGGAAGAAGCAGGCTCCCAGCAGAGGAGCCTGATGTGGGGCTTGATCCCAGAACTCCGGGATCACGCCCTGAGCCGAAGGCAGACGCTTAATTACTGAGCCACCCAGGTGCCCCAAGGATTTGTGGGTTCTTGAGCCTGGAAGACTTCATTTCAAATCCTGGAGCCCTCAAGTCCTCGTTGTGTTACCTTAAGCAAGTCACCTATCCTCTCTGAGTCTCAGGAAAATGCCCACCTTTGAGGTTATCTGTGTGTTTTAGTAACATGTGCCAAGTGCCTGGCTTCTAGTCACCTTCAAAAAATTTTCTGAGCACCTGCCATGTGCCTGAGTACTGTTCTAGGTGTAAGGATACAACAGAAAACAAAACCAACAGAGTCCCCGATTTTATAGATTAGGTCAGTATATATATATATATAGGAGAGAGTGGCAAGTGATGCATAGAAAGATAAGGCCAAGATTGGGGGAAAGGGTGTATTGGGGTATACTGGGGGTGGAGGGATTATATTTAGGGTGGGCAGGGAAGGCCTCACTGAGATAGAGGTCCTTAGGGCGGAGACCAGAGGGAAGTGATGCTAGAGAGAGAGCCACTCTGACTTCAAGATTTTTATCCTGATGCTTCCCCTAACCTTGGACATTACTCCCAGATAACCCCATGGCTGACTCCCTTACCTCCTTCAGGTCTCTCTGCTTCTAATTTCCTTCCCGATGAGGACTTCTCAGGCACCTCCTTTGGAAAATAGCTGCAAACCACATTCCCACAGTCAGTCTCTACCTCCTCACCCTATTTAATTTCTTTCCATAGCACTCATCACCACCTGACATATATCTATGAATGTATTGGCTTAATGCCAATACATTGCCAATGCCAATGTCTCTATTTTTAAAAATATTTTATTTATTTATTTGAGAAAAAACAAGCAGCGGGAGCAGCATGGGGGAGGAAGAAGCAGGTCCCCGCTGAGCAGGGAGCCCAATGCTGGGCTATATCCCAGGACCCCTGGGATCATGATCCAAGCTGAGGGCAGAAGCTTAACCGAGTCACCCAGGCACCCCCACTTTTTTTTTTATCCTTTTACATGCAGTCTCTTTTTTAAAAAATTTAAATTCAATTCATTAACATACAATATATTATTTGTTTCAGGGGTACAGGTCTGTGATTTCCTGTCTCTAGAAGATAGGTTGGCAAACTATTGCCCATGGGCCAAAACTGACCCACTATCTGCTTCTGAAGATAAAATTTTATTAGAATACAGCCACACCCATCTCTTTACATATTGTCTATGGCTACTTTTGCATTACAATAGCAGAGTTGAGTAGTTGTGAAAGAGACCATATGACTCTCTTAGCTTAAACTATTTGCTACCTGGCCCTGTGCAGGACAGTTTGCTGACCTTTGTTCCAGCATGTAACCCCTGTAGAAGCAGGAATTTTGTTTTGTTTATAGCTGTATTCCAAGGTCCTAGTGATGAGGGACCAGAAGGCTGGTGGAAGACAAAGCATGAGCTGATACCCAGCAACCTCCTGGGTGGGACCTGGGTGACATTCTTCCCAAAGCTCCCAGCTATCTTAATGATAATACCTTGCTAGAGGGGAAAACAACCTTAACTTGACAATGGCATGGCCTCCGGGATCTTATAGGCAGGTATCTTTAGGTCCGTCCTCTTTAGCATATGAAAGTTCTTTTGAAACCTCCCTTTTCCTTACTTCCCCCAACTCGGAAGTATATAATCAGTACCCTGGGGCGGCAGCTTTTTCTGCCCGGGGCTCCTGTCCCCGTGCTTTAATAAAACCACCATTTTGCACCAAAGACATCTCAAGAATTCTTTCTTGGTCGCAGGCTCCGGACTCCACCCCACTGAACCTCACCTATATTCCCAAACCACATCACTAGCACAGTTCTTGGCTATACTTGGCATATAGCAGGCCCTCAAGAAATATTAGTTTACTAAATTAATGAATGAATGCAGGAGAAGAGTGATGGGAATAACCAGAAAAGTAGTCCAGGCTTAAGTTGGATCATGAATGCTATGCTAAAGGGCTTGGCTATTGTTCTCTGATGATGGTGGGGGGTGTCCTTTGCGGGCAAAAGTGAGGGAAACTCTCTAGGTTCTGTCAGCGAACAGGTTAAGCAGCTGTTTCTACTATGAGATCACTATTGTTCAGGACAACATGATGTTAGAGATGTCCTGTATGAAGTATGGTCATGCAGGCACCACTTGTGGACATCTGGTAATATTACTCAAGACAGAAAAGAGGTTTAAGGGAGGACACGTAGGGCCACAAAATGCAGGGTGTGAATGAACCCTGCTTCTCCCATAGACTGGCTGTGGAGCCTGGAGAGTTGAATAAACTTCTTGATACCTTAGTATTCCTCAGCTTCAAAATGGAATATTAAGAGGCCCACCCTGATTGGTTTGCTTGTAAATTTAAGTGGGTTAATTATATAAAATGTTTGGATTCGTGCCTGTTGATGAGGTTGTGGAATATAGGTGAGGTTCCGTGGGGTGAGGTCCTGAGCCAACGACCAAGAAAGAATTCTTGAGATGTCTTTGGTGCAAAATGGTGGTTTTATTAAAGCACGGGGACAGGAGCCCTGGGCAGAAAGAGCTGCTGCACCAAGGTTGTGAGGGGTGACTGATTATATACTTGGGAGTTGGGGGAAGTAAGGAAAAGGGAGGTTTCAAAAGAACTTTCATATGCTAAAGAGGACGGACCTATAAGATACCTACAAGATCCTGGAGGCCATGCCATTGTCAAGTTAAGGTTGTTTTCCCCTCTAGCAAGGTATTAGCATTAGGATAGCTGGGAGCTTCCTGGAAGAATGTCACCCAGGTCCCACCCAGGAGGTTGCAGGGTGTCAGCTTGTGCTTTGCCTTCAGCTAGCCTTATGCGTGCTCATCATCTGTCACTTAGTAAATTCTTAGTGAATATGAGCTGATACTAGTGACCCTCCATTATTAACAACTTTCCATGATGACCCCCCCATGTGTATATTATTATAACAGTGTATAATATTGCATAGTAAAGAATTTAACTTTGCCCAGACCGAGGTCTGGCCTTTGTCCTAGCTTCTGAAAGGTAAGCTCTAGGCCTTGGAATGTCATGCTTGATGCGAATGTCTTTGTTTGCTTGGGAGTCTTAGTTCAGCAGATAAAAACTTGTGATTTAGAGTGGGGACTTTGAGCCACAGCAACAATATGATTTAGTGTGGGGGACCTAGTCTAGCCAGATAGTAGCTATGTGATGTGAAGTGGAGACTCAGAGCTACACCAACAACATGATAAAGGGTGAGGTCTTTGGGTCATTCCTCTTGACCTCTCGATGGCTAGAAACTGAGACCAGTTATGTGGACAGGCAACTGTGCCTACATCATGGAGTCCCATTGAAGATTCTGGACATTAAGGCTTGGGTTGAGTTCCCTGGTTGGCAGTACTCTATGCTACTGTTAGCTATCAACACCAGGAGAATAACACTGCTCTGACTCTGTGGGGAGAGGACAACTGGAAACTCTGCATTTGGTATCCTCCTGGATCCTGCCCTGTTCATCTCTTCTCTTAGCTTATTTTAATTTTAATCTGTATTCTTTTCCTATAATAAACTATAACTGTGAGTTTAACAGCTTTCCGTGAGTCCCGTGAATCCTTCCAGCAAATTATTGAAACTGAGGGTTGTTTTAGGAATCCCCTGAACTTACAGTTGCTGTTGGTAGTGATGGTTTTGTGTGGACCATTTCCTCTAACTTTTCAGTTGGCTATCTTTTTGAAATACGCAGAGAGGGCGCCTCCATGGGCCCCAGGCCTTTTCACAGCCTGCCCCCTTGAGAGGTGCTGGGTCCCCACACATCCTTGCCAGGGGACCTTCACCCTCCTCAGCAGGTTGTGAAACTTTGAGGTTGACAGAGAGGGCAAGGCCACCACCTTATCCCAGGAGCACCATCTTGTAGGGGCCACAGGACTGGGTTTTTCTAATAGTAATGGTGTTCTGGGACAGGGGAGTCTGCATGTTTCCCTTCTTTCTTTTCCAGACCTTTGTGGTGAATGCCCCTGTTCTCATACTGGGGTCTCACACTGGGGCCACAGAGGTGGACAGATGGGGCCTACCCCAAGGGGAGCGAGGTTCTTATCCCATGGGGGAGAAAAACATCAATGCATAATAATGACAATAATCAGAATATTAGGAATTAATAAAAGTTTGCTCTTCCCATTCTTGTGTACACAGCTCTGTGCATGTATATGAGTGTTTCTTCAGGACCCATTCTTAGAAGTGGAATTGCTGGGTGCCTGGGTGGCTCAGTCGGTTAAGTGTCTGCCTTCTGCTCAGGTCATGATCCCAGGGTCCTGGGATTAAGCCCCGTGTCAGGGAGCCTGCTTCTCCCTCTCCCTCTGCTGTTCCCCCTGCTTGTGCTCTCTCTGTCTGTCTCTCTCTCTCTCTGTCAAATAAATAAAAAAATAAAAGAAGTGGAACTGCTGCATCTTGGGAGTCATTCATTCAACAGACAACTAATAAGCACATACTGTTATCCTGAGTGGAGTTCTTGGCGTGAGCAAGCGTTCTTCTCTTGGGTATGAGGTTCCTGAGCTCTTTGCAGTTTTTTCTCTAGAGCGTAGTAAAGACCCTGAGGTGCTTGAGGGTCTCTGTTCAGAGTTTGCAATGTCTGAGCTGTTATGGGGTCTGTGTCCTGGGTATGTCATCTTGGAACTCTATGAGGGTCTGTGTCCCAGGGGGTGAGGCCTCTGAGCTGTCTGGGGGATCTTTTCTCCAGTAGATGAGGTCTCTGAGATTTGGGGGGATCTTTTGAAGGGGTGAGGTTTCTTTCTTCTTTCCCCAGCTTTATTGAAATATAATTGCATATAACAGTGTGTAAGTTTAAGGTATATATTGTATTGTTTTGATACATTTATATATTGCAAAATGATTACTACCATAGCATTAGCTAACACCACCATCCTGTCACATAATTACCATTTCTTTTTTGTAGTAGGAGCACTTAAGATCTACTCTCTTAGCCACTTTCAATTATATGATACAGTATTATTAGCTATAATCACCATGGTGTACATTACATCCCCAGAACCTACTCATCCTTTTTTTAAGAGGGAGAGAGAGATTGAGAGGAGAACAAGAGAGAGAGGGGAGGGAGGGATTTCATGAGAGAGGGGGGAGGTAGAGAGGGAGAGAATCTTAAACAGGCTCTGTGCCCAACACAGAGCCCTACTCGAGGCTCCATCTCGACCCTGAGATCATGACCTGAGACGAAATCAAGAGTCAGACACTTAACCAACTGAGCCACCCAGGTGCCCCGGGAACTTATTCATTTTATAACTGGAAGTTTGTACCCTTTGACTAATATCTCCCCATTTCTTTTACCCCCTTGCCCCTGGTACCTACTACTCTACTGTTTCTCTGAGTTTGGCTTTCTTAGTTTTAGGTTCCACATGTAAGTGATACTATGCAGTATTTGTCTTTTTCAGTCTTACTTATTAGCTTAATGCCCTCAAGTTGGATCCAGATTGTTGCAAATGGCAGGGTTTCCTTTCTCATGGCTGAATTTTATATATATGTGTATACATCACATCATCTTTATCCATTCATCTGTTGACAGAGACTTAGGTTGTTTCTATATCTTGGCTATTGTTAATAATGCTGCCATTGATCATGGGATACAGATGTCTCTTCAAGATCCAGTTTTTGGGACGCCTGGGTGGCTCAGTTGGTTAAGCGGCTGCCTTTTGCTCAGGTCATGATCCCAGGGTCCTGGGATTGAGTCCCATATTGGGCTCCCTGCTCAGCGGGGAGCCTGCTTCTCTCCCTGTCTGCTGCTCTCCCTGCTTGTGCTTGCTCTCTCTCTGTGTGTCAAATAAATAAATAAAATCTTTTTAAAAAATTTCTTGGGGCGCCTGGGTGGCACAGCAGTTAAGCGTCTGCCTTCGGCTCAGGGAGTGATCCCGGTGTTGTGGGATCGAGCCCCACATCAGGCTCCTCCGCTGTGAGCCTGCTTCTTCCTCTCCCACTCTCCCTGCTTGTGTTCCCTCTCTCACTGGCTGCCTCTATCTGGGTCAAATAAATAAATAAATAAAATCTTAAAAAAAATTTCTTAAAAAAAAGATCCAGTTTTCATTTCCTTTGTATATATGCCCAGAAGTGGGATTGCTGGATCATATGGTAGATCTATTTTGATTTTTTTTTTTGAGGAAGATCCATACTGTTTCTTATAATGGAATGATGACTATACCAATTTACCTTCACACCATCAGGGCACAAGAATTCCCTTTTTTCCACATCCTCACCAACACTTGTTTCTTTGTCTTTTTAATGATAGTCATTCTAAGAGGTGTGAGGCGATATCTCATTGTAGTTTTGATTTGCATTTCTTAGTGTGTGAGGTTTCTAGATAGTTTTGGGGTTTTGTTTCTCAGTGTGTGAGGTCTCTGAGTTCCTTCAGTGTCTGTGTCCCTGTGTTTGGAGTCTGTGTTCAGAGTTTCAGATCTGTGAACTTTTAGAGGGTGTATACCCCAATATCTGAGTTGAGATACTTGTGGGTATGAAGGTAACAAACACAAAAGCAGTCAAAATAAATATTTTGTAAAATATCAGTCAAGGAGTTCACAAAATAAAAGGATGTAAAACATGACACCATATATCTAAAATGTGGGGAGAAGAGTAGTAAAGAACGGGTTCAAACTTAAACTACCATCAACTTACTATAGACTGCTATATGCAGAAGAGCTTATATATAAACCTAATTGTAACCACGAATCAAAAACCACTAATAGGGGTGCCTGGATGGCTCAGTCAGTTAAGCATCTGACTCTTGATCTCAGCTCAGGTCTTGATCTCAGGGTTGTGAGTTCAAGCCCTGTGTTGGGCTCCATGCTGAGCATGGAGCCTACTTAAAAAAAACCACACTAATAAATATGCAAAGAATAAAGAGAAAGAAATTCAAATACATCACTAAAGAAAGCCAGCAAACTATGAAAGAGAGAAAGACAAGAAAGGATCAGAGAAAATGTTCAGAAGCAACTACAAAACAGGTAATGAAGTGGCAATAAATACATATCTATCAATAATTACTTTGAATATAAATGGACTAAATGCTCTGAATATACTCTGAAAATTATAAAACACTGATGAAAGAAATTGAAGACAACACAAAGAAATGACATTCTGGGGGCGCCTGGGTGGCACAGCGGTTGAGCGTCTGCCTTTGGCTCAGGGCGTGATCCCGGCGTTGTGGGATCGAGCCCCGCATCAGGCTCTTCTGCTATGAGCCTGCTTCTTCCTCTCCCACTCCCCCTGCTTGTGTTCCCTCTCTCACTGGCTGTCTCTATCTCTGTAGAATAAATAAATAAAATCTTAAAAAAAAAAAAAGAAATGACATTCTGTGCTCATATATTGGAAGAACAAATATTGTTAAAATTTCTATACTACTCAAAGCAATCTATACATTCAATGCAACCCCTATTAAAATAGCAACAGTGCTTTTCACAGAACTAGAACAAACAATCCTAAAATTTGTGTGGAACCACAAAGGAACCCAAAGCAATCTTGAAAATGAAAAAGCAAAGCTGGAGGCCTCACAATTCTGGACTTCAAGTTATATTACAAAGCTGTAGTAATCAAAACAGTATGATACTGGCACAAAAATAGACACATAGATCAATAGAACAGAATAGAAAGCCTAGAAATAAACCCCCAACTATATGGTCAATGAATCTTTGACAAAGCAGGGAAGAATATCCAATGGGAAAAAGACAGTCTTTTCAACAGATGGTGTTGGGAAAACTGGATAGCAACATGCAAAAGAATGAGACTGGACCATTTTCTAACACCATACACAAAAACAAATTCAAAATGGATTAAGTATCTAAATATGAGACCTTTCAGCATAAAAATCCAAGAAGACAGCATAGGTGGTAACTTCTCTGATATCAGCCATAGCAACTTTTTTCTAGATATGTCCCCTGAGGCAAGGGAAACAAAGCAAAAATAAACTATTTGGACTTCATAAAAATGAAAAGCTTCTGCACAGTGAAGGAAACAATCAATGAAACTAAAAGGCAACCTATAGAATGGGAGAAGATGTTTGCAAATGACATACCTGATAAAGGGTTAGTATCCAAAATATATAAAGAATTTGTAAAACTGAACACCCAAAAAACAAGTAATCTGATGAAAAATGGGCAGAAGGCATGAACAGGTATTTCTCTGAAGAAGACATCCAGATGGCCAACAGACACATGAAAAGATGCTCATCATCATTTATCATCAGGGAAATGCAAATCAAAACTACAGTGTGAGGGGTGCCTGGGTGGCTCAGTTGTTAAGCATCTGCCTTTGGCTCAGGGCATGATCCCGAGGTCCTGGGATCAAGCCCCACATCAGGCTCCCTGCTCTGCTGGGAGCCTGCTTCTTTCTCTCCCACTCCCCCTGCTTGTGTTCCCTCTCTCACTGGCTGTCTCTCTCTCTGTCAAATAAATAAATAAAGTCTTTTAAAAAAACAACAAAAAACTACAATGAGATATCACCTCACACCTGTCAGAATGGCTAAAGTCAACAACACAAGAAACAACAGGTGTTGGCAAAGATGTGGAGGAAAAGCAGTTGGTGGGAATGCAAACTCGTGCAGCCGCTGTAAAAAACGGTATGGAGGTTTCTCAAAAAATTAAAAATAGAAATACCATAAGATCCAGCAATTCCACTACTGGGTATTTACCCAAAGAATACTAAAACACTAATTTGGAAAGATACATGCACCCTTATATTTATTACAGCATTATGTACAATAGTCAAAGTATGGAAGCAGCAAGTGTCCTCAACGGACAAATGGATAAAGAAGATGTGAGATATGTATGTATGTGTGTGTGTATACACACACACAATGGCATATTACTCAGCCATAAATAAGAATGAGATCTTGCCATTTGTGACAACATGGATGGAGCTAGATAGTATTATGCTAAGTGAAGTAAGTCAGAGAAAGTCAAATACCATATAATTTCACTTGGAATCTAAAAAACAAAATACATGAACAAACAAAAAATGAAATGGATTCTTAAATACAGAGAACAAATTGGTGGTTGCCAGAGTGTAGGAGGATAAGGGGATGGGCAAAATAGATAAGGCGGATTAAGAGGTACAAACTTCCAGGGGTACCTGGGTGGCTCAGTTGGTTAAGCGTCTGCCTTCAGCTCAGGTCATGATCCCAGGGTCTCGGGATGGAGTCCCGCATCAGGCCCCTTGCTCAGCGGGGAGTCTGCTTTTCCCTCTACTCTTCCCCCTGCTCATGCTCATTCTTTGTCTCTGTCTCTGTCTCTCTCAAATAAATAAAATGTTAAAAGAAAACAAATTTCCAGGTATAAAATAAATATGTCACAGAAATGAAAAATTCAGCATAGGAAATATTGTCAATAATATTGTAATAACATTGTATGGTGACAGATGGTGACTACACTTATTATGGTGAGCACTGAGTAATGTATAGAATTGTTGAATCAATAAGGTGTACACCTGAAACTAATATAACATTGTATGTCAGTTATACTTCAATAATAAAAAAAATAAAGTCTTTGAACATTTTTAGAATTGGTGTCCCAGGGGCGCCTGGATGGCACAGCGGTTAAGCGTCTGCCTTCGGCTCAGGGCGTGATCCCGGCGTTATGGGATCGAGCCCCACATCAGGCTCCTCCTCTATGAGCCTGCTTCTTCCTCTCCCACTCCCCCTGCTTTGTGTTCCCTCTCTCGCTGGCTGTCTCTATCTCTGTTGAATAAATAAATAAAATCTTTAAAAAAAAAAAAAAGAATTGGTGTCCCAGGTTTTGAGGTTTCTAAATTGTGTCCCAGGGTAACAGGTGTCTTATGTTAGGGGATTCTTCACCTGGGTTATGAGGTCTTTGTCCTGCTTATGGGTCTACGTGTCCATATGCAAGACACAAGGTCTTTTAGTTTTGGAGTTCATTGCTCAGAGTATGAAGTATCTGGAGTTTTGAAGGCCTCTGAACAACCCTGTGCCCAGGGTGTAAAGTCCATGATTTCTTCCATGGTCTGTGTCCCAGAGGATGATATTTTGGGACTATTTCGGGGTCTATGATCACAGTGCGAGTTGTCTAAGCACTTTGAAAAAGTGACCCAAGGTATGAGGTTCCTAAGTTAATTGTGGGTCTGTTTCCCAATGTTTACAGTCTTTCACCTCTTTGGGGGATCTATATTCAGGCTCTGAAATCTGTAAATCTATTTTTGGGTCTTTGCGCAGAATATTAGGTCTCTATAAACTGTTTGCCTGTTTCCTGGTGTGAGGTCTTTCAGCTTTTTGGGGGTTTGTGTTCAGGGTGTGGTGTCTCTGAGTTCTTTGGGGGTCTATGTCCTAAGTTTTGAAGTTTCTGAGGTTTTCTGGATCTGCATTCTTGGTGTAAAGTCTCAGAACTCTATAGGGATCCTTGTTCCAGGGTGTAAGGATGCTGAGTTGTTTGGGAGTCTTTGTGGGTATGAGGTCGGTCGATTGCTTCAGGGTCTATGTGGAGTGTGAGGTCTCTGAGTTCATTAGTTGTCTGAGCTATGCACTGATTATGGGTGAAGTCCCTGAGTTCCATGGGGAGCTCTCAGGCTATATACAGTTCTGTGTCTAAGATGTAAGATGTATTTATTGTTTGGTAGTATGATTCCTAGGGTGTGAGTCCTGTGGCTTTTAGGAGGTCTGAGGATTCTCTGAGCTCTTTTTTGGAGGGAAGAGGTCTATATAAAGATTTTTTAAGACTTCAAGCTATACAGGTGCATTGTGAGATTTCTGAAGTATTTGAGGGTCTATTTTCCAGTATGTGTTTTCTGTGGCTCTTTGGGTGTCTGTGCCCCAGGATGTGAGGTATCCAAACTTCTTGTGGGTCTATTAAGCATGTAAGGTTTGAGTAATTTCTGGAGGTCCATTTCAAGGCTGTTAGGTCCCTGAGTTCCTTGGTGTTCTGTGTCCAGGATATGAGATTTCTGAGCTGTTCATGTGTCTGTGTCCAGAGTGAGTTGTCAAGTTGCTTGGATGGACTGGTGCTTGGATAGCTCTCTGAGGTCTTTGGGGGATCTGTGCCCAGGATTTTAGGTCTCTCACCTATTTAGAGGTCTTTGTCTGGGTTCAGAGGTACACGGAGTATATGTATTATACTGAACTCTTTGGGGATCTGTTTTTTAGGTTGTGAGGTCTGGATATTTAGGGGTCTATATATCTTCAGTGTCAAATGGCTCCACTCCAATGGGGGAGTTGCCCCAGATGTCAGGTCTCTGAGTTGTTTGGGTATGTGTGATCCAAGACATGATATTAATAGGCTTTTTGAGGGTCTGTGCCGGGGTGTGAAGACTCTTTACTGTTTGGGACTTTCTGTTCTGGGTGTGAAGTCTGTAAGCTGCTTGGGGGGGGGGGTCTGCGTTCAGTCCCAGGTGTGTGGTCTCTGTGTTATCTGTGGATCTGTACCACAGTATGACATCTCTGGGGATCTCCTTCCATAGTATGAAGTCTCTAAGCCGCTTCAGGGTCTTTATCACAAGGTGTGAGTTCTCGGAACTGTTTGGGGATCTGAATCAACGCTGAGGTCTGGGACATCAAGATGATGGGAACACATCAGAAAGGTGAGGGATGCTGTATGCACTTGGCTGAATACCAGACTGGTCAGTGCAGGGAGAGAAAGCTTTCTGAGGGCTCTGAGGGTGGAGGTGCTTATGTTGGATTCTTCAGAAGGCAGGATAAGGGAGAAGACCCCAGTAACCAGGCCTCCCCCATTCCTGCAGACATTGTTCCCAGCCCACAAATGTGGAAAGCCCTGGGCCTGGACCTGTCTCACTTTGAGTGACAAGACCTGACTCTTCTCAGAGGAGCAGGTGAGGACTCAGATAAATAAGGAGGCCCTTGCTATGCAGACTCCAGGAGCTAGCTCTGTGGGGAGGGTCAACTCTGTGAGGAAAGCTATGCCACAGGCAACATGCTGGTCAGAGAGGGTTTATGTGGGTGTCCACATCTGTCCACACCCTTGGTCATGCTTCCTTTACCCATCTGCCATGGCCTGAACCAAACTCCAGGTCTAAAGCTCCAGAGTGGGCAATGCTCTGAGGCTTTTCTCACAGTACCCATCTCCAAAGGCTTTAAAAGATCCAATCCTAGGGGGGAGGTTAAGATGGCGGAGGAGTAGGGGACCCCTTTTTCAGCCGGTCCCCTGAGTTGAGCTGGATAGGTACCAGACCAGCAGGAACATCCACGGAATCAGCCTGAGACGCAGGAAGATACATCTGGATCTCTACAAATGAACATCTCCAGCGCTGAGTACCGAGGTACGAAGCGGGGAGCCGTGAAACCGCGCACAGATATCGGAAGCTAAACAGAAGGGGGAGGGAGCCGCCGTGTCAGGGCGCCGGGAAGCGGTAGCCACCTGCAAGGGGGAGCGGACAGACCTCGGACCCGCACGCTTGAGACAGCAGGCTGAGAAGGGAGCTCCGGGAGCGCACGCGGGACGGCTGGCGGTTGGCGGGCCACCTGCACGGGGGAGCAGGCGGACTCGCGGACGGCACCCGCGAGACAACAGACTTAGAACGCGAGCTCCAGGAGCGCGCGCGCAGGGCCTCATTACTCCCATATCTTTAATGGGCAAAAGGCATTTATGTGTCTCACCCATGTCTGTCCTTCCCCACTCAGGCCTAGGCCCTGGACTTCTGGGTTAATCCCTAAACCCAAGTAATTTCCAATATGATTCATGTTCTTGTTGGTAAAAGGCCAGACAAGTCCTCCTCTACTGGGCTATTCTGCAGGAATCCAACCTCCCTCAGCTGGCCCACAAACACCTGGTCCTTACTCCAGGGCTGAGGGTAACATTTTATTTGGGGGTGATAATGAAAGGACTCTCAAATGAGGTGATGTTTGAACAGAGCCCTGAAAAATGAGCCAAGTGCAGGGCTGTGTAAAGGGCGAACTAGACTTGGGTAGCCAGTGCTCTGAAACTTGACTCCCTTGGGGCAGGAATACTCTGTTCCTCTTTTGGAATCAGGCTTAAGTCCCATGGGAAAGGGCTCTGAACCACATGCCAGGATGACATTCTGAGGCCAGCAAGTGGAAACTGGGCCTTTGTTTCCTACAAAATATTCAGGGTTTGCAGTAATCCATTTCTGGATGCTGGGATGGCTGAACAGGAAGGGACAGTCTAGAGTGCATGAGGATTGATGTGGATAGAAGACTCCTTTGAGTGATTGGGAAAGGAGATGTGGATGGAGCATTTCACTAGTATAATGTGGCGGGGGAAGATTACAAGGAAGGAATGGTCTGCTGTTGGGAGGGGCTGTACTAGACCCGTAAACTGTAGTTTGGGGAGGAGGGGAATCAACACCACTCCTGGTGGAGACAAGAATCTGACAACCCTATCCTCCTGGCTTCTACTTGGGTTCTAAGCAGACATCCAGTTTCCAGCTTTGACGTTTACCTGTTCTGTGACCTCTATCATTGTTCTTAGTCTACCTCTTCATCCTTTTGTCCACTTTGAATTGGCCTTAAGACTGAGTATCCAGGGCAGACACTGGCTCTGGGATGAGGGGAACAGAAATCAAGGACGTTCCTGGGCTCTGATTGGTCCTAGAGAACTTTCATGCCCCAGTTCTGCCCAGCTACAGAGGATTTCCAGAAGTCCTCACAAGTCTTGCTCCTTCCCTCAGATGCTGTGCTGTCGCTGGCTACTGTTCTGCACAGGTGCCTCAGTAGCTGGGCTGGTCTTCATGACTTTGGAGGCAGGGCTTTGGTGCTGGAGTGTACATACATTTTGGAGTTATCTCTGACTTCTTCCTGCCTCCTTACCGCTGGAGGGATCAGCCAACTCAGTCAACTGTACACATGCCCTGGTGATTGGCGCTGACCTCATGTGAGCTTCTACAGTCATATGTTCCCCCATTCACCCCCTAAACTGAGTCACAAGCCCAGCAGGCACTTCTTCCTCTAGTCAGTCATCCTTGAAGTACATTCATGCATTCAACCATTCTCTTCTTCACTTGAAGCAAAAATTGGATTTGGATTTTAGGTGAACTTCATAGAGGTCATGTCATTAAACAGGAATCTTGCCCTGGTGGAGGAAGCATAGCAGGGGGTGCAGGGTTCCTAACCTCAGGGCACAGAACCAAGAGAGCTCAGCTTGGAACAGTTGGGTGGATGTGAGTGAGAGATGTGAGAATGTGAGGGAGAGGGCAAGAGGGATAAGAAGATAAGAGGGAGGGAGGAAGAAACAATAAAAGCAGAAAAGAGAAGTAAAGAGACATAAAAATAAAAGTTCACACTTATGGATGCTTAATATGGTCCAGACATTGCTTTTAGTGCAGCAAAAGCCTAGAAGGAAATGAAGGGGATCAGGGTAAGCCATCTCCAAATATGCAACTTTGGCATAAGAATTATTTTGAGCTGAAAGACTTGGAATTCCTGAAATCACTTATCTGCTTAAAAGCCTTTCTAAAGGACTCGAAAGAACTCAATTATCATAAATACTCTCCCTGGGAGCAACTCTTATCTTCTCTTCTGAAGATAAGTTGGTACTACATCCAAATAGACATTGTTAAGACTATTATGTGAAAATGAATGAAGGAAACCTAATTCAAAATGGAGTTGGGAAGCAATAAAGGGAGGGTCCCACTCAGGTATGACTTGTAGCTTTCTTTCTGTATTCCAACAGGGAGACGGAAGACTTTCTCCTTGTCCAGCAACAACCCAGCCAATGAGAAACCATCACAAATCAGCCAATGAGAAGTAGCCACAACCTCAAACTCTCACTCTCCTCCAACGAACATTCATTCAAAACAACCCTTCCCAACACCCTCCTTTCTTCTATAAAAAGCAAGCCCCTCTCCTTTGTTCTTGGACCTGCCTATGGTTCATCACAGTTTGCATGCCCTGAATTGCAATTTCTCTGCTATTCCTGAAAAAGAGTCATTTTTGCTGGTTAAATCACTGGCTATTTTATTTTTAAGGCTGACAATTAAATCTCCCATTTATTCTACCAAGGACCCATTTAACTTTCCAAAAAGTCATTTGCTTTTCCCCAAGTACCCTTTCTCCACTTCCTTTTCCCTTACTAAGTTAAGTATATAGATGCCAAATTCTAGCCACCTCTTTGAGTTACTCATCACTGAAAGCTCCCAAGTATATAGGATGCATGTGTTAATAACTTGTTTGTTTTTCTCTTGTTAATCTGCCTCTTGTCAGTCTAATTTGCAGGAACCAAGGCAAAGAACCTAAGAGGGTAGAGACAGAAAGTTTTTCTTCCTCTTACAGAAACTATAGGATACATTAAGTGGTATTCTTGAGTGTGAAATTCTGGGTAATTTTCCAATAAGTAATTTTTCCTTCTTTTATTATTTACTTGCATTTTCCTAGTTCACATTAATCATTTTTCATTTTGTTTATAATTTTATTTATTTTTTTTGTACACAGCCTAGTTTTAATGAGTTTAGCATAAGTCTATTTCCACAGGCTTCCACACATAAGTTTACAAACACTTACATCTTAATGAATGAAGATGTAACTTGAAAGATGCATTATACACAGGGTAATTTCAAGGCTTCAGCTCAGGGCTATTCACATATGCTTCCACACTAGTGTTTACAAACACTTTTATCTAAAAGAAGGAAGATGTTACTTGAAAGACTTTTTATACATAGTGTAATTTCAATGACTTAAGCATATGGCTAATTCCATATGCTTCTACCATTTTGTTTACAAGTAAAAAAATGATTTTTCTAAAGGCTCATTTTCCTAGCTCTCTAGCTGTTCCAGGGTAGTAAATGTTTTGATATCTTTGTCAGGTTAGAAATCAGTGAGTGAGCAGGGGTAGTGTTTATAGCAAAAGGAAGATCTGAGATGCAGTATTGACTGCTGGTATGGGGAAGGATTGCAGAGGGGACAGAAGGTCAGCAAAAGTCTGTAAGTGTTCTGGAAAATGCCAAGGCAATACAGGCAAAACCCAGGTCCCTAAGAAGAGGCTGTGCATTGTCAAGATAAGTTTCTTTATTAAGGCTTCCTAGACTTTTTCCCAGTTTTGGTTCTAGCGGCTCATTTGATTAGGTCACAGTATGCACAGGCAGTACTATTTGTGAGCAATGCCAGGATCGTGGGTTTAAGTCTCATCTACAGCTCTTTTTACTTTCTGAGCAATTCTAAGGATGTGATCACTTGAATCACTTTTCTTGCTTTCTGGAAGGCCGTAGATTGACAAAGGAAAAAATAGGAAATCAATACATAGTGAAATAGACCCAACTTCTCCCTCAACACCACTTGTAAAGCCCTAAGTAGAAAGTGCAAAGTACCAGTTGTTGTTGTGGTGTGTTATGAATTACAGGTTTCAATTTGATCACTCTAAAAAGAAACACGGAAGTGAAAGCAAATTATTAAGGGGAAAATAAACTATAAGAGGGTTAGAAGACTAGGGGTGCCTGGGTGGCTCAGTTGTTAGGCGTCTGCCTTTGGCTCAGGTTATGATCCTAGTGTCCTGGGATCCAGCCCTGCATCGGGCTCCCTGCTCAGCGGGAAGCCTGCTTCTCCCTCTCCCACTCCCCCTGCTTGTGTTCCCTCTCTCACTCTCTCTCTCTGTCAAATGAATAAAGTCTTTAAAAAGAAGAGAGAGAGTTAGAAGACTAGAGTTACTAGACTATTTTGTTACTGGAATTACTAGAGTTACTAGACTATTTTTGTTAGTTACTAGAGTTACTAGACTAATTTGCCAAAGGGAGAGATAGTGACAGATGCTTTGGACTAAGTGGATGTAGTGAACATGGAAGGAACTGGGCACATTAGACAGGTATTTGGGAAGTAAAATGGACTGAACTCAGCAAGGATTTGGACTTGGGGTGAAAAAGAAGTAGGTGTAAAATGTTGAGAGCAGGTTTCTGTGTTGGGAAATAAAATGGGTGATGGTACCATTGATTGATATGGATCATATGAGGACTACTTTGTAAAAAATTACAAAATAGAAATTTTTCTCAAAGGGCTCATGGTCTAAATAGAAGTCAGGATGAGGGATTTCTCTCACGATCTATAGTTACTTGCCCCTGTGAGTTTTAGACCCTATTCCTCTATGCTCCTCATATCCCCAATCTCACGCAGCCCTGTAGTGCCAGTATTGTTTTCAGTATATGTCTTTCCTTTAGAAATATGTACACAGAAAATACATGAATATAGTCTAATGGAGAAGCTTCAAATGATATCTAAATATATGGACTACATTAGGCTATTACCATCTACCCATTCTTCCCCACCTCACAGGTGACAAGTGGGGTCAGTTAAAGGTGTTTTATTCCAGACATTTTCTCTGCTCTCACACATCACACACACACACATACACACAAACAAGGTCCCACCAGGAGCATTACCCACTTGCACCCCATTAATAATATGTCATGGAGAAATCCTGGCCAGTACTGATCAATCCCCCTCATTCTGTTTTGCAGCTCGCTTGTCCTCCGTGGTATAACATGAACACTCATCACTCATTTACCTTCCCATGTATGCTGTTGGCTATTAATAGACATTTAATGTTTTTACCAGTTGTTTTCTCCTTCTGTCTTATGCACATAGCTCTCTCTATGTGTGAGGTGGTTTATTATACATTCTTACAAGTAGGATCACTTGGTCAAAGAGTTTCATCATTCAGCAAATCCTTATTAAGCACTGCCTATGTGACTAGGGATTATTCTAGGAGTTGGGGAAACTTTAGTGAACAACACAGACAAATATCTCTAAGGGTGGAGTGACAATTTTTTAAAAATTTTGATGAATGCTGTAACACTGTTGTCTCTCACAGGGAAGTTAATGCCTGCTTACTGCTATCCTAAATACCACTCCTGGTTTGGGGTTTCTGCAGCTGACCAAAAATATTCAAATAATCCAAAAGAAGGCAGGAAAGCAGGAAGAGAACAGATAAACAAGGAAAAAAACCCAAATAAAACAAAAACCAGAGAGGACAAACAGAACAACCTCCCTTCCCAATAACCTGATATCGCTGAACACAATCCTGTCAATTATTACATTAAATGTTACTGGTATAAACAATGAAACATAGAGATGCACAGAGTAGATAAAAAGCGAGGCCCTACTAAATGCTACACACAAGAAACACATACTTTAAATATAAAGATACAGAGAGTTTGAAAGTAAATGAATGGAAAAAGTTATATTATACACACCAAAAAACATAATAAGGATGGAATGGATACTATAAACCAGATAAAACAGACTTGAAAACAGTAAAAGAAAATGTCATAATGATGAATGGATAGTTACTTAGAAAGATATAACAATTATAAATATGTATGTACCGAATAATAGAGCCTCAATATACATGAAGCAGAAATTGACAGAATCATAGCAGGAAATTTGAACACCCTCTTTAGTTGATGGAATGACTAGATCAAAAACAAAATCAGTGAAGACACAGAGGGGTTGAGCACTGCTATCGACCACCTTGACTTAAATGACATCTATAGAATGTTCCATCCAACAATTATGGAATATACAGTCTTTTCAAGTGCACATCATATGTTTCACCACAGTAGACCACAGGTTGGACCTTAAGGGATATCTTGATAAATTTTAAAGGACCAAAATTATACAGAGCATATTCTATGATTACAGTTGAATTAGATCACAAGTCAATTATATGATATATTGGAAACCCCCTAAATTTGGAAATTAAACAACATACTTTATTTTTTTAAAGATTTTATTTATTTATTTATTTATTTGTCAGAGAGAGAGAGAGCGAGCGCGCACAAGCAGGGGGAGTGGCAGGCAGAGGGAGAATCAGGCTCCCCGCTGAGCAAGGAGCCGGATGCAGGACTTGATCCCAGGACCCTAGGATCATGACCTGGGCTGAATGCAGAGGCGTAACCAACTGAGCCACCCAGGTATCCCTAATAGTACACTTGAAGATGATTCATGGGTCAAAGATGAAATCATGAGACAAACTAGAAAATATTTTGAGCTGAATGACAGTGAAAGTAGAACAGATCAAATTTCATGGGATTGAATGAAAGGAATACTTAGAGGAAAATTCATAGCTTTAAATGATAATATTAGAAAAGAAGTATGTAAAATCAGTGACCTAAGTTCTCTCATTAAGAAGCCAGAAAAAGAAGAGTAAAGTTAATCCATGGTAACTAGAAGGAAGTAAATAATAAAGAGCAGAAATAAACTTTATTGGAAGGAGACAGTAGAGAAAATGAACAAAGCCAAAAGTCAGATATTGGAAAAGATCAACAAAATTAACAAACCTCTAGTTAGACTGAACAAGACTAGTGAGAGGAAAGAAACCACTGATATCAGGAACATACGTTATCAACAGAGACCCTACAGACATTAAAATGGCGATAAGAAAACAGAATGAACAACTTCCACCCAACAAATTTGACAATGTAGCAAGGATGCATGGAGGGAGAAGCTGAACTCTGATGCAGGCCCAATTACGGCCGTGGCTGACCCCTTGGGAAGCTCTTGAATGCCGATCAGAGTTATCCCAGGTTGGGGCTAGAGGATCATGCCTTTATAAGCCCCTATTGATCAGTCATTAAATGTAGGCCACCCAGGGAAGGAGTGTGACCTTTAGTGAAGCAGCTCTCTGCAGTTGAGACAATTCCTGAAGGGGCTGACAGTTGTCTGACGACAGCACCCTTAGCACCTGAAGGACTAAGCCCTTCATTGAAGGGGGATCCGGGTGGTGCATCACAGTTTCCACCACAGGTCCCTTTACGAATGCTTCTTTTCAAAACGAAATCAACGCTGTTAGTAACATGACAGAATGGATTCAGGTAAAGAGAATTAAAGGCATGATGATTTATTAAAATGATGGATGGATAAATAACAGCAGTAATATCTACCACCCACTGTGGGTCAGGCATTGTGGAAGGAACCAAAAATACTGAAAGAAGATAGAGTTTCTGTCCCTGCTCTCAGTGGGAGGAGGCACAGCAGACAGCGTGAAATGAAATCTCATATAAAATATGTATTATTATAATGCCACAGGAGTGAAGAAGGGTGAACGATCTACTCTGCCTTTGGCTAGAGGTGGGAGGTATGTGTGTGAGTGGGCTGCATTTCCAGAAAGGTTTTAGGTAACATTTTAGCATCTATAAGACCAAGAAAGTTTTGTACAGGATGTGGTATTTGAGGCGTACTTTAAACATAGTCCTGGTATTTTAATGCAGAGTTAGAGTACAATTTGGTTTAGAAAAATACAATATACACCAAGAGTTCTTCTTCTAAAACAACTGCTAATGGAAGACTGTGTTACTATAAACAGTATATCTTTCCTGGAACCGTTTTTCCTGCCAATTATGTGCTGCATTTAAAAAACAACCATTGTAATATCTTCAGGACATTTTTCCCCTCAGAAAATATAATGGAAATCTATAACAAGCAAGGTTTATTTAAGACATTTGAATTTACAGACACTATTTTGGAAATGTGCTTATGATGTTAAAAATTAAAAAAAAGTTCCTACCACCCTTTGGCGATGTATATATAGGACCTCTCAATAGGAAATGGTACTTCATTCAGTTACCTCAGATTCAAATCTTGGAACACAGGTCCCAAAGAATTCAGAGACCTCATACCCTGAACACAGACCCCCAAAACTTCACACTCAAAGGACCTCAAAGATTTCAGAGACTTCACATCCTGAATATCAATAACCAAATACCACACTCTACTCTCGGAGGACTGACACTCTCAAGTTCAGGGACTTCACACCCTGAGCCTAGATGCCAAAAACCAAAACAAAACCAAAAAGTTTGGAAGCAAACTTGGGAAACAAACCCTCAAAAAGGTCAGACTCCTCCATCCTTGAAAAGAGACCCCAAACACCTCAGACTCCAACCTTGGAACACATACCATGAGAGTATTCTATGTCATTACAATCTGGACACAATAATCTCTGAATATTGGTGATTCAATATTTGGAACTTAGACCTTCAGTGAATGCATAGACCTCATACCCAGTATACATCCTCACAAATACCTGAGACTCCAACCTTGACACAGAACTTCAACAAGTTCAATAAACTTACTCCTTTAAAAAAATCCATATATGTCATATAAACATTAGAATAAGGCCCTACAAGACTTGTGAGCATTACACCCAGAAAACAGACATAAAAGGCCTCACATCTTGGAACATAGACGCTTAACGATTTCACAGAACTAAAACTCTAAACACAGACGTGCAAATACATCAAATTCATTATCATATACCCTCAAAGACTCCAAACCCTTACTCTCAAAATACAGATGCACAGATACCTCAAAATCAATCCTAAAAAAATAATCTTCAAAGGGTCAGATACCTCAAGTACCTCCTGAACATGCACTTAAGACCTTGACCTGCTGACATATACCTTCAAAGGTCAGAACCCTCACAGGCTGAATATAGATTTCAGAAGCTCAGATTCAAAATTCATATCAAAGACCCTCAGCAATTTCAGAGTCCTCACACTCCAACCACGAATCCCTGAACTCACAATCCCGGATCCCCTGCAACACCAGACCAAAACCTGGCAACACAGTTCATCAAAATGTTTCAGAACCTCCAACCCAGAACTCACAGCCCTATAGAACACAATCAGACTTTTTTTTAAAGATTTTATTTGTTTATTCAACAGAGAGATAGAGACAGCCAGCGAGAGAGAGAACACAAGCAGGGGGAGTGGGAGAGGAAGAAGCAGGCTCATAGCGGAAGAGCCTGATGTGGGGCTTGATCCCATAACGCCGGGATCATGCCCTGAGCCGAAGGCAGATGCTTAACCGCTGTGCCACCCAGGCGCCCCAGAACACAATCAGACTTTTGCACCAACATCCTTACAGCATGGTGTGACCTCATACTCAGATCACAGACCCCAAAATACTTCAGATCAAACTCTGGAGCATAGACAGTTAACAAGTTCGGATACCTCTTATGCCCTGATCACAGACTCCCAGAGCCCCTGATTCAAACCTTGGCACAGACCCTCAAAGACTTCAGAGTCCTTATCCCATGAATGCAGACCTCCAAGTACCTCAGATTTAAACCTTTGAACATAGATTCTTAAAGAGTTCAGAGACCTCACATCCTGAACAGGGACATCTAAACAACTCAGACAAAAAAACTTGGAACCTAGAACTTAAAAGATTTCAAGAACCTTATTCTTTGAACACAGGGCAAAAATACCTCTGAAACTTGGGATCCAAGCTTAAGATTTCAAAGACTTTACAACTTGATCACAGACCCCCAGTTACCTCAGATTTAAACTTTATACTGCAGACCCTGAAAAATTTCAGAAGGCCGCATACCCTGAACACAAACCAGCAGTTACTTCAGACTCAAACCTTTGGACCGACCCTGGAAATTTTCAGAGACTATGAACACATACCTCTAAATATCTGACTCAAAACATGGAATATATGCCCTTAGAGAGATCAGAGACTTCACATCCTAAACATGTACTTCCAAACACTTCAGGTAAAAAACTTGGAACAAAGACTTTCGAAAAATTCATGGACCTCACTTCCTGAACACAGACCCCCAAATGCCTCAGACCAAAATGTGGGAATCAGACATTCTCAAAGTTCAAAGACCATACACCCTGAAAAGAAGTCTCTTAATTCCCAAGACTAAACCTTCAGAACAGAAGCTGAAAATCTCAGAGGCTTCAAACTCTGAATACAGACCTATAAATAACTCAGGCTGAAACTTTGGGACACAGATCCTTGGAAAGTACAGAGACCTCATGCCATGAATGCAGACCTCCAGATACATGAAACTTAAGCCTTTGGAAACAGACCCCCATAGGTTTTAGAGACCGCTCACCCTGAACAGAGACTCCCCAAACATCTCAGACTCAAACATTAAAAGAAAGACACCAAAAGGTATGAGAGGCCGCACACTCTGATCATAGACCCACAATGACCTTAGGTTCAAACCTTACAACACAAATTTTCAAAGACTTCAGAGACCTCACACTGGGACCACAGACCACCAAATAACTTTAGAGTCAAAACCTTGAGCCACAGACCTTAAAGAGTTCAGAGAAGTCGCGTCCTGAATACAGACTTCCAAACCCCTCAGAATCAAACCTTGGGACAGAGACTCAAAACTTCAGAGACCTCATACCCTGACTACGGACCCCCCAAATAACTCCAACTACATCGTTGGGACACAGAGCCTCTAAAATTTCACAGACTTCATACTCTGAAAACAGACCCCAAATACCTCATATTCAAAACTTGGCATACAGATCCTCTAAAAGTTCAAAGATTTCACATGCTGAACACAGACCTATGACTACCTCAGACTTAAACCTTTGGAAGCAGAATTTCGTCGATTTCAGAGACATCTCTCACTGACAGAGACCTCCAAAAACCTCAGAGCTCAACCTTGAGACACAGACCGAAAAAGAGTTGAGGGACCTCACACCTAGTACACAGACTTTTAGTTACTTCATATTTAAATGTTGGAACAGACCCTGAAAGAATTCAGTAAACGTGAGCACAGAATCCTATCTCAGGCTCAAACTTTCAAACATATAACTTACAACTTAAATGCGGACATTCAAACAACTCAGACAAAAATTTGGAAAACATACCCTCAGAGAATTTAAGGACTTCACTCCTTGAACTAAGACCTCAAATACCTTAGACCCAAACTTGGGACACAGACCCTCTAAAATTTCAGAGACATCATGCCTTGAATACAGACCCTCAAAGTATTCACAGAGCTTACAATCTGAGCACTACTCTATATTAATCAGATTAAATCTTGGGACATATCTCAAAGACTTCAGAGATCTCACACTGTGAACACAGACACCCAAATCTCTCTGACTCAGACTTTGAGCCACAGACTCTCAAAGAGTTCAGAAACCTGAGACTCTGGGAGCACCTGGGTGGCTCAGTCAGTTAGGCATCTGCCTTCAGCTCAGCTCATCACCTCAGGATCCTGGGATTGAGCCCCATGTTGGGCTCCCTGCTGGCAGAGGGCCTGCTTCTCCCTCTCCCTCTGCCTGCCGCTCCCCCTGCTTGTGTTCTCTCTCCCTCCCTCTGTTGAATAAATAAATAAAATCTTTTTAAAAAAAAGAAATCCGAGACTCTGACTGCAGTCCCACAATTATGTCAGACTCAAACCTTGGGACAGACCTTCAAAGAATTCAGAGAACTCAACCCTGAACATAGACCTCCTAAGTATCTCAGACTTAAATTGTGGAACCTAGCCCCTCAAAGATTTCAGAGACATTACTCTTGAACAAAAACTTCCAAACACCTCAGATAAAAAACTGGGAAATAGGCTCTCAACAATTTCAAGGCCTCACTTTTTTTTTTTTTAAAGATTTTATCTATTTAACAGAGAGAGACAGCCAGTGAGAGAGGGAACACAAGCAGGGGGAGTGGGAGAGGAAGAAGCAGGCTCATAGCGGAGGAGCCTGATGTGGGGCTCGATCCCATAACGCCGGGATCATGCCCTGAGCCGAAGGCAGACGCTCAACCGCTGTGCCACCCAGGCGTCCCAAGGCAGTAAAATCTTACCAATAGCACTAGTCTTATACCGTATTACAATTACAACTTTGCTTTCTCGTGCTAGGTCCCCAGGAATCCATCACAATTTTTTGTTTAATATTCATAATGGCTTCTGCCCCTGGTAAGCAAATGCTCCAGTCCTGTGTCTCCCTGCAGGTGCCTATCTCCGTCCAGATTTTGGGAAGACATTGACCCAATGACCTCAGTTCTTTGATGAGTCCAAGAAAACTCATTAATGTGTAATTTGTCCAGTTTTTCCTTTGATGGGCTAGGCAACATCTTTCCAGCTCTCCATCTCTGAACTGAACTTCTAGGTCATATGGTGTGTATATATTTAGCTTTATAAGAACCTGCCAAGCCATTTTCTAAGAGTGGCTATATAATTTTGTATTTGTGCCAATAACATAGGAGAGTCCCAGTTGTTCCACATCCTTATCAGTACTTGGTATTGTCAATACTTTCTCTTTTTGTCATTTAATAGGTGTGTAATGGTATCTCTTGTGTTTATAATTTGCATTTCCCAAACGGCCAATAATGTAGTGCATCTTTTCACGTGCTGATTTCCCATCTATATATCCTCTTTGGTTTAGTGACCATGACTTTTTGCCAATTTATAAATTGGGTTGTGTTTCTTCTTGTTATTGAGTTTGGAGAGTTCTTTATATATTCTGGGTAGAAGCCCTTTGTCAGATATATGATTTTCAAATATATTCTGTTTGTAGTTGTCTTTTTTTTTACGTTAGTATTTTATTATCTTAAGGACATTGAAGACCCCTCATGAAAATTCAAACATCAGGTGGGATTTTATAATACACACATGCATCTGCAGAATCACAGCCTAATCTTTCCTACTCTTGTATAATCATAAGCCAGCCACCTTATCTTGGGCACTTTTAAGATACCTTGAACAAAGAATCAAGTCCTTTGAAGTTCTAAATTCAGAATATTAGGGAGCAATATGTTTGACCTTGTGAAGAAGAGGAGATTATATCAGTTCAAATTATCTTATGATAGAAAGGCCTTAAAGATAAACTAATAGATTTTCAATTATTCAGGCCTGAGTTAGGTTTCTATTTCTATCCTTTAGTCTTATTAATGATTAGTTCTGTGGTTTAGGAATCACACTCCAAGGAATCCAGGAGTTCTATAGAGGATCCCCCAGAGGCTGTCTAAGAGATCAGCAATGCAGGGACAGAGATGATGACCCTCTGAGAGCCTCTCCTCTCTGGCTTCCAGCAGAGCAGCCGTTTTTTTATTATTAAGGTTGGCTCTATTTTTTGTTTAATAAACATTTATATTTTGAAACGATTTTAGATTTACAGAACACTTGCAAAGATAATACAAAGAGTTCCCACATACGCTTCAGTCAGATTCACCTAATGTTAACATCTAATATAAACATGGTTACCTTTGTCATAACAAAAAAATTAACATTGGTGCTGTGCTTGGAGTACTACTAACCAAACCATATACTTTATTTAGATTTTATTAATTTCTCCAGTAAGATTCTTTTTTTTATGTTCATAAAAACATAAAAGCCAACATATAGTACATCATTAGTTTTTGATGTAGTGTTCAATGATTCATTAGTTCCATATAACACCCAGAGCTCATCACAACACATGCCCTCCTTAATACCCATCACCCAGTTACCCCATTCCCCCACACCCTCCCTTCTGTAACCCTCAGTTTGTTTCCTGGAGTCCAGACCATAGGGGAAGGGAGGGAAGATTCCTTTTTTAAAAGATTTTATTTTTAAGTAATCTCTACCTGCAACATGGGGCTTGAACTCACAACCCCGAGATCAAGAGTCACACGCTCTACTGACTGAGCCAGCCAGGTGCCCCTCCACTAATATTCTTCTAATGTTCCAGAATCCAATCCAGAAAACCACATTGCATTAGCTAAGATTTTCTTTTCATTCTTTTGACAGAGTCTTTCACAAAGCAAAAGTTTTAAATTTTGATGAAGACTTAGTTCAATCACAAGAAAATATCAAACCCAAATTGAGTCTAAAAATGACCTGACAAGTACTCTTCAAAAGAAGGTAATGTGGATTCCTTCAACTTTCTTGTTTTTCAACATCATTTTTGCTATTCCAATTCTTTTGCCCATTTTTAAAGATTTTGTGTATTTATTTGACAAAGAGAGAGAGCACAAGCAAGGGGGGCAAGAGAGGGTGAAACAGGCTCCCCACTGAGCAGGAAGCCCAATGAGGGACTTGATTCCAGGACTCTGGGATCATGACCTGAGCCCAAGGCAAACACTTAACTGACTGAGCCACCCAGGCACCCCTCTTTTGCCTTTTTAAAATAAATTTTAAAACCAGCTTCTCTATATGTACAAAAAATTCTTGCTAGGATTTTGATCAGTATTGTGTTAAACCTACGTTTCAATATGGAGATAGTTGATATCTTGACTATGTCTGTTTTTCAAAACTATGAACATAGTGTGTGTTTATTTAGGCCTTTTTTGATTTCTTTATTCAGTATCTTGTAGTTTTTTTTTTTAAAGATTTTACTTATTTATTTGATAGAGAGACAGCCAGCCAGCGAGAGAGGGAACACAAGCAGGGGGAGTGGGAGAGGAAGAAGCAGGCTCCCAGCAGAGCAGAGAGCCCGATGCAGGGATCGATCCCAGGACCCTGGGATCACGCCCTGAGCCGAAGGCAGACGCTTAACGACCAAGCCACCCAGGAGCCCCAGTATCTTATAGTTTTCAACATACAGGTCTTGTTTTTTTTTTTTAATTTAAATTCAATTAGCCAACATATAGTACATCATTAGTTCTAGATGTAGTGTTCAATCATTCATCAGTTGTGTATTATACCCAGTGCTCATCACATCACGTGCCCTCCTTAATGCCCATCACCCAGTTGCCCCATCCCCCCACCCACCTCCCCTTCCGCAACCCTCAGTTTGTTTCCCAGAGTCAAGAGTCTCTTATGGTTTGTCTCCCTCTCTGATTTCTTCCCATTCAGTTTTCCTTCCAACATACAGATCTTTTATGTATTTTGTGAGATTCAGATCTAAGTGCGTCAATATTCTGAATGATTGTAAATACTTAAGTAATTTGGGTTTCCAATTTACACTCCTCATGTATAAAAATTCAACTGCTTTTTGTATGTTGCTCTTTTATATTGTGGCCTAAACTCACTTATTCTAAGAAGTTTGTTTTGTTTTGTTTTTGTCTAGTTGTTTTTTTTTTTCCCGATTCCTTAGGATTCCTATATAGACAATCATGTTGTCTGCAAATAGGGTGATTTTTATTTTTATTTTTTCCTTTCCAATCTGAATGCCTTTTCTTTCTCATTCTTGCCTTATTATGCTGGTTAAGATTTTCAGCATGTCGTTGAATAGAAATGGTGAGAATGGAAATCGTTGCCTCATTCCTGATCTTTGAAGAAAGGCACTCAGTCTCTCAACATCAAATATGATGTTAGCTGTAGGTTTTTACATATACCCTTTACCAACTTCAGGAAATTTCCTTCTAGTCCTAGTTTACTGAAGTTTTTTTTTTTTTAATCATGAACGGATGTTATATTTTGTCCAATGCTCATTCTGTGTCAATTGACATGATCACATGGTTTTTTTCTTTAGACCATTAATATGGAGGATTAAATTGATTGTCCTTTGGTGTGGGGGGCTCTAAATACTCTTTATTTATTTATTTTTAAAGATTTTATTTATTTGAGAGAGAGCATGAGCAGGAGGAGGGGCAGAGGGAGAAGCGGCCTCCCCACTGAGCAGGGAGCCAGATGCAGGGCTTGATCCCAGAACTTCGGATCATGACCTGAGCTGAAGGCAGACACTTTACGAACTGAGCCAAACAGGTGCCCCTTTTCTGAAGTTTTTATTTAAATTAGTTAACATAGAGGTGTAATATTAGTTTCAGGTGTACAATATAGTAATTCAACATTTCCATATGACACCTGGTGCTCATCACAAGTGCGCTCCTTAATCCCCATCACCTATTTCACCCATCTGCCAACACCCACCCCTCTGGTAAACATCAGTTTGTTCTCTATAGTTAAGTGTTTGTTTCTTGGTTTGCCTCTCTCTCTTTTCTTTCCCTTGCTTGTTTGTTTTGTTTTTTAAATTCCACATATGAGTGAAATCGTATGGCATTTGTCTTTCTCTGACTGACTTATTTCACTTATCATAATACTCTCTGGCTCCATCCATGTCATTACTAATGGCAAAATTTCACTCCTTTATACAGCTGAGTAATATTCCATTGTGTATATATACCACATCCTTTTTAAAAAAATATTTTATTTACCTATTTATTTGACACAGAGAGAGAGTGTACAAGCAGGGGGAGCAGCAGAGGGAGAGGGAGAAGCAGGCTCCCTGCTGAGCAGGGAGCGCAATGCGGGGCTCAATCCCAGGACCATGAGATCATGACCTGAGCTGAAGGCAGAAGCTTAACCGACTGAGCCACCCAGGCGCCCCCGTACACCACATCTTCTTTACCCATTCATCTATTGAGGACACTTGCGCACCTTCCATACCTTGGCTATTGTAAATAATGCTGCAATAAATATAAGGGTGCATATATCTTTTCAAATTACTGTTTTAGTATTCTTTGGATAAAGGACCAGTAGTGGAATTGCTGGATCTTATGGTATTTCTATTTTTAATTTTTTGAGAAACCTCCATACTGTTTTCCACAGTGGCTGCCTAAATTTGCATTCCCACCAACTGCAAGAGGGTCCCTTTTTCTCCACATCTTTGCCAACACCTGTTGTTTCTTGTGTTGTTGATTTTAGCCATTCTGACACCTATGAGGTGATATCTCATTGTAGATTTGATTTGTATTTCCCTGATGTGGAGTGATGTTGAGCATCTTTTCACATATTGGCCATCTGGATGTCCTCTATGAAGAAATGTCTGTTCATGCCTTCTGCCCATTTTTAATTGGATTATTTGTTTCTGGGATGTTCGGTTTTATACATTCCTTATATATTTTGGATACTAACCCTTTATCAGATATGTCATTTGTAAATATCTTCTCCCATTCTGTAGGTTGCCTTTTAGTTTTGCCCACTGTTTCCTTCCCTGTGCCGAAGCTTTTTATTTGGATGAAGTCCAAATAGTTTATTTTTGCTTTTCTTTCCCTTACATCAGGGGACCTATGTAGAAAAAAGTTGCTACAGCTGATGTCAAAGAAGTTATTGCCTATGCTGTCTTCTAGGATTTTTATGCTTTCAGGTCTCACGTTTAGGTACTTAGTCCATTTTGAATTTATTTTTGTGTATGGTGTAAGAAAGTGGTCAGAGAAATCCATAGTTATAGTCTGAGATTTCAATATCTCTTTTTAAAAAAGATTTTATTTATTCATTTGACACAGAGAGAGAGAGAGAAAGCGAGAGAGCACACAAGCAGGGGGAGTAGGAGAGGGAGAGGGAGAAGAAGACTCCTCACTGAGCAAGGGGCCTGACATGGGGCTCGATCCCAGGACCCTGGGATCATAACCTGAGCCGAAGGCAGACATTTAACCAACTGAGCCACCCAGGTGCCCCAATATCTCTTTCTTAATCATTGACAGAATATGTAAGCAGAAAATCAGCGAGGATACAGTAGACAATGTGAAAGATGCAGAATACCAAGGCTCACTTAAGAAGAAACAGATAACCTGAATAACCCTTCATCTATTAAAGCAATTGAAATTTTAGTGAAAAAAATGTTCCCACAAAGAAAACTCCAAGCCCAAATGGCATCACTGGAGAATTATAACAAATGTTTAAGGAATAAATAATAGCAATTCTATACAAACTCTTCCAAAATATTGACGAGGAAAGGATACTTTTCTACTCATTCTGAGGCTAGAATTTCCTTGATTCCAAAACCAGATAAAGACAATAGAAAACTACAGATCAATATGCCTCGTAAATATATATAGAAAAATTCTAAACAAGATTTTAACATATTAACCCCAACAATATGTTAAAAAGATAATACATCATGACTGAATTGAATTTATCTCAATAATACAGGGCTGGTTTAATATTTGAAAATTGATCAATGAAATTCACCATATTAATAAACCAAAAGAGAAAAAGCCCATAAGATTGTTTTAACAGATGCAGAATATTGAATGCTTTTGCCCTAATATCAGGAATAAGACAAAGATATCCACTCTTACCACTTGTGTTCAATATCGTTCTCGAAGTTCTAAGCAGTGTAATCAGGTAAAATAAGGAAATAAAATGCATTCAGATTGGAAATGAATAAGTAAAACTGTCTATTCACAGATGACACAATCATTTTCATAGAATATGTGATGGAATCTAATTAAAAGCTACTAAAATCAATAAGTGAGTCTAGCAAAGTTGCAGGATTCAAGCTCAATATGAAGAAATCAGTTTTATTTCCATATACTAGCAACAATAAAAAATTGAAATAAAATCCAATGCAATTTACAGTACCATAAAACATATGAAATACATAGGGATAAATCTGACAAAAGAAGTGAAAGATATGTACACTGAAAACTACAAAACACTGCTGTGAGAAATCAAGACCTAAGTAAATAGAGGGATATATCTTGTTCATGGGTCTGAAGACTCCAAATGGTTAAGGTGTCAATCTCCCCCAAATTGATCTATAAATTTAATGCATTTTTTAAATAATATTTTTTTATTATATTATGTTAGTCACCATACAGTACTTCCCTGGTTTTTGATGTAAAGTTCGATGATTCATTAGTTGCGTATAATGCATTTTCAATCAAAATCCCAGCAGTATTTTTTGTAGAAATTGACAAGCTAATTCTAAATTTCATATGGAAATGCAAAGGACCTAGATTAACTAGGACAAGATTTCAAGAATTATTATAAAACTATAGCACAATAGTATGGTGTTGCCGTAAAGATGGATAAATGGAACAAAGCAGAGAGTCCAGAAATAAACCCATGCATATACGGACAACTGATTTTTGGCAAAGGCATACAGGCCTACGAGCCAGCAAAGGCCAGCCTGACTGAGGTACCTTCACCAGTTATCTGACTACCAAGGAATATGTACCTAAGTGGAAACTCATCCAAGAGAGAAAAGTCCAGAGCCTGAACACCATCGATGAAGACTGAAAGCACTATTATAAATTGGGGATTGGTGGGCACAGAAAGGGAACTCTGGAAGCTTCTGTATAAGGAGGAGAGAAAAAAGGGCAGTTTCTCCAGGTGATGGAGCTGCCAAGAGCAACAAAACCTTCCTTCCTCTCCATTGTTTCAGGTGAACCACCCAGAAATGCCTACACTAAGTATCAGCTATCTGAATACATGTGAGTGTGTATGCAACTACTAAATGTGCGTGGGTAGTACCTGGAGTTTACAGACTGTGGGAGTCAAAGTTTAAAATGAATTGACATCTTTGTCAATCAGATTTACGGAACTCTCCTTTGCAATCATGAAAACTTCCTTCATGTTTAGCAGGCAATGATTTAAAAAAATTACCTCACAGAATATTTATATTCTCAATCTACTCATGCACTTATTGTACTCCACTGTTGGTCAAGGACACAAAAGAAAAGATCCCCCTCTCACCCACAGCCCAAATCTCTAGCCTCAGTGGCCTCTGCAGCAGTTTCCAAGCATGTTAGGACCTACCAGCTTCCATGACTTAGCTCAGGATGTTACTTGTGCCAGTGCTGCATCCAGCACATATGGGTACTTACACCACATCACCTCTGTGGATGGTGGTCATGGGGTTGCTAAGCTTCTTCTTGAGCTAAAGGATTCAAGGGAACTAGCAGATCCATGAGGCAGCACAACGTAAAGAAAGGAGCAAAGGCAGCGCAATCAGAGGGGTTTAATTCCTGGAATACCTTGCCAGAGGGTGTGATGTCAGGCAAGTTGTAAATACTCTTAAGCCCCTGTTTCTTCATGTAGAATTTTTTTCCTAAAGACATCATTAAGTAGGCAGGCAATAATTCATGAGGGTGCTTGCTGCAGCATGATGATAATCTAGAACAAACGTGTAAGACACATATATGGAAATATATGCATTAAAATGACAAAGAGAAGAGAGGGTTTTTTTTTTTAATGAGACAGAGAGGAGGGGGAGGGGTGGGAGGAAAGGGAGAGACAATCTTTTTTTTTTTTTAAAGATTTTATTTATTTGACAGAGATACAGACAGCTAGTGAGAGAGGGAACACAAGCAGGGGGAGTGGGAGAGGAAGAAGCAGGCTCATAGCAGAGAAGCCTGATGTGGGGCTCCATCCCATAACGCCGGGATCACGCCCTGAGCCGAAGGCAGACGCTTAACCGCTGTGCCACCCAGGCACCCCGAGAGAATCTTAAGCAGGCTCCACCCCTAGTGTGGAGCCAACATGGGGCTTGATCTCACGATCGGAGTTCATGACCTGAGCCGAAATCAAGTGTTGGACACTTAACTGACTGAACCACCCAGGCGCCCCAGAAGAGAGGTTTTTAATGAATGTCTGGAATCCCAGGGTTGTTTCTCAATTCTCCCCTTTCTGACTTAATGGATTTTTTACTATGGGCAGGAATTACTTGAGTAATAATGTTCAACTTTATTATTAAGAATGCAAATTCAGATACTTGCATAGTAACATTTTCTCCCATCAAAATAGCAGAAAAAGAACTAATGTTACACCCAGCAATTGCAAGGGTGGAAGAAAACTGGCCTTCTTGGGGCACCTAGGTGGCTCAGTCAGTTAAGCATCTGCCTGCAGCTCAGGTCATGATCCCAGGGTCCTGGGATTGAGCCCCGAGTTGGGCTCCCTGCTCAGCAGGGAGTTGGCTTCTCCCTCTCCTTCTGCCCCTTCCCCCAACTTGTGTGTGCTCTCTCTCTCTCTCTCTCTCAAATAAATAAAAAAAATCTTTTAAAAAAAGAAAGAAAACAGGGGCTCAGTCAGTTAAGCGTCTGCCTTCAGCTCAGGTCATGATTCCAGGGTCCTGGGATCCAGCCCCGCATCAGGCTCCCTGCTTGGCAGGAGGCCTGCTTCTCCCTCTCCCACTCCCCCTGCTTGTGTTCCCTCTCTTGCTGTCTCTCTCCATAAAATAAATAAATAAAATCTTAAAAAAAAGAAAGAAAACAGGCCTTCTTATACACAAGCTGGAGTGTAAAATGGTCTCTCATATCTTTGAGTCATCTAGCAATACAAATTAAAAGCACTTAAAGCCCTCACTTTCCTTTCATCCAGCAATTCAGTTTTCAGGAATACATTCTAATATGAGAAAGGTATGCTACAGCACAAGAATAAGATGTTCATTCCAATTCTTCTCGTAATAGCAAAAAGTTGAGGAATAATCAACATAAAACACACACATAGACACACGTGTCTGTTTAAAATAGAATCATACTATAGTGTTCTATGCCTTTTTGGTATTGTTTAACTTTAATTAATGGACATCAATATGTACCAATATGTTAATTTATTTAATTCTTCAATGGCTGCAAAACTTCCATTGTCTGGTTTTACTGCAATTCCTCTGAGCAAATACATTACTGAACACACAGACCCTTTCTGCATTCCTACAACTTGTGTATATACTGCAGTCTGCTTGGATGAATATACCTTTAGAATGAATCCCCAAAGGCAGATTGCTGGGAAAGAACACTTAGCGCGTTACTAATTGAGAGATACTGAGAGTGTCAGGAGTTTCTCACGAACCTCTGAACCTGCTTCCTCCCCCTCATCTAAAGGGGTGGGAATGGGTTACACGAGCTGTTGGGGCTCAACACAGACACAACTCGTACACCCTAGCTGTACCCTCTATTTCTTTCCCTCTCCAAGGCTAGCTGCTGGGATTTCTCCCTACTGCACAGGAGGGTGGTGGTTGTGAACAGTAAAGCCCAGGTCTGGTCCGTACTCAGACCCATAGGGGCAGGACCTAGGCCAGAAGACGAGGAGACAGGGAAGAACAGAGTACTCCCCACCACCACCATCTCCCTCTGAAGCACACACTTGTAGTCAGTAGGTGACCCTGAATCTTCCCCTCCTCCAGGTATTGGAAACAGGCTGGGTCATCACCCACTCCCAGTACAGTCACAGCTGCCACCTCACCATGGCTTTACCATGGCCTTGTGTCTGTACATCCCGCTCATAGCTGACCCAGTAGCACATATCACAGTTCTCCCACTGGGTTTTTGGACAGTCTGAAAAGGGCTCACCTTTGGCCCATGTACCACCTGGGCATTGGCCTGGGATTGGACCTTAATACCTGTTCCACTCCAGACTGGGCCCAGTCGCTAGTCCCCATTCTTGATTATCACCTCCAACAATGGTAAATGGGTGGACAAAAAGTCTCTTTTCCCTCTGCTGTGGTGAGGGAGGGGAGGGACAGGAATGGCAGAAAGGGAGGCCTTGTGGCTCCCCTCAGTGGTCCTAGCAACAATGCTATTACTTCCAGGTGTTAATTCTACCCAGAGTTAGATGACCTCATGCTGGGATTTAAATAATAATGACATGACAGTGGGACTGGGCAATTCTTAGTGACTGAATTATTTGTAAGGAGCAGATTTTACTTGTGCCATAAAACAAATAAAATGAAATGATATCTACAATCTTCACAATGATACAGACAAGGGCTTGGGAGTACCTGATTGTCCTTGGTCGGAGTATGAGGTTACCCGGAAGCCTTGCAGCACTGGGCAAATTGGATTTTTTTTTTCAGGTTAGACTCCAAGCTCTCACACAGGCAGGATGCCATCTTCCCAGCATCCTGAAGAAACTTGATCCTACCCAGAGAACACAGTGGCTGCCAACAGACAAAGCACCAAGGTCAGGGAGACAGCTGGGCAGCAGATAGCCTTTCCAAGAGATAAGAGGAAATGACCAAGGGCCAATAAAAGAGCTTACCTGAGGAGAAACATGAGACTGAGGTCAGATCCCACAGTTTATGCTGATTAAAGAGTATGAGACCTCAGTCCTTCTCAAATCTTTTATTTCATACACATGAAGATCTGAGTTGTAGGAACAGCTCCTGATTAGATATTAAAAGTGGTTATCCCTAATTAGTGAGATCAAGGAATAATTATATATTCTTTACACTTGGCTCTAAATTGACTCTAGATCTTGTCTGTATGAGACGGGGGGGGGGCGGTGAGAGGAAGGGAGAGAGGGAAGAAGAGAGGGAGGGATTTCACAATTCTACTTCTGCCACAGGGGATCTTTCTAACTCTCAAAGAATGTGTGCTTCTCTAAAGGTAACCAGCGGTGTCTGGCAATGAAAGACAGAAAGGGTTTTTGGTGGGGGGTGGAGATAGGGAAGGGCAGGGCAAACTCCTTTCCGTCTTGTAGGTATCCACCTACCGTTGTTTGCTGGAAGCAGGAGCAGTGGGCTGCTGTCCTCCTCCTCCCTTCGCCTCCCCTCCCTCTTTCCCTGACAGTGGAAGACCAGACCACCTAGGTGATGGTGAAGCCTTTGGAGGTTTACCAGATGCAGGAGACCTACAACCCTGAGGACTATATTTTATCTGCTGTGTTACCTGTGGAGTACCATGTGTCTTTGGAGCCCTGGAACATGCTGGCTTCAGGAAAACAGTGTATTTGCTGTCCGAGAGGAGGAGGGGGTGAACTTTTCCAAAGCCTCTCTCTTCTTTTGGGATCATGCTACACATAACACAATGCTACATAACCAGCTGTTTCAAGTTAATGACTCATTGCGAGCAGCACCAGTATGACAGGAATCATAATTCAGTATTGGTTTTGATGGGCGGCCACATTTCATTTTCAAATGTGCTGCAGTTTATTTATATAGCAAGTCCATGACCGTTCTTTTATAAATTAAGCTGCTTTGGAAGTCCCATGTATCTAAATCTTTGTTCACATCCAAGACAGTTTCCTTAACATAAAATTTTATTTTTTATATTTTTTAAAGATTTTATTTATTTATTTGAGAGAGAGAGAGAGAGAAAGAGAGAGATTATGAGCAGGGGGGGAGGTGGGGTAGAGGGAGAAGCAGACTCCCAACTGAGCCGGGAGCCTGATGCAGGACTTCATCCCAGGACCCTGGGATCATGACCTGAGAGGAAGGCAGACACTTAACGGACTGAGCCAACCAGGCGCCCTAACAAAATTTTAGAGGTAGAAGTGCTGGGTTACAGGGTGTGCACAAGTTTTAAAGCTTATATATTCAGATTTATCAATTCTTTTCTTTACACTTTCTGGATTCCTCTCATGCTTAAAATGGCTTTGCACACTTTCAGAGCCTAAAAGCTTTCACACATCCCTGGGGAGACTAAAGATTCTCTTGAGGGACCCTGGGACAGTGGCACTGAGGAGAAAATTTGGAGGGTCAATTGGCAGGTGAAACGCAGGGCTGGGAACAGTCCTAGACACACTAAAATATTTTGGGGGTGGAGAAGGGAAGGATGAGTCTTCCAGGACTTGGAAACAATGCCCTGCTCCAGGCGGGGCAGAATCTCTACTTGGTTGGGGAAGGTTGGATCCACAGCCTACCTGACACACACATCACCGTGCATACCCACAGGTGTTATTACACATACCTCCAAAGTGTGGGATTGGCTGGTGAAGCTGACTCCGCAGAGGTTGTGTTTAGGTGGCAACGGCAGACAGACACCATTTTCATTCCCTTTCTGATTCTCCAATAGGCTCTTTGCTGTCTCTCGGCAAGCGTAAATGTGAATAGGTGTGAATGAATGAGTGTGAGGGGGAGCCAGCAAGACTCAGATGGACCAAGGCAGAGAGACCTGTAGTTTCTGAGAAGGAAGTTCCTCCAGGTTGTCATCTTTCTTATCAAAGGTCCTGTGGCTGCCATGGCCCTCATTGTGGTGGAGCCAGGACAAGGGAGGACGGTGGCTTGCAAAGGGGTCAGAAGAAGTTGGGGTGAGTCTTGGGGATATTATTTGAGATACCTGGGTGCCACAGGCACCGGGTACTGCCGACAAAGGGCAGATCCGGGAATCCTCAGTGGGGTCCCGGATGAAGGGATGAGAAAGCCCCACCCACGCAGCACGTGCAGGATGCAGTGTGCATGCCCAGTGCCGAGCACTTTCCCATCAGCCGTTGGTGTGGGGGCGTGCCCAACGTGTTTGGGTGCAGTGCCGTGCAGGTCTCATCTTACTGTATGGATTCTTTCTCGCTAAGACTCAATAGGTAGGTCTCCAGATCAGTCTGTGTAGAAGTTTAAATGTGAGTGTGAGGAGGGAGCCAGTGGGCTTTGGGGGGTCCGGACGGTGTAGTTCCTGGCTTCCCAGGCGAAAAGCCCCCAAGGTCTTTGTTCTTACAGACGTTGCCGCCACCATGGCTCTTGTCACGGTTGAGAGCAAGTGAAGATGGTGGGCTGTGGAGGGGAGGGGGTCCTATGAAGATGGGGCAGAGCTTGGGGCATCATTTTATGTATCTGGGTCCTGGAGGCACCAGAACTGAAAGAAGGCAGATTTGGGGATTTTCGGTGCGGCCCTGGGTGGGGGGAGGGGAAGCCGTACCGCCTGGCATGTGCTGAGGCAGTGCGCATGCCCAGTGCTCGTGCCTTCCCATCAGCCATTGATGTGGGACGTGTGCAAAAAGCTCTGGGCGCAGAGCTGTGTAGGTCGCGTTTTTCTGTCTGGATTCTTTCTCACTGAGACTTGATCATTCTCCCAGGAGTTTAAGTGTGAGTGAGTGAGGAAAGCGAGCTTCAGGCAGTTCAGGGTGGTATAATTCCTTGTCTGCGAGGAGGAAGGTTCTTGAGGTAATCACCTTTCTCTTCATACGTCTTGTGGTTGCCATGCTTTTTGTCTTTGTTGGGGGAGCTGAGACAAAGGATGGTGGGCAGGTGGGGGGGGGTCAGATGAAGATGGGGCGAATCTTGGCGATGTGAGGTGTCTGGGTCTTGGAGGCACTGGGAACTGCCGGTAGAGGGCAGATTCGGGAATTTTCGGTGAGGCCTCAGTGAGGGGGCAGGAAAGCCCTTCCCCTACGACTCTTGTAGAATGCAGTGCACATCCTCAGCGCCCAGCACTTTCTCCTTGGTGGTTGGTGTGGGGGCGTGTGCAACGCGTTCCGGGTGCTGAGGTGAGCAGGTCCAGTCTTACCCTGGGGATTTTTTGTCACTGAGACTCAATCAGTACGTACACAGATTAGTCTGCCCAGGGGTTCAAGTTTGAGTGAGCGTGAGGAGGGTGCTGTCTGTCTTTAGTTGTGTAGGGGCAGTGTGGTTCCTGGTCTCTGGGGAGTAAGTTCCTTGAGGTCCTTATCCTCCTCACAGGTATGGCCACCATGGCCCTTGTGGTGGTGGGGCTGGGAAAGGGAGGATGATGGGCTGTGGATGCGAGGGTGCCAGATGAAGATGGAGGCCGTCTAAGGGGTGCTATTGGAGGCTTCTGAGTCCTGGAGGTACCTGAAACTGCTGACACAGTGCGAAATTGAGAATGGTCAGTGGTGAGGTGGACAGGGCTGTATATTACAAAATTTCTTCATAGTGGGGGGTCCAATTGTGAAACTAAATCTCTTTAGGAAAGTTGTAGGTCTTTTTTCAAGTACTAGAAGGTCCCTTGTCTACCAAATTGCTGTGAAACAAAGGTTTTGTAGACAGCCGAATTGATGTGATTGGAAAATAGGCAGTTGTTATTAATTCAAGATTTATATTGGAAATCTCAACAAATGTAAAAAAAGAATTTATAATCAGTAGGTGGCCATGAAGATAGTCCAGTAGAATTATTGTTTTATTACAGTGTTCAGTTAACAATTTTCTACTTTCAGTGAGAAATATGAGTGCTCGAGTAAGATCAAGATCTAGAGGAAAGGGAGATGGAAAAAAGCCTTCTAAGCTGGACGAACCTGGGGTTGTGCTTTAACGTCTTACTTCTATTGGCAGAAATAATTTTTTATGAAAAACCATTGAAAAAGTTGTTGAACCAATATAGATCTATTGTTTAAAGGACTTCCTTGCTGAGCATGGGTGAAAAATTAATCCCACAAGAGACCGAGCAAAAAGACTTACATTCTGTTGTTGCCTGGATATGTAAATTGAGACTTTCCTATTGTACTTATTAATAAACAAATAACATCTCAGAAAAGATTAAAAAGGTTTCTAGAATTATTGGTCCTTGCAGATAATTCCTTTCTTAGAATATTTTCTGTATAGAAAGAGTAATTTTATTGAATACTTACAGAGAAGAGCATAGGAAAAATTCAGATTTGTGGTTAATTACCTCCGTGTAGTATGTATATTTGTGCCTTCTATCATTATGGTATTATATCCATACTCTTAATTTGCACCTGCCCTCTCCCAAGGCTAAGCAACCAGGTAAAAAAACACCACAACGAAAGGAACCACCAACTGAGGATACAGATATTGAGCCTGGACAAGAGAGAGAAGAAGGAGCATGTGTGGTTCAAGGTGAAGAGGGGATGGAGAAACATGCTGTATTTCATTTATGAGGTTATGTTAGTAATAGAGATAGATAAAGGGTTCCCTGAAAATTGGCTGGAAACCTGTTTGGTAACGGGAAGGTATAGTTGCAGCTGACTACAGTCCCTCTCTGATAAGTTTTTCTTTCAGCACTTTACCATCCCATTTTTTAAATTATTTGGCATGCTTGGAAAATAACAATTCTTTCCAAGGCTCTATATTAGCAAATCAAGGAAAACAACAGTAAATTTAGATAGAATTTACACTACATCCCTAGTTAAATCTGGCCTTTTTTGAATGCTGTTTTCTGGGCTGCTTAAGTCGTTGCATCAAACATTTAAGCAGACCTAGATATATTTTTGTTAGCTCTTAGATTGTAATTTTTGAAAATCACAGAGAAACAAAAATGTGAAATCCTTTCTAGTTGCTGTTAAAGTCTTCAATATTTTTGTTTTCCTGAACCATAATCTAGTTGTCACATACTCTTTTTTAAATTGATTTACTTTAGAGAGGGGCACGTGTGTGAGTGGGGAGAGGGGAAGAAGGGGAAGAGAGGAAGAGAGAATCTCAAGCAGATTCCCTGCTGAGTGCAGAGCCCGATGTGGGGCTTGATCCCACGATCCTGAGATCATGGCCCAAGCTGAAACCAAGAGTCAGATGCTCAACTGACTGAGCCACCCAGGTGCCCCTAGTTATCGCATACTCTTTTTTTTTTTTTAACTTTTTACTTAGAAAAGATTTAAAGTTTACAGAAAAGTTGTAAGAAAATACAGTGTATTCTAGGGGACGCCTGGGCGGCTCAGTTGCCTTCGGCTCAGGGTATGATCCCAGTGTTCTGGGATCGAGCCCCACATCGGGCTCCTCCACTGGGACCCTGCTTCTTCCTCTCCCACTCCCCTGCTTGTGTTCCCTCTCTCGCTGGCTGTCTCTATCTCTGTCAAATAAATAAATAAATAAAATGTTTTAAAAAAAAGAAAATACAGTGTATTCTTCTACCCTCTATCTCAGTTCACTAATTGCTAACCTTGTGCCACATAATCACCCTTTCTGTAGATAATAATACACATATTATTACTGCTAAACCATCTGAAAGTAAGTTTCAAATATAACTCTACTCTAAAAGTAATTCAGTATCTGTTTCCTAAAGAAAGGGGGATATTCTTTTACATAACTCTAGTACAATGATCGAATTTAGGAACTTTAACATTAAGAAAACATTATTATCTAATATATAGTCTGTTGGCTTAGTAATATCCAGTTTTGTCAGTTGGCTTAGCAATATCTTTTTTACCATTATTTTTTCCTGATGCAGGATCCAGCCCAGAACCAGCCGTTGTATCTAGTTGTCATCTCTCTTTGGACTCCTTTTTCCTAGAAGTGGACTTTAGTCTTTGTCTTTCATGATTGACATTTTTTGGAGTCCAAACCATTTGTTTTGTAAAATGTTCTTCAGGTTGGGTTTGTCTCATCTTACTATTTGTAATGACCTTTTTCAGTCATTTATTGGGGCCTGTTTGGTGGCAGGTAATGTACTAGATGCTGAGGATAAAAATATAAATGAGAGAATGATTTCTGTCTTGAGCTCACAGTCTTGCTGGAAATTCATGTAAACAAATGGCTGATCTAATAAGTGCAATAATACAAGTGTATATAGGTTACAAAGGTGACAACTAAGTGGTCTTTAAAACATTAGAAAAGGAAGCACTTCACAGAGGAGATAATATAAGAAACACAACTTCATTTTCTAGCAGAAAACTTTTTAATGCTCATTCCATTCTTATACATCACATTTTTTACAGTACTAAACTACTGAGCTTTATTTGATAACATTAATTTGTGGTTTACTGCCTGCGTTAATAATTGTGTTTATTTATTTAAGAACCTGAATTGGAAGGTGAAAGCCAGGAAGAGTGTCTGGAAAAGACCGGGGTGAGCGTGGAGATGGTCCTGATGTGAAAGGGAAGACTCCATCTAAGGTAGCACCTGCTAAGATTCAAGATACAGGTAAGTTATCCGTTAAGAATACAAGGCGTGGGGTGGTTCTTTTTGCAATGTTATCATACCTTTGTAACAAATCAGAAATATAAAGTTTATTTGAAAGGTAGTTCAGACATCAAATGTTTGATTCAAAGACAATGCCAGAGCAAAAAAAATAAGTCAAAGCCATGTCGTTGAATTATAAAATATGGAAGTAGTATTACTTTGGAATAGAAGTCTTTTGAAACCCAATGCAAGTGCTCAAATACTTTTTAAAGTATATAAATTATTTAATATACCCAAGTACCATTTGGGTATCTAAACAACACAGTAGTATTGATTTTCTTTTAATTTGCCTAAACTGCTTCTCAAAAATAACTATGTCTTTTAGATACCCAAAAGTAATATGGATCTCTTTGTTTTGGCTTTTATAGGTTAGTTTATTGATTTTTTTTAATTGTGAGCTCTGCCAATGAGAAATGGTAATATTTTCCTTCACATTTTAATGTCATCTATGATGGTAGTGGCTTATAATTAGTATGATCTATAATTTTTTTTTAGTGACCATGTAATTATCACCTAACCAGGACACTCTTGAGAGTTAAAGGGAGTGCTATTGACTGCTTTACACCAGGACAATAGGTGCAAATGAACAAAATGGCCGCCATACTATAAATAGACCATATAAAGGTTGAGCTAGATCAGCGAAATAGTTTTGCACGAGAGAGACAAACCAAATGGAATAATGTCCTTTGCCCTCTTTAGTTAAAACAATTCCAAGTATGACATCATTATTTTTGCTAATATGGATAATTAGAAGACTCTTTGAAGTGAATGAATTTGAATGACACTGGGTTTGCTTGTTTGTTTGGCTTCTTGGAGTTTCTACTTGGTTGGTTTTCTTTTAACTGAAATCACTGGAATATTTTGCTCCCTGCTTAAAATTATCTTTAAATAAGCTCGTGGAATTTAATCTGTTCTGGGTTTGAGAAATCTGTGTTTCTTCATACACCAAAAAGAGTGATGCATTTAAAAAGTTAGTGCCTATATGCCTGCAAATGTACATTAGCATAGAAGTCTATGCAGCGATTAGGGCTCTGTTTCATCTTATAAAACCAAAGCTGTAGTGTCCTTTGTATACTGTTGTTATTGTCCAAGTAAAGTTTTGCTAAGTGATGTACCCAGCTGTTACGTTTATGTTTTAGGTGATAGGCAGTCATAAGTTAAAAAGAAGAGAAGCTGAAGCCACGCATACAGTTTGTTACATGGATAACTTGGCTTAAATTCTCTCAATAAAGATTTCAAGTTTGCTCTGACGTCGTCGTACATATCTTTTGTTAAATCTGTTCATAGGAACCTGATATTATTATAAAGGGTATCTTAAAAAAAAAACCTGTGTTCTATTTAGAGTTGGTCTACAGAAGGGCTGTTTGTTTTTGTGTAATGATTTTGTCTGGCGACTTTGCCAAGCTTATTCTGATAGTGTGTCTCTACATCGTTTCGGATTTTCTACGTCCACAGTCATACCACATGCAGATAATAACAGTGTTCTTTCTTCCTTTTGAATCTTTATACCTTGTAGTTCTTGTCCTTACTTTATGACACTGGCCACATCCTTTCAAGTACAACGTTGGATAGAAGGGATGTTAGTAGACATTCTTGTATATTCCTGATTTCTCTTTCAACGTTTCACTATGATGTATACTATAGATTTTTAAAAATTAGGTATCTTCTACTAGATTAAGGAAGTTCTTTTAACTCCTAGTTTGCTGAGAGTATTTACCATGAATATTTGTTGAATATTATCATGCACTTACTTTGCATCGACTGAGGTGATCTTAAGAGGTTTTTTCATTAATCTGTTAATGTGGATTCCTAGAATAAACCCAATTTAAGTCATGATATATTGTCCTTTTTATGTATTGTTGGATTCCCCTCTGTAATGTTTTATTCAGGATATTTGCATCTTTGTTCGTGAGTGAGATCGGCCCGTACTTTTTTTGTGTACTCTCCGTCTTGTGCTTTGATATCAGGTTATTCTGGCTTCAGAAATGCAGTGAGGTATATATCTTCTTTTTTCTGTTTTCTGGTTAGAGTTCATCTGACTTTGGAATTATTTCTTAAATGTTTGATAGAATTTGTTAGTGAAACCATCTGGGCCTGGAGTTTACTTTTTAGGAAAGTTTGAAATTAGTGATTTAATATTTTCTATTTTTTGGTCAGTTTGGGTTTTATTTTTATAGGGCTTTGGCCACGTTATCCAAATTTTCATTACAGAGTTGTCCATAATATCCTCTCATTATTCTCTTAATGTCTGCAGGATCTGTAGTGATGCTGTCATTTTAATTCTTAGTACTGATAATTTGTGCCTTCGCTCTTGCATTCTTAACCAGTGTCATCCGAGGTTTACCAACATTACTGTTTTTTTTTTTTTTCAAAATAAACCAGCCTTTGCCTATGCTGATCCTGTTCTGTTTTTGTTCTTTATTTTATTACTTTTGTCTCTCGCCTTTATTATTTTTGTTCTTTCTCTGTTTAATTTGCTGTTCTTTTTTCTAACTCCTTGAAAAAATGTTTAGCTCACTAATTTTCAGCCTTTAAAATGTACACTTTTAAATTACAACATTCTTCCTCAATGGGGCTTTAGCTTCATCTCGCAAGTTTTGATATATAGTATATTTGTTATTTAACCCAGAATATTATCTAATTCTCATTCTGATTTCTTTGAACCATGGACTACTTCTAAGTGTATGCCTTAATTTTTAAACATTTGAGCATTTTCTGTCTTTTTGTTATGCAGCGCAAGTAGCTGATGATAAGAGACATAGCTAAAACATAAGAGTTAAGAAAATTTGAAAGTAAAAGGATGGGCAAAAGATCATCTGCACGAAATAGCTAAAATAGGCTTTCAGATAAATAAACATTACTAGAGAATAAGGGATATTTCATGTAGAAAAATTCAATTTGTCAGGAATATTTAACAATTTTAAATATGAACGTAATAGCCTGGGCTTCAAAATGTAATGGAAAAAAATGGCAGAATCACAAGTAGAAATCAGTATCAGAGTAAGCAGACAAAAATCAGTAAGGAAGGGTATGTAAGATTTGCACACCGTGATTAATAAATTTTACCTAATAGAAATAGATAGAACTGTGTATTCAGCAACTGAATGCGTAGTCTTTTCAGTGTAACTGTTCAGTCAGAGGATCTATGCTGTATATTTCAATTCTTTGAAATTTTGGGCATTTTTATGGCCCAGGATATGGTCAGTTTTTGTAAAAATTGCCTATGTGCTTGAAAAGATTGTGTATGCACTTGTTGAATGTAGGTTACATATGCTACTTAACTTGGTGTTCCCATCCTGCACTTTAGTGCTGTGGTCCCCTTGCCCTGACAAGGCAAGGACCCTTGGTCAGTGGCTCAAGTCCTGTGGCCTTTCTCAGCATCCACTTGACCTATAGGAAACGAGTTCATTCTTGCCATGTCATATAGTGGTGGTAGAGCAGGTCCTTACGCTGTGGTTACTTTCTTCCCAGCTGTCCCAGGCTACTCTACAAGCCTTTCTCTTTGAAATTTCTCCAGGCAAAAACCAGGCTTCAGTCTCCAGGGGATACACTTTAAGCTCTAAGAACTTGGTCATCACACTCCATTCTCACTGCAGCACTGGAATGGGTCTCTGATTTTCTATAGCTCAGAGCATACAGCTGGTGAGATGCCAAGTCTTCCTTTCTTAAACACATTCCAGATGTCTTTTAGTGGCTTTCTCAGATCTCCACGCACTTGATTTTAATTGAGGTGGGTAACATAACCTCTCCTCCGACTCAGAGTAGGGATGCTTTCTTTCACACCAGCTTCCACTGAGTTGACAACCCACAACTTAGGGATTTTATTTTCAGTAGACTTCTTTAAGGGGTTTTCAAACTAATAATCCTGTTTTTATGTAGACGGCTTAGGCTAGCATAATGAGGAAATATATTTTTCTCATCTCTGTAAAAAGTGAGGTTACTTATTGCCTATTGTCCTGTTGTTAGTAGGCATTTGGATGCAATGAATTTAGTAGAGTGGTATAAATTTGAAATTCACTAAGCATGTAAAAGCTTTTGAAGCCATGCATCCCCAGGAACTCACCTAGGGAGAGGTCATATATGGAGAAGAGAGAGCCACAGGCAGAGTCCTGGAAGAATTCAGGTTTGAGAAAAAGGACTACCAGAAAGATAGTTAGAAACTAGGTGAGTGTGGTATCAGGGAAATCTAAAGGATATAAAAGTGTTGAAAGAATTAAGTGGTCAACAATTTAAAGTGGTGAGAGGTCATGCAAAGAGGGTATAGGAAATTGTTAATTTGGCAAGATGCATGTCAGCAGAGACCTTGATAAGAGCTATTTTCATGGGAGGAAGAAAGCCTGACTGAAGAGGATCAAGGTGAAATGGGAGGTGAGTAAATAGATATGGTGATTAGAAAATGTATTTTGAGGAGTTTTGATGAGAGGAAGAAGAGATGGAAATTTAGCTAGGAGGCTGGCATGAGGCAAGGAGGGGGTATTATTTTTTGATTGAGTGATATTAAGGCAAGTTTGTGTGCTGGTGAGAAGGGTACAGGAGAGGATGGAAGACCTTGATAAGGCCATAGGGATGGGATCCAGGCACAAACGGAGGGGTTGGCCTTGGATAGGGACAGGGACACCTTTCCACAGTAATGTGGGAAGGCCAATATTGGAGGACTGAAGGAGAAATTTCTGAGAAGAGATAAGATTAGAAAGCAGACTGGGGGGGGGGTGCCTGGGTGGCTCAGTCATTAAGCGTCTGCCTTTGGCTCAGGGCGTGATCCTGGAGTCCTGGGATCGAGCCCCACATCAGGCTCCTCCGCTATGAGCCTGCTTCTTCCTCTCCCACTGCCCCTGCTTGTGTTCCCTCTCTCGCTGGCTGTCTCTCTCTGTGTCAAATAAATAAAATCTTTAAAAAAAAAAGAAAGCAGACTGGGGACTTCTACTTTTCCTTTTATACCTTTCTATGATTTTTGAATTTTTTATGATTTTATTTATTTATTTGAGATAGCAAGAGCAGGGGGCAGAGGGAGGAGCAGACTCCCCTCTGAGCAGGGAGCCTGATGCGGGGCTCGATCCCAGGACTCCAGGATCACGACCTGAGCCAAAGGCAGATGCTTAACCGACTGAGCCACCAAGGCGCCCCTATGATTTTTTAATTTTTTAAAAAAGATATTATTAGAGCACGAGTGATGGGGAGGGGCAGAGGGAGGAGGAGAAGCAGACTCCCCCACTGAGCAGGGAGCCTGATGCAGGGCTCGATCCCAGGACCCTGGGATCATGACCTGAGCTGAAGGCAGTAGCTTCACCTACTGAGCCCCCCAGGTGCCCTGATTTTTGAATTTTGACCATGACTAGATCTTTTTCTAAAATGATAAAGATTTATTAGATTGGAAAAGTATTTTTATTTTGTTTTTATTTTTTTAAGTAGGCTCTGTGCCCAGTGTGGAGCTCATCACAGGGCTTGAACTCAAGACCCTAGGTGAGATCAAGAGTTGGACACTTAATCGACTGAGCCACCCAGGTGCCCCAGAAAAGTATTTTTAAAGAGAAGTTTGTGGTCACTTACTTTGCAGCCATCTTGTGGGTAAGGGAACATGTGAAACCCTCCTAGAAGAAACTGCAACTCTCACATGCTTTCCTTCCTTGCCCAAGGTGCAACCAGGCCTGACGAACAGCTAATGGAGATATTCCACCTGGGTCACATTGAGATCCTTAGAGGCTCAGAGCCTTGAAAAGATTATGATGGAGTGTCCTCCTTCCCATTCACCATATGTATTTCATGATAAAAAAATTGATGGTAGGGACATGTGGGTGGCTCAGTCTGTTAAACATCTGCTTTCAGCTCAGGCCATGGTACCAGGGTCCTGAGATCGAGTTCCACATCAGGCTCCTTGCTCAGTGGGGAGTCTGCTTCTTCCTCTGTCGGCCGCTCCCCCTGCTTGTGTGTGCTCTCTCTCCCTTTCTCTCTCTCTCAGACAAATAATCTTAAAAAAAATTGATGGTAAAATGGGGCGCCTGGGTGGTGCAGTTGGTTAAGTGTCCGACTCTTGGTTTTGGCTTGGGTTGTGATCTCAGGGTTGTGGGATTGAGTCCCGGGCCAGGCTCTGTGCTCAGTGAGGGGTCTGCTTTAGGATGCTCTCTCTCCCTCTGCCCCTCCCCTGTGTGTGTTCTCTCTCTCTCTCCTTTCCTCTGTACCCCTCTATTCCCTCTCCCTGTCTAAAATAAAAATTGATGGTAAAATTGTTGTATTTTTCCCATGGTGTTGATTTTGCTGTTTCTTTGAATGTCAAATTCAGGTATCAAAATGTTTGTATTGATCTCTTCCTCATTGCCAGGGGTCCCCTGTTTGGCATTTAGGGTGACTGAGCACTGATTCCAGTCTTTCCATTGAACATGTATCCTTCCCGGTCCATCACCTGGTCCTGGATTGCTGTAGATGCAGGGAAATCTAGTACAACCTGGACACCATACTCTGTTTCCATGTCTGTCCTCCGGGCGCAGGAGAGAGGTGCACCTGGATGGGACGGTCCTCCTAAACTAAGTACCTCATGACCACAGGGAACCAATTTGAGGGTTTCATTGCAGGCCACAAGGGCAGGGATCTGTTGAAAGGATGCTGGGGTGCCTCAAGGAATTGAAGCCAGAGCTGGCTCAGGAAGGGGAGGCATCAGGCAGCTCTGGGGTCCTTAGCTGTAGTCATTGTGCCCTTCCTCCATTGTCTCTGGTGTGTAGAACAAACCCGCAGAGCATGGCAAACGTGGCCCCCCCCGTCTGTCTCTTCACTTGAGGGGCTTAACTCTCCCTGTACCCTGGCAGAACCAGCACAGAGCCAACCCGGCAGGAAGCAGGCATCCTGTCCTCCTTCAGGTTCCTGATCCTGAGCACCCAGTCCTGCTGCTAACCCCAGGAGGCCGAGGCACCACCTCCTCCCTGCTGGAAGGGGCCAGGCTGAGGGGCGATGTCCGGTGCTAACCAAGCACAGCTCCGCTAGGGTATACTCAGGCGGCACAGCCCCACGAGCCAGCCAGTGTCTACCGGGCCGAGGCCAGCCATCCCAGGACTCAGGGAACGGACTCTGCCGAACACACGCTCCTTGATCTTTGAGCACGGGCTATGTGCTTCTGAGCTCCGTCCTGCCTCCCTGGGACCAGCACCTGTGGCCACTTTCCACAAGTGCCAGCGGTCCTCAGTGCAGCAGCTCTCCGAGGCCCTCAGACCCAGGCCCGCCCCCTCCCCCTGCCAGCAGCTCCACTACACGAGCTGCTCCCCGGGGGGGGGGGCACTCCCCCCTGCTGCCCACCTGACCCCGGGCTCTGCCAGACTGGAGGGTCCTGGGGCGGTGTCTTCCCCTTTCTCAGCCGTAGGCATGGCCTTGTCGTGCCTTGTCCCTCCCGCTGCCCCCTGGGTGGCTCAGCGTTTGCTGGGCCAGAAGGCCCACCGCCAACTCCTCATCCCACCCGCCAACTCCTCCACCCCCCCGCGGCCTTGGGAGCCCGAGGCGGAGGTGAGCAGGACAGATTGCGCAGAGCACCGCTGAGATGTGCAAAGGGACGGGCCTCCTCACAGCCAGCAGCCTGGGGGAGCTCTGCCCCCTCGGGATCTGGGGTCCGGGCCTGTCCGCAGGGTGGCCCTGGGGCTTCATCTTTCTCGGAAAGGGCAGAACCTGGGGTGGGAGGGGAGCCGGGGACAGGGCTGGGAGCAGGGCTCAGCTGCGGAGGTGATGGCCTATCACGGTCTCTGACTGCTCCTTGGGACCTGGCCTCTCAGCGCACATTTCCCAGCCCCAGAGACGTTTCTGGACATGGCTATTCCTCTGTCCCTGGCCCCGCAGTGCTGGGGGAAGCTGCTGGACGAAGGGAAGGACGGGGGAGGAAGACCAGGGCTGTACAAGGGGTTGCAAAGCCTGTAGTCCAAGAATACGGCGTGGGGTACAAGGCCATCTCTCCGCAGCGGCCTTTGCTGAAGTGCAGTGGACAGTGGTCTGGAAGAGAATCGAAGAGCTGATTTGGCTCTTGGTTCTACTTAAAAGCTGTGTGTTGACCTTTAACATGTAGCTGATCCTGTTTGAGTCTCAGCCTTGTTGCTTGTAAAATGGAGAGGATGCCTACCTTACAGGGATTCCATACAGACTGAGACAAAAAAAAAATGCAGTGTGCAAAGGAAAGAACTAGGCCTGTCCCAAAGGCACTGTGAACGTTGGTTGTATCCAAATCTGAATTCTCTCGAGGACCAGGGCTAGAGGCCAGGATACACCGGAGGTATGGGCCAACCCTGCCTGAGAACCAGCCACAGACTTCCCTCGCCCTGGGTCGCATCTCCCCATTCCCTGCAGCTTAATGACAACCTTCCTCCCCAGTGCTCACTGTCACCTGGGCCTCCAGCGCAGCCAACTTGCTCTTTAGTGCACGTGTGAGTGCAGCCACCGTCACACCAATCCCATAAATGAGTTCCTCGGCCAAAAGCAGCCCCAGGCTGCACCTGATGGCCAAGATGAAGCGCCAAGCAGAGATTCAGGCTGTAGCACAGCGCGTGGGATGTGAGGCTGTGTGTATGTGTAGAATATATGTATAAAAGACGCTTGCATGTTCATTTTCTGTGAATATCAAAGAATAGCCAGTTTTCATTTCTGTGAAAATCTATGGGTGGGTACCCAAGAAACTAACAGTGGTTATCCCTAGGCCGTGGAACTGAGCTCGTGGGCAGGGAGGAGAGAGGACTTTCAGAATTTTTACCAGTCATTACCATTTGAGTGTTTTTACCAGGTGCATGTGTTACTTTTATAATGAAGAAAAGTTGAAATCAAAAGATACAGATGAGCGGTGCCTGGCTGGCTCAGACAGTAGAGTGTGTGACTCTTGATCTCGGGGTTCGGAGCTCGAGCTCCATGTTGGGTATGGAGCCTACTTGAAAATAAAATATTATGAAACAAGACCTAGATGATAAATTGATATTTAGATATAGATGATAGCTAATGGCATATTGGATGGATATACTGGATGGAATAATGGATGCATGATATGTCCATTTGAGCTGGAGACAGGTGAACAGGTTATGTCCGTGTCTCAGTTTCCTCACATATGAAATGGTACCTATTTCATAAGATTATTGTGAGGATTAAGTGACAACCCATTAGAGCTCTTGGAACAGTTCCTGACACACATTAAGTGCTCAATAAATGTTCTCTTTACTGTGATGGTGGCGCGGGGTGGGGGGGGGGGAACGACTGGCTGGCTTGATGTGATAATCTCTTTCGCCATCTTGTGGTCAGTGTCTGCCATGCAGGAATAGCGATGCCAGTAAGGCCTGTTTTCAAAGGTCTTTGTAGGTGAGCGTATGAGTTCAGGCCTTAGTGGGGTGGTGAACCTATGACTTTTATTTTTTTATTTTTATTTTTGGGGGGAACCTGTGACTTTTAAAATAGGAAAAGAGTTGAAGTGAATAAACAACTTTATAAATAGGCAGGTGAGACTTTATAAATAGCTAGACGAGGCTTCCAGTCCTCTACTCTTTACCCATCTTTGCTCTTAGATCCAGATCCCCAGCCCTGACAGTGTCAAGGAGAAACGGTCCACTGACTGGTTCTTGTTTGTTTTTGGACTCTCTTTATCCATCAGACTTCTTAGTTGCAAGCAACAGAACCCGTTCTAGCTTCTTGAAGCAGAAAAGGGGTTTTTGGGATCTCCTGGGTGTCTCAGTTGGTTAAGTGTCTGCCTTCAGTTCGTGTCATGATCCCAGAGCCCCAGGATCAATCCTAGCGGGGAGCCCACTTCTCCCTCTGCCCTTCACCCCACTTGTGCTTGCACTCTCTCTCTCTCACACACACACTCTCAAATAAATAAAATCTTCAAAAAAGAAAAGGGATTTTTGTGAATGGCTATTAGGCAGAGCTCCAGAAAATCTCCAACAGGGGACAGCATCTGGCTTGGGGGGCTAGACAGCCAGAGCTTGATGCAATCCCACCTATTCCAAGGACAGGCATTGCTGAGATGAACCTCAGGACGGTGCCACTAGGACACCTCCTACACGTGCTGTGAGAACTCGGGATCTCTAGTCCCGCTCTACGATTTTCACCGGGCATGGATTCCCCTGGAAAATTATCTCCTCACTTGTTTCTCTCTTCTGCCTCTGATGGGAGGAGCCTAGGGCTCACACCTCTCCCCTACGCAGAGTTCTGCTTTCCACCTTGGGGAGGCAGGACTCTTGACGCAGGGATTCCAGAAATTTAGAAAGGCTACTCAGAAGAGGCCGAGTAGGGCAGGGGGCACAGTTCTGCCGCCAGGGAGAAGATATTGAGCACGTGTGTTTCAAAATCCCATGTCCCTCCCTTTCTAGCAATAGGTTCTAGATACGGTCCAGGCACTGTTGGTGATCTAGGTCTGTCTAACTCTGTTAAATTCCGTATTTATTAACCAGTACTACCAGATGGGAGGATTCTTTTAGGCTGGACACTTCATAGGGGTAGGGGCCGTGTCTGTCTGGTTTATCACTGTATACCCCAGCAGCTAGCTTGGTGCTTCAATCCACGAATGAAGGGACAAGTTAAGCTGCTACTTTCCTTATGTAGTTGTAAATTTTCACTGAGACTTAGGGCCCCTACTCTCAGGAGAAGCCCAAGGGGTACCGTTTTGGGAATGTCTTGTTAAGTAAGAGAGATCAAAAGAGGGGTAGCTTCCCTTGTACCAAACTACGAGTTCATGTAGGGTTTCTTTCTTTTCTTTTAAAGATTTTATTTGTCAGCACAAGCAGGGAGAGCAGCAGGCAGAAGGACAGGGTGAGTGAGAAGCAGGCTCCCTACTGAGTAAGGAGCCCGATGTGGGCCTCAATCCCAGGACCCTGGGATCATGACCTGAGCTGAAAGCAGACGCCCAACTGACTGAGCCACCCAGGTGGCCCCATGTAGGGTTTCTGACTCCCCTCCAGGAGGGTTCGGCCTCAGTAGTCACATTCAGTGTCTCTATTCAGAGGGAAAGGACAATCAAGCACGGACCACCAGTTTTACTGTTCAGACAGTTGCTTTCTTGAAAAAATTCTGCACTCAGGACATATTTCGGGGAGGAATGTATGCACTATTCCAACAGTGGCATTGCTCCAGATCACTGGGTCCGAAGGTCTATCGGAATTGAACTTTTACATCTAGCAGTAGGCTCAGCCAGCAGCTTCAAATGAGACTTGCTCTGCGTGTCACTGAATGGCACGTCCCCATCTCCGGCTACAACGGTGGATAGGCGCGGACCACCAGAGGGAGCAGGTGCGCCTCCGCTGTGGCGGGTCATGGCACTTCCCGTTCGGAGCCCCCTCCTCCTCTGCTCTGGAAAACACCACTGTTGCTGGGCAACAGGGAAGCCAGCCGAGTAGGGTCCCAGCCTCCAGTCACCAACCCAAAGTGAGATATGGACCGAAAAGGCCTGCCTTCAGATCACATCTGCTGTAGCACTTTGGAACTTACTGGCCCCTCAAAATGCGGCCTGCCATCCCTTATCGTTTCCAGGGTCCCCAGGACCACCCACACATCCCCTGAGTTGGATAGAAGGACTCAAGGGACTCAGTATATAATTGTACTCACAGCTAAGGTTTGTTACAGCAACCAGATGTACAATAAAATCAGCAAGGAAAAAAAAGACACAGGTGGGGTCTTGAGGCTTCCTTATGCTTGCTCCCGTCTGTGAGGGGGGTTTACCAAGCACACTCCTCCTCAGGAGTAGAAATGCACAATATGTAGGGGACGTTTTTTGCCCAAGGACGCTCACTCAGTGTCCAAGATTGTGTGTGTATATGTGTGTGTGTGTGTCTCTGTGTCTGTGTGTGTATTTAAACTGCGGAATGGCCACTAGGCACCCTCTACCTAGCACATACCCAAATTCCAGATTCCCAGAAGGAAAGCAGGTGTTCAGCATAAATGACATTTATGCAAACAGGTGAGGGACAGCGGGCCACTCTTATCAATTAGGGAACAGGTCAAGTGCCGTATTAATTTTCCACGGCTGCTGTGACAAATCATCACAGACTTCGAGGCTGAAACTACGCAAACTATTCTCTTGGTGCCCCGGAGGTCAGAAGTCCAGCGTAGCCTCACCGGGCTGAAAGCCGGGTGTCGGCAGGGCCACATTCCTTTCTGGAGGCCCCAGGGCGGGATCTGGTTCCTGCTCACTCAGGTTGCTGGCAGAATTCAGTTCAGAGGTCCCGTGGTTTTGTTGCAGGCCATAAACCGAAGGCCGTTCCCAGCTCTAGAGGCCACCACATTCCTTGGTTTTCGAGACCTTTCTCCATCTTCAAAGCCAGGACAGTGAGTGTGGCGTTCATCTCAAGTCACATCCTTCTGGCCCCTCTTCTATCGTCTCATCTGTCTGGCCACAGCTGGGAAAGTTCTCCAGTTTTAAGGACTCGTGTGATTAGATTAGGCTCACCCAGATAATCCAGGATCATCTCCCCATCTCAAAGCCCTTAACCTTAATCACATCTGCAAAATCCCTTTTGGCCAGGTAATGTAACATATTTATAGGTTCCGGGGATTAGGACGTGGACGTCTTCAGACAGCCAGTCTTCTGCCTAGAAGTGCCAAGTTCTCAGATGCCAGCCAAGAGCCAACCTTGAAAGCAAGCCTTTCTAAAGACACTAGTCTCAGGTCTGCTGTATTAACTATTTTCTGCACACGTGGGCATATCTCAAGGGACATCATCAGTGACAGCTGACACCACCTTCTCATAGTTTGTGGCCGCTCGCATTCTTGTGATGTTTTGGACTTCATAGACAACTGGATCTGGGGCCCAACTCACAAAGAGGCCTTCCTACTCCAGACACACTCTAACCTCGGGGCTGTGCAGGGCTGTCACTTTCCCACCGTTCGACCCTGTTAGCAACCACGGTCAAAGACACTGTCAGGCCGTGGTGATTATTAGCGTTGGACTTGGCAGAAAATAGGTTCCAGTTTAAATGCTTAGTTGTGTATGAAGAGCAGTTTCCTTAGTTTCTCTGATTCTCATTTCCTCATCTGCTTGGAGGTACCCTACCATGGTCTTACAGATTCAAATGAGAGAATGCACAGGACTGCACATGCAGGACAGTACGTTTCAGATCCTAACGGCTAGTGTGTAGGGGCTGGAACACCCTGTGGGAGCAAAACCGAGACCAAAACCCCCTATTTCCACAGGGAGCTTCCTCCTGGGGGAGAAAGAAGAGGGAGAGGCTCACTTTTAGGATCTATCTTGGTCTCCCCCCCCAACACCTCTCTTTATTGACAAATTTATTTCTCCTTCTTTCTGTGAAAGTGTGACGCTGTGAATTATTAACTTTTGTTTTTCACCCCCAGCTCTAGCTTGCCCTTGTACTCCTGGCCCTGCCTCATTCACAGCCAGGTCCAAGGCTCTGCCCCGGGGGGTTGAGTTATTTTAGCAGAAATGCAAATAGAATCAAAGAGCCCAAGATCAGCGTTTGAGCTTCAGAGAGACTTCAGGAAATTTGCACAAAAAAAATAGGACTGGAAGAAAGGCTTTTCTGAGTTGTGGGATCTTAGGTCTTTGAATACTGAGAGATAAGGAGCTGCTTTATCTGCAGGCGTAAGAATATGTAGTCTGTCCCAAGGACTAGCGCAGCTTTCCCAGGCTAGATAAAGATCCCGAAGACTGAAGGGAGGGCTGAGAGGGAGGCAGAGAGATTCTGATGACATTCAAGGCCCAGGGGACTCCAAGCCCCATTTCGGACTCCACTGAAGCCTTGAGGAGTACTCTTCTCCCTCCCTCCCTCCCTCCCTCCCTCTGTCCCTCCCTCCCTCTCTCTCTCTTCCTCCCTCTTCCTCCCCTTCCTCCTTCTCCCTGCTTCCTCTCTCCCCTCTTTCTGTCTCTCTCCCTCTCTCGCCACCGGATTTGGGTTCCCTCTCATCTCCAGATACCACGGTGGTATAATCTGGAGGACCAAAGGGCCACTCGATTAGCTTTTAATCTGGGCCTTAGCATTGAGAGACGAAATGAGTCTGCGGTGTTACAGAAGGTCCATCACCAGCTATCAGGGTGGGAGGGGTTTGCAGCCAAAGGCCTGTATTACTAAAGACTGAAGAGTTTATTTGCTGTGGGCCCTCAGCAAACCACTTTAGTTTCTTTTTTTTTTTTTTAAAGATTTTATTTATTTATTCGACAGAGATAGAGACAGCCATCGAGAGGGAACACAAGCAGGGGGAGTGGGAGAGGAAGAAGCAGGCTCATAGTGGAGGAGCCTGATGTGGGGCTCGATCCCATAACGCCAGGATCACGCCCTGAGCCGAAGGCAGACGCTTAACCGCTGTGCCACCCAGGCGCCCCGACCACTTTAGTTTCTATGAGCAAAGAGACACTGCCTTACTGGCTTGGCGGTCACTATCAAGTGAAGACACTGTTTCCTTCCGTTACGACAATATCCATGAGGTTTCCCAACAGCAAGATGACAACGCCCAGGTCACAACAGGTGAATAAAACACACCCCAGGCAAAGACTGAGCCCACCTGTTCTCAAATCCTTTGCTCACTGAGAGATGTCAGGTTTCCCGGTTGCTGGCGGGTGCGGGCCTGACCAAGGCAGTGAGCAAGGAATATCAGGACAGCTTTTCGAGGGACCCAGATTGGGGCAGGTTGAAATTATTAACAACTCAGTGATGTCCAATCCCTTCTGCCTGCGACTACTAACATTCCATGGCTTCTCGCTTAACAACCCTGTGAATTTGGGGGAGGCTTCCCGTAACCTCTGAAGAAACGAAAGAAGCCCGGAGAGCTCTGTGTGTCATGGTTCAAAACAAATGAATACCGTTCCTCCAGCTGGGCTGCCGTGATGTACATCAGGGGAAACCGTGAGTCCCAGTGAATTACAGGCAAACCATGGCGGACAAGTTGATTTTTGTGCATTTTTTGCAAGGGCGAGGGGCGGCAGATGTGATCAGATTCTCACACGGTTCCAAGATGTACGACATTTTTGCAGGAGGGCACCCTGCTTATGTGCTTTATTAACTGTGCACCCCATGAAAACTCATTTGCAATCCGCACGTCATGCTTTTCCTGCCTGCAGAGTGGGAAAACCGATCCCAAGCACACAGAGTTATTGTGAGGAATTAATTAAGGTGCTGTGTAAATAAATTGATTTTTAAATGAGGGCTATTCATGTGGTAGCCCTCCTTACCACCCCAAAATGAGTGACTCTATTAAATAAAGGGCGAGTGGTTGAGATTTGGCATATCAGAGAGACGCATTTTTGCAAAATGTATGTGTACATAGTTTGTACATGATGTACTGAGGTGTTTAATTCTGTCTTTTTCCCCCCAAGGAACCGTTTTCATAGATTATTCAGTATTGTGTGCTTTAAAAATAATGGTGATGGTGATCGTGATAATTCCTTGTACTTGCGTCGTCGGTACCTTACCATTTATCTCATCGGTTGTTGACAAAGCCCTCTTCTTACTCTTGTAAATGAAATGAGGCTATTGCTGGGTCCGCAGTGTTTGGTTGCCATGGTTTGAGTTCGTTTCATAAGCTGTTGCTTGGCAATCCCACGCGTCAGCTGGTTCCTTTTCCTCCGCACTCGCACCACACGCGGCCTGAAGTATAATGAGACAGGCTGGGCCAAGGAGGATGGCGGTCCCCGGGCACTTTCTATCTTCCCCCACAGTGCTGATGCCTGATAAATGTGTCGAGAGCGGATCAACGAAGTGGTTATGAACATGGGACTTCGAGTTATACAGACCTGCGTTCAAATTCCGCTTTGGGATCTGGCTCTGATGTGACCTTTCGCGATTCACTTAGAAGCCTGTCTCCGTGTCCTCATGGGCAAAGTGGAGGGTGATGATACCCAGCTCCGGGAATGGTTGCAGGGATCCAGGGAGAAGATCCCCAACTTTCCTGGTTCTGCAGTAAAAGGCTCTGATGGAGCCGTCCATTTGGGTTTAATGTGTGCTGTTATGTCCCATTTTCTTTTATACATAGAATGAGTGGGCCTGCTGCAAATCCATGGAGTAAAACAGGAATTTATAAATAATCAGGACCAAGGAAAAGAATAGGGGGTGTGATTACCAAAAGGAAGACAGATAGGGATGGGCAGATACGAAATAGCTGAAGAAGAGGTCCACTCCAGGTAGTGGGTGTAGAGGCACCGTGCATTTCCAAGGACTTGCATGAGGGGAGGCCCGTGTCCTTTCTAGATAAACGCATACCCACAGGTGGTGGTGTGCTGGAAAAACAGCTCTCAGGGGGAGAAAAACCCTGTTTTGTAACATCTGACGATTTCCATGGTGTCAATACTCCTACTATGGCTGATTTCAGGCTACCAACACGATGTCTTTGAAAGGAATGTGAAGTTGGAAAGAGGTGCCCACCCTCTGCTCTCAGGAGCACAGTGCAGCGGGCTCTAACACAGAACTAATTCCTTCCCCAGGGCCAGCTTTATTGTTGTTGTTGTTTTCTCATTGAAGGACATTCCCAACAAGCTCCTGTCTGTATTTAGTTTAGGGAGGTCAGTTCTCAAGACTGCTCTTCTGGCCTTCAGTTTTCCCAGACCGGAAGCACGTAGTTAAGGAAATCTCTGTTGTTCAGTCCCAGTGCACGCCCTTATAGGGCCCAGGCCCAGGACTCCGCGGCCTTTGCAGCGTCCAGAGGAGACTCGGGAGCTCCGTATCACCTAGGTTAATGTCCTATTCGAGGCAGCGTCTTTTTCCGAGATTCTTTTCTTTTATCTTTTTTTTTTTGCATAACCCGACTCAAACATGGCCTCTCGTCACAGTCTTCATAGTCTTAGTTCTATAATGTACATGACCTTAGTATTTTTATATTAGTCATGAACCAGTTTTAAAATTAATCACTTGTAAGTGAATTTGTGCCACCATACAACTTCTCATCTAAGAGAACTTCAGTGTCGTTTTCTGGTTCCGAGAACTGGAATAGATAAACAATTATTTGTTTGTGGGGGTTTGAATTCCCTTATGGACTGACTAGTTTCAAGCGTCAGCAATTTTCATTCACAAGAGTAAGGCACATTGGCCAGCTTTTGGTGAAACTATGGTGTATGTGTTTTACATTTTACAGGTGTTCAATTTGTGTTTCCTCCTCACTCAGTATCTGACGGTGTCCAGTTGAATGGCTAACGCAGTTATGGTGCCCCCAAACATAGTGTTTCCCCTACAAATCATTTGAAAAGTACCAGTATGTTTATGTTTTACAGATAGCAAAAGAGAAAATGAGGTATCCTACCCCACAACTTTCTAGGGAGGGTAGGCCCCATTAATGGAAGAATTGGGGGGGGCGTGCCTTGGTACAAAGTCATGAACCTCCCTATATTTAATGGCTTGTCACAAATCTGAGGGGAGTTTTCAGTAGGAGGTAGAATGTGCAAGTTTGGAGGGAGAAGCTAGAAGAGACTTCAGTTTCCCTGAAAGAGTAAGAGGAGCAATCAAGAGGACCTGGGCAAGATCTGTTAGGGAGAGAAGGAAGCCAGGGAAAATGGCCGGCTGTTTGGGAGATGGTGCAGGTGGCCGGGAGGAGGTAGGTCTGATTCCTGGAGACTGAAAAGAAAGATTTGGGAGAAGAAATCATGTCTAAGGGGACTTTCAAGTTAAATTCTGTGGCGGTAACCCTCCTAACACATCTCCCTTTAGGAAACATCCATTTAATTGTACAATGCTCACCGTTTGATGGGAATGGAGTCTCAATGGTGACTACGAACAAAATCTGGTTTCAAGATTTTCAGATGGAGAAGAACAGAGCCTGTGGGTCAGGGAAGCAGTCACGGCTTATATACAGTCTTGTGTAAATGAAGGGATCTCTTTGCTTGAAAAGACCTAGTGTTTACCACTCACTGGTTAGGCTAGGATGGAGGGTATTTACTGTGCCTGGCTGGAAGACCATAGGCGAGGGTGGTATGGGGAAGACTGGGATGGAGTCCCCTTGAATGTGGGCCTGCAGGCTCCTGGAACTTTTCTTGGAACTGCCACCTGGGCTGGGCTTCATGTTCCCTAGAGATACTGCCCAGAGGGATAGACCCTTGCAGGGGAGAGTCTTGCCAGATCTGGAAGAGCAGATTCTCAGCAGGAGGAAAAAAACCCCCACAATGAGTCAACATTTATTTCATACCAATGTTTCCAAACATTTGTATACCAAGAAAGACCTTGGGTGGGGGCGGGGGGAAAGTTTTATTCCTAATCATTTGTACCCTTTCAGCCTTTGTGCCCAATTATTTAAATGCTGGTGGAGAGTGAGGGTGCTGTTTTTTATGCACCATGAAAAAGTCTTAGAACTTTTCAAGTCCACTTTTACATTTTGGACCAATTTTCAGATATTAAAAGGGTTTATTTCTCATTTACTTTCAGGAAATTTTGCCTCACTGCCTTTTTACAAAATTAAAGATTTTATCTCCTGCTGTGATTTATTTAGAAGCTAACTGAGAAGGAAGAGAGGATATGGCTGAGATGGCTTGGCATGGAATCATGGCCAGTCAGGGATTACAGTTCTCAGCGCCCCCGCCCCACCCCCAGCTCCATCCAGGTAACTCATACTTGCTTGTGGAGTATGAGGGCTACTACATGGCCAAATAAAGGGCTGTGCCTTCTCCATGGTCTCTTTTCCCATTTGCCAGCTAAATGGAGGGAACACTGGGGCCCTAGAGGTGAGTGAGGTCATAAGATAGGAGACCACCACCAAGCAAGAACATCATCACTGGGTTTATGGAGCAATAATTAAACTTCTATCATAAATGAATGGACAAAGAAGATGTGGTACACACACACACACACACACACACACACACAGAGGAATATTATGCAGCCACAGAAATGATGAGATCTTGCCATTTGCAACAACATGGATGAACTTAGAGACTATTATGTGGAGAGAAATAAATCAGAGAAAGACAAATACCATATGGTTTCACTTATATGTGGAATCTAAACAAACAAGACAAATGAATAAACAAAAAGCAGAATCAGACCTATAAATACAGAGAACACACTGATGATTGCCAGAGGGGTGGGGGGAGGGAGATGGGCAACATGGGTGAAGGGGAATGGGAGATACAGGCTTTTGGTTGTGGAATGAATAAGCCATGGGAATAAAAGGCGCAGCATAGGGAATAGAGTCAATGGTATTGTAATAGTGTTGCATGGTGACAGATGGGAGCCACACTGGTGGTGAGCAAAGTAGCACATAGAGAGTTGTTGAATCACTATGTTGTACTCCTGAAACTAGTGTCACATTGTGTATCAACTATACCCAAGAAAAGATACCTAAAACAATAACCTTCTATTATGTTTAGCCGCTGCAATTGTTTCAGGGTTTATCTGTTATTGTAGCTAGAGTTACTTTAACCGACAGAGAGGGCTATCAGGGGTTTCTCCAGTCCTCGGTCTTGTGGAGCATGACCTTGGAATACACTCTGCTTTCCAAACTCTCCAACTTTGAAATACATTTCAGAAAACCAGATAAAAAATAATGCCTGAGGTGGGGGTAGCGGTGTACTTTCATAAGCCCGCAGTCTGAGCTGGGTCAGGGCCTGTCAGGGTTGCCTTACAGGAAAGAGCACAGGGAAAAGGACTGAGGACTGGGCCCCCAAGGGGGTATTTAGGAATTTATCAGTTGGAAACCACAACGCTAACAGGAAGGTGGTCGATAGGAGCCTAGGAAATTCAGCCAAAAGGCAGAAAACTCAGAGTGTAGGTGAAGCAGGGCTATCAGCCTCCGGAAGTGAAGCTTCAAAAGCAGAACGATAAGTTACAAAGCAGCTGGGAATGATACGGACGCAGAGGTGGGGATGGGCTGCTATAGAGGAACTACTTTTTGTGCAGTCTGCAAGGCCTACCCCCTTCTGTATATTTCCCCCTCGGCTGCCCGGGCCTTTAGCTGATGTCTGCAAGCATTGCGTGTACAAGCATTCCACATAGGAGCGTGCCTTCCTCATTCCCTGATAGATGGCGCACACTCTGGGCGTGTGAAGATGCAAGGAAAACGGGGAACAGGGCTGGTGAGCAAGCTGCCTCAGTTACCGCAGAGGGGCTCAGCAGGTGGACTCTTTGGAGCTTGGTGCGGTTCCAAGTGGCTCCAGGGAGATGCGCAGAGCCCGCCTGCCTAGCTCCCACATCTGGAACGCTTGAAGCTTTTAATTCCTGCTCTTTCTTTTGATGGCCCGCTAAAGATGATCTGTATATCCTCCTCTTCTCCCCTCATCTTTTCCCTTTTGGACCTAAGCCTCTGGTGTCAGGGGCCTGGGCAAAACACAGTGAGACATTTCCCTCTTAAGTCAGTGTATTCTGAGAGGGGAGATGCAGAAACTTAAAGCAAATTCCATTGAGGATAAGGGGTTCTAATTACCCAGGGGAATGAGTTCCTGCACCAACCCGTGATGGACTCCTTGCAAAAACTGGTCAGTAGTCTGCGATCTGTCTGTGAGGAAAGAAGCTCTATAGCTGATATGCCTTAATGAGGGCTTCTAAAAATAAAAACAGGTTGTTGGGAGTCATTGTCTGAAGGGACACTAGTCTTAATACCCCTAGTAGAGAGTGTTCTCATAGCAAGAACTTTATTTTGATCAGCATGTCTATCAGTCAAAGTCCAGTTGTCCATGACAGAAATCACTCTAGTTACTTTAACAGGATAGGGAGTTAACACAGGGAATAAGGGGCTTACGAAATCTTCAGAAGGGCTGGCGGAGTAACTTCGAGGCTCAGCTGCCAGGAATGACTAGTAGAACAACAAAATGAACTGTCCCATGAAGACTGCCACCTGTCAGGAAGCTGGAGAGTCAGGCGCTTTTTTCCCAACAGCTAGATTCAGGATCACACCACCTTAGCCACAATGCTGGGACACGGAATCTGCCACTGGAGCTGGCGGCTCTACCACCCTAGCTGTGCTCCTGAGAGCAGGAAGTATCTGTTTTTCCCGAGCCACGCTGGCCCTGCTAGATTCGTTCACAGCGGCATAATGGAGGCCTGTCCTGTGGCCGCCTTTCTCCCCACTTGACTAAATTTTCAAAGCGAATTCTCATATGAGTGTACCAGATTAACAGATCCTGAATTACATTCATTTCCTGGTTTCAAAAGAGTAAAAAAATAGAGCTTTTTGCTCTCCAGCCTCTATCATAAAGGAAGGCACACTAGAAAGCAGTCAGAAGCCAATCTGCAGAGTTCATTACTCGTCATTCTCTGCCGAGAGAAAGAGCCCTCACCCCTGCCCCTGACATTCTGAGATGGGCCTTTCGTGATATGAAGCAGGCCCAGTTAGATAAAAGTGTCAATTCTGCAAGCAAAACAAATAGTTGCAATATAATGTCATGGGGCTGAGGAACATTATGCTCAGTGCAACCTGCATTGACGTAAATTATACATATAATCAAAAGTATAACAAGGCCAGGTCTATGAAGTGAATATTACTGTCTGGAAAAGAAATTAAAGCTTGAAAATGATTTTTGAGAAGAAACACATTAAAAAGTTGCGAGATCAGGCAACACTACATATATTTTTAAAGATACAAATGTATCCAAGATAAATTCCCCAGTTTTATTATGAAATAACTGATACACATCACTGGGTAACTTTAAAGTATACAGCGTGATGGTTTGATTTATATACATTTTGAAATGATCACAATAAGTTTAGTCAAGATAAAATTTAAATACATTTTGAGTGCTCGTCCATGCTGCAGAAAGGGGAATTAAAATAGAAATGTGAGTTATGGGGCGCCTGGGTGGCACAGCGGTTAAGCATCTGCCTTCGGCTCAGGGTGTGATCCCGGCGTTATGGGATCGAGCCCCACATCAGGCTCCTCTGCTGGAAGCCTGCTTCTTCCTCTCCCACTCCCCCTGCTTGTGTTCCCTCTCTCGCTGGCTGTCTCCATCTCTGTCAAATAAATAAATAAAATCTTAAAAAAAAAAAAAAGAAATGTGAGGTACAGGAGAAAAAAATAAAATCAAATTTAAAAAAGAGAATAGAGGGACACCAGGGTGGCTCAGTTGGTTGACCGTCTGACTCTTGATTTTGGCCCAGGTCATGATCTCAGGGTCATGGGATTGTGCCCGCGTTGGGCTCCCAGCTAAGTGCAGAGTCTGCTTGAGATTCTCTCTATCCCCCGGTCCCCTTAAATAAATGAATCTTTAAAAAAATTAAAAAGAGAATAACCTGTACTGACTGGTGATAAAAGTGTGCCAAAATCTGTGGGGCATAATAGTTCAACTTCTGATTTTGTAACATCGAAATAGGATACATAAAAGTTACCAAAAATGTTAACTACTGGTAGGAGGCATGTATTTTAAAAGAATTTGCAGCTGAAATCTTTGCCAAACAAAGCAGGAATAGTTGACTTAATAACTTATATTTAAAATATAAAAATTCTAACCTATTGAATGGAAGAAAATATTTTGTAAAGCATATATCAGATAAGGGGTTAATATCCAAAATATGTAAAGAAATCCTACAACTCAATACCAAGAGAAAAAGCAATCAATTGGAAAATGGGCAGAGGAACTAAATAGGAATTTTTCCAAAAATGACATCCAGATGTCCAACAGGTACGTGAAAAGATGGTCAACATCTAATCATCAAGGAAATGCAAAGCAAAACCACAATGAGATATCACCCCACACCAGTCAGAATGGCTAGTATCAAAAACACAAGAAACAACAAGTGTTGGTGAGGATGAGAAAAGGGAACCCCTGTGCACAGTTGGTGGGGATGGAAGTTGATGTAGCCACCATGGAAAAAAATACGGGGGTTCCTCAGAAATTAAAAATAGAGCTACCATACAGTCCAGCAGCTCTACTTCTGGTGTTTATCCAAAGGAAATGAAAAACAGGATATCAAAGAGATATTTGCACTCTCCTGGGTTTTTTAAAAAGATTTATTTATTTATTTTTGAGGGAGAGAGCAAGAGAGTGAGTGAGCATGGGGGGAGGGGCAGAGGGAGAGGAGAGAAAGAATCCCAAGCAGACTCCCCACTGAGCATGGGGCCCCTGCAGGGCCTGCCGGGGACCCACCCTGTGGAGATCGATCCCACAACCCTAAGATCACGACCTGAGCCTAAACTAAGAGTCAGACACTTAACCAACTGAGCCACCCAGGTGCCCCTGCACTCTTGTGTTTATTGCAGCATTATTGACAGTAGCCAAGAGATGCAGACAACCTAAGTATTCATCAGTGGATGAGTGGATAAAGAGGATGTGGGGTGTGTATGTATGGAATGGAATATTATTCTGTCACGACATAGAAGGAAATCCTGCTATTTCTGACAACATGAATGGACCATGAGGGCATTATGCTAAAGTGAAATAAGTCAGGCACAGAGAGAGAAATACTCACTTATATGTGGAATTTCAAAAAGCCGAACTTGTAAAAAGAGAGTAGAATGGCAGTTACCAGAGGCTGGAGGGTGGGGGAATAGAAAAGATGTTGTTTGACTTGGAACTAGTAGGTAAGTAAGTCCTGGAGATATAATGCACAGTATAGTAATTATAGAAAATAATTTGATACGATTATCAAATTACTAAGAGACTAGATCTTAAATATCCCCACCACAAAAAAGAAATGATAATTATGTGACATGGTAGAGGTGTTAGCTAATGTGATGTTGTGGTAATCATTTTGCAATATGTAAATATATCAAATCAGCACGTTGTACACCTTAAACGTGCACAATGTTATATGTCAGTTATATCTCAATGAAAAATAAAATATTAAGATTGAAAGAAAGATAAATAACTCCCCAAACCCTGAAAGACATGCAAATATATAATTTTTAAAAAGCTTAGAAAATGTCACGCTGGGTTTAAAAATTAATTAAATGTTCAAATGAAAAGCCAAAGAATGTTCACATTCTCAATTGTGGTAGAAAAGTGCATGGTGGCAAAATAATATCGGAGACTGATACAAATTGTGCAAATGGAAAACGTACTGAATGTGAAAGAAATACACAGTGCAAAAATGATTGAAACATTTAAAGTTAATTTTTAACAATTCGTGGGACACCTGATTGGCTCCGTTAAGCGGCTGCCTTCAGCTCGGGTCATGCTGTTAGGGTCCTGAGATTGAGCTCCACAGCGGGCTTCCGCTCAGCGGGGAGTCTGCTTCTCCCTCTCCTTCTGCCCTTCCCCCCACTTGTGCGCGCGCTCTCTCTCTCGTGCACTCGCTCTCTCTTTCAAATAAATAAATAAGTAAATAAATAAAGCCTTAAAAAAAAAGAATTCACAAACTGAAAAAGCATTGTGATGCCAGAACAGTAACATAAAATAGCTTCAAAAATGAACACAATTAATTGTTACAAAAGCGTCAACTGCTGTTGAGAGATAACTCATTTTCAGCCAATTTGCAAGCTTAAAAGGTTTATGAAAACTTTAAAAACAGAACAGAGAGAATAAAATTAGTTACCTTAAAGTGAAATTGAAAAATAAAGAAGAATATCAAAAGAGCCACTACAAGGAAACAACTCAACAAGAACCTTAAACAAATCTACTTGACTCATAAAATCATTAAACACTAAACCCAAAGTCATTCAGATTTACTGAAAGATCCTAGGTATTGATTAGAAACGTTTCATTTAAGACCAATTTAAAATTTTACACTTGTACTTTGAGTCCAAAGCAAGGGAGATCGTACAAGTAGCTGAAAGACTGTTATGTTTTGTTATTGTGAGATGTTCAACAGGATTGAGTTTCACAAGCCAAGCAAGAAAGCTCATGTCAAAACTTGTAGTTTGGAAGCAATTTGGAAGAAAATGCCCTAGACAATAAGTCGGTCACTGTTTTAAGAAATTCTGCATCACCGACAATCTTGGAGGCATGGAGGACAAGACTGTGTGGAAAAAAAAAACATGGACAATTTTGCCTCTGAGCTGAAAAGTGATTCAGGATAGTCAGGTTATAGCTGTGAAGAAATGTTAGAAATGCTTTAAGCACTTTATATTGCTTATGTTTTTTTGTACTTGTAAGAATGACATATGAAAAGATACCAAGCCTACATCAGCCTACAATAATTATTTCAATAAGTAAAAAAAATATAAGAGCAAAGAGAACATTATGGTATGGTTTAATTGGCAGACTTCTTACTTTTTATTGTATCATTGCATAAAATAATGACACATCTGACATTCAAGTCTCTGTGATCCCCGTGGACATTAATGAGTCCAACTTGGTTGCCACCTCGCCTACCCTCAGCCCTAGCCAGCAGGTGAGAGCCACCACTGAATTTCTGATGGCTTTGGTGAATAGTGAGATTTCAGGGCCCCCCATGGAACACGATCTTCTGGTGGTATTCGCGACCCTGTGCTATATCCATTTCAACATGTCGAGTTCCTTCAGCCTCTGTATTCTTTCCACCATCTTCCAAGCAACTCAAGCATTTCCACTTCATTTGGCATATGCCTTTGCCTCCTCCAGGCTTCTAAGAACTACCCTAGCAAGAAATGTGCCCCACTCCTGGGGTGCTTGCCAGGGTGTTAAATCCACCTCTCGAGAAAGCATCTTCCAATGGATAAATTCTTGCTTATTCAATGTTACGCTCCAGCTGCCTTGATCAAGTACCTCAAAATTCAATCCCAGGGCTACTCACCTGGCTCATGCCGTTACATGCTAGCTAATTCTTGCAGTTCCTTCAGTACATGATCTCTTTCCTTCCTTATCAGGCCCAGCGTATCTTCAGTTGGATTATACTGGGATTTAATCCAAGCTATTAGCCTGGCAGCCGGGAGAAAAGATTATGGCAGCTCCTGAAAGGGAAACCACTTGTTTTGTGGGGCGATGCCTCACTGGCATCTTCCAACGTGAGAGAAGTACAAGCTCTTACTAGGGAAGGGTGGGTTACCTCTCCAATTTCAGGGAATTTCAGAGTTCAGGGAAATTTACAGAGCCAACCTCTCAGGAGTGTCCATGCAGATGTCTCCAGCCTATTTTTCGGGACCCAGGTTTTTGTTTTTTGTTTTTTGTTTTTCCCAGCCAGGGCTCTGACTTTGGCGTGACTGATATGCCTGGGCTGAGCATTTAATCATCTTGAGGTTCTTCCTATCAAGGCCCGCGTCTGCTCCTCTGATGTATCTGCTCTTCTACTGAAGGAGAAAAGGGCATCTTTATAAGCTATCAACGAGATCCTCTGGCTCTTATACTTAGCCATTAATTGCTTGCCAACAGCCCTCAATTCCATTAGCCCTTTGTAGGGCATCGATACAAATTAGTAATAACTGGCCAACTTCACTGACCTATCTTTCAAATGCCATAATCCTTGTATGACGAGCAAAGGCATTCCCTTCCAGCAGACATTCCCCCTGGTCACTACTGGTGAAATCTTTGGCGTTTGGCTTACCACATTGTGGTGACACTTGGAAAGCTCTGCATTAAGAAAAAACAAAAAAGAACAATCCTGACATTCTAGTTGCAAATGATACAGTAGAAAAGTATTCCCACGGGGCGCCTGGGTGGCACAGCGGTTAAGCGTCTGCCTTCGGCTCAGGGCATGATCCCGGCGTTATGGGATCGAGCCCCACGTCAGGCTCCTCTGCCGTGAGCCTGCTTCTTCCTCTCCCACTCCCCCTGCTTGTGTTCCCTCTCTCGCTGGCTGTCTGTCTCTGTCGAATAAATAAATAAAAAAAATTAAAAAAAAAATAAAGAAAAGTATTCCCAGGAATTCAATCTCTTCCTGTTTTTATTCGAGATTCCTTTTTCAAGAGATTATATTTGTTTTGTTTTGTGTAATCTTAATCCAGCTTCCCCATCACTTAACATCTTAGGTAAAAGAAAATGGGCATTGGTGCAACGTGTGTGCATAGTTCCACACCATTTTGTTTACACATAGATTGGTGTAACCACTGCCATGGTCAAGAAGCAGAACTCTTCTATCTCTGAAAAGATCTTCCTGCTACCCCTTATCGTCACACCCCTTCCCTTCCTACCCACCTTTCTGAACCCCTGGCAACCACTAATCTTTTCACTCTCTCTTAATTTTGTCACTTCAGGAATATTATATAAGTGGAATCATTCAGTGTGTGAACTTTGAGACTGACTTTTCTTTGCTCAGCATAATGCCCTTGAGATCCATCTAAATTATTGTGTGTCCAGTTTGTCTTTTTATTGTTGAGTAGTATTCCATGGTATGGATATACCACAATAGTATTCCATGAATGGATATACCATTCACCTATAAAAGGACGTTTTGGTTGTTCCCAAATTTAGCTATTACAAGTAAAGCTGCTGCTATGAACATTCAAGTATATATCCTTGTGTGGACGTAAGTTTTCATTTTCTTTCATTTCATTTGATAAGTTTCTCTGCATCTTTACCAGCATTGGTATTTTGGCAATTTTTTATTTTAGCTGTTTTAATAGATGTGTGGTCGTATCTCATTATGATCTTAATTTACATTTCCCTAATGGATAGTGATATTGAATATCTTTCCACGTGCTTATTTGTCATCTGTTTATCCTCGTCAGTGAGATATATCAAATCTTTTGTCCATTTACTAATTGGATTTGTTTTTATTGTTGAGTTTCAACAGTTCTTTGTATATTCTAGTTATGAGTCCTTTGTAAGGTATGTGATTTGCAAATATTTTTTTCCCTGTCTGTAACTTATCTTTTAATTTCTAAAAGAGTCGTTCACAAAAGTTTATTTTTTATTTTGATGAAATACAATTTGCTGATTTTTATTTTATGGATCATGCTTTTGGTGTTAATGTCTAAGAATTCTTCACCAAGCCCTAGGGCCTGAAGATTTTCTCCTATGTGTTCTTCTGAGAGTTTTATAGTACTAGTAAATGTGAGATGCATTTTGAGTTACTTTTTGTATAAAATTTGAGATATAAGTAGAAGTTCTTTTTTTTCTTTTCTTTTCTTTTTTTGTTGGCATATGGATATTCAATTGCTCCAATACCATTTGTTGAAACGACTGTCCTTCCTCCATAGAATCGCTTTTGCATTTTTCTCAAAGATCAGTTGGCTATACCTGTGTGAGTCTATTTCCAGGTTCTCAATTCTATTCCACTGATCATCAATTCTCTGTCATTGATTTCTATTCTTTTCCATTAGTATGTCTATCTCTCCACCAATACCACACGGTCTTGATTACTTATAGCTATAAAGGAAGTCTTAAAATTGGTCAGTGTGATTCCTTCAACTTTATTCCTCTGTTTCAATATTGTTTTAGCTATTGTAGTTTTCTTTATTGCCTTTTTATGTAAGTTTTAGAATAGTCTTGCCTACATCTGTACAAAACCCTGCTGGAATTTTTATAGGAATTGCATCAAAGCTGTATATAAATTTGGGAAGAATTGACATCTTTATATGGTGAGTTTCCCAACCCATGAGCACAGTATGTTTCTCCATTTATTTAGATCTTCTGTGATTTCTTTTATCAGAACTTTGAAATTATCAACATATGCATCCTGTGTATGTTTTGTTAGATATATGCCTTGAGATTTCATTTTTTGGAACAATTGTAAATGGTATTGTGCTTTTAATTTTGGTTTCCACATATTTGTCGGTAATATATAGAAATGTGATTGACATTTTTGCTTTGATCCTGTATTCTTCAAACTTGCCAAAGCTGCCTTTTAGTTGCAGGAGTTTGTTTTTGTTAATGTTTCTGTTTGTTTTGTTTTCTTTGGTAGATTCCTTGGGATTTTCTATGTAGATATTCATATCATCTGAAAATAAGGGCAGTTTTATTAGTTCTTTGTGATCTCTATTCCTTTTTGTTTGTGTTTCTTGTATTATTGCACTGGCTAGAACTTCTGGTACCATGTTGAATAGCAGGGGGAAGAATGAACATCCTTGCTTGTGCCCAACCTTAGAGGGAAAACATTCAGTCCATCATCATTAAGTATGCTTCCTATAGAATTTTTGTCATTGTTCTTTACAAGGTTTAGGAAGTTCCTCTGTATTTCTAATTTTTAAAGAATTTTTTTTTGTGAATGGTGTTGAATTTTGTTAAATACTTTTCTGAATCAATTGATATGATTATGACTTTTCTTTCTTACTCTGTTAATATGGTGGGTTACACTGATTGATTTTCAACTTTTCAAGCAGCCCTGCACTCCTGAAGTAAATCCTAATTGATCATGGTGTCTAATGTTTGTATATATTGCTGAATTTTGTTTGCTAATATTTTGTTAAGGATTTCTGTGTCTGTATTCCTGAGGGGTATTGGTCTGTAACGTTCCTTTTGGACTGTCTGTGGCTGATTTTGTTATCAGGGTAACAGTGGCCTCATAGAATGAACTGGAAAGTATTCTTCCTCTTCTATTTTCTGTAAGAAATTATATAAAATTGGCATTAAGTCTTCCTAAAATGCTTAGTAGAATTGTCCAGTGAAACCATCTAGGCCTGGAGATTTCTGATTGGGGAGTTTTCATAGTTACACATTCGGTTTCTTTAATAGTTATAGGGCTAACCGAAGTACCCATTTTATATTGGGTGAGTTGTGGTAGTTTGTATTTTTTGAAGAACTGATCCATTTCACCTAAATTGTCATATTTATGTGTGTAGAGTTGTTAACAGTTTTCCCTTATTACTATTCTTTTTTGATTTCTTCAGGGTCTACAGTGGTATCTTTTGCTTCATTGTTGATACTGGATTTTTCTATCTTTTTTCTTTGTCAGTTTCCTAGAGGTTTGTCAATTTTATCGATCTTTTCAAATAATCAGCTTTTTGTTTCATCAATTTTCTCTATTGTTTTCCCATTTTCAGTTTTATTGATTTCTGCTGCTTATTATTTCCTTCCTTTGCCTGATGGTTTTTCATGTTTTGAAGTAGCTTAGATTATTGATTTGAGACTTGTTCTCTTTTCTACTGTAAGCATGTAGTGCTATGAATTCCTTTCTCAGCACTGCTTTAACTGTGTCCTGCAAATTTTGATATGTTATTTTCATTAGTTATATGCATTTACAAAGAGATTTCTTTCTTCTTTGATCCATGGATTCTTACGTTTCCAAGTGTTTGGAAATTTTCCTATTACCTTTCTGTTGATTTCTAGTTTGATTTTATTGTGATCAGAGAACACAGTCTGTATGATATTAATTCTTTTAAATTTGTTGGGGTTTTTTAATGGTTTAGGATATGGTCTATCTTGGTAACTCTTCTGTGAATGCTTACAAGGAATGTCCATTCTGCTGTTGTAGGGTGGAATATTGTATAAATGCCAATTGGGTTCCGTTGTTTGATAGTGTTTCTGAATTCTTCCTATATCCTTGCTGATTTTCTTTTTTTTTTTTTTTAAGATTTTATTTATTTATTCGACAGAGATAGAGACAGCCAGCGAGAGAGGGAACACAAGCAGGGGGAGTGGGAGAGGAAGAAGCAGGCTCATAGCGGAGAAGCCTGATGTGGGGCTCGATCTCATAACGCCGTGATCACGCTCTGAGCCGAAGGCAGACGCTTAACCGCTGTGCCACCCAGGCGCCCCCTTGCTGATTTTCTGTGTAGTTTTTCTATCAGTTGTTCAGAGTGATATGTCGAAATCTTTTACTTTCATTATGAATTTATTTCATATTTTGTTTGTTTTCTCTTCATGAATTTTGCAGCTCTGTTTGGTTTATACACATTTATTAGTTCTGTGTCTTCTTGACATATTAATCCTTCTATAATTACATATTATCTCTGATAATTTTTTTATTAATAGCCTTAATTTTTTAGAAAAGTTTTAGATTTGCTAAAAAAATTGATCACATAGTACAGAGTCCCCATGTATCCCTTGCACAGTTTCCCCTGTTCTCAACATATTATGTTAGTATGGTACATTCGTTACAATCAGTGTACCCATATCGATACATCGTTATTAACTAAAGTCCATACTTTATTCACATTTGCTTAGTTTTTCCCTAATGTCCTTTTTCTCCCCAGCATTGGATCCAGGATAACAGTTACATTTTGTTATTGTGTCTCCTTAAGCTCCGTTGGCTGTAACAGATTTTCAGATTTTCCTTGTTTTTGGTGACCTTATCAGTTTTGTGGAGGTCAGGCATATTGTAGAGTGCTTCTCTATTGGAATTTGCCTGATGTTTTTCTCGTGATTAGTGTGAGATTATGGGTTTTAGAAAGGAGGATCTCAGCGGTAAAGTGCCATTCTCATGACATCATATCAAGATTTTAACTACCTGTGTGATGTCAACTTTGAACACCTGGCCAAGTAGTGTTTGTCAGGTTTCTCCACTGCTTTACTTGTTTACTCTTTCCAAGAAAGAAGTTACTATGTGCAACCCATAGTTGAGGAGGGAGATCTCGAGAGCAGAGTATCTCCATAAATTATTTGGAATTCTTTTGCAAGGGATATTTTGCATTTGTTTTTTCTTTTCCCCATTCATTGATTTATTTGAACATTTATTTATAACAATATGGACTCATGGATATTTAGTCTCTGGTAATTTTCTTTGCTCCAAAGCCTACTTCATCTGATATTAGTATAGCCACTCCTGCTTTCTCTTAATTAATATTTGTGTGGCATATATTTTTACATCATTTTACTTTCAAACTACCTATGTTGCTGTATTTGAAGTGAGTTTCTTATAGACAGCATATGGTTGGGGCATGTTTTTTATCTACTGTTACTTTCAACTAACAGTATTTTGACCATTTTGATCATTACATTATACTTCAACACAGTTATTGATAAGTTAGAGCTTATGCCTGACATTGTTTTTGTCTTGTTTGATCTCTTTGTTTTTGTTTCTCTGTGTTCTTTTTTCTGCCTTCCTGTGGGTCACTTGAACTTTTTTTAAAGAATTGAATTTTTATTTACCTGTAGTATTTTTGAAGTGTATCTCTTTGTATTGCTTTTTGAATTTTTGCTCTTTGGATCACTTTTAAAATTCTTATATTACATTATATGTACATAGAATATTGTATATATGTTGTGTTGTTTGTAAATATATGTGTGTGTATATATATGTGTATATGTATATGGAGAGAGACACACAGAGACAGAGAATGCAAACTTTTTCTCTAGATATTACATTGTATATACATACACACTTGTCACAGTCTACTGATGTCAACATTTTACCAGTTTGGGTGAAATGTGGAAACCTGGGGCGCCTGGGTGGCTCAGTCGTTAAGCGTCTGCCTTTGACTCAGGGCGTGATCCTGGCGTTCTGGGATCGAGCCCCACATCGGGCTCCTCCGCTGGGAGCCTGCTTCTTCCTCTCCCACTCCCCCTGCTTGTGTTCCCTCTCTCGCTGGCTGTCTCTATCTCTGTCAAATGAATAAATAAAATCTTTAAAAAAAAGTAGAAACCTTACTTCCTTTTACTCTACTTCATTTATAATATAATTGTCTTACATATGTTCTCTGCATACACTGAGAATTATATCAGATAGTGTTACATTTGTTTTGTTTCAACCATCAAACATAATTTAGAAAACTCAAGAGGAAAAGGAAAATCTATTGTATTTACCCATATTTATTTTTACTCTTTCTGTTATGCTTTCTCTTCTTCCTGATGTTCCAGGATTCCTTATTTTATAATTTCCTTTCTGTTTGGAGAACTTTTCTTAGCCATTCTTTCGGGGTAGGTTTGCTGGCAGCAAATTCTCTTAGTTTTCCTTTATCTGAGAACATCCTGATTTCCCCTTCACCCTGAAGGATATTTTTGCTGGATGAAGAATTCTGGATCAACAGTTCTTTCCTTCAGCATTTGAAAAATGTTGTGCCAGTTCTTTCTGGCCTCTGTGGTTTCTAATGAGAAATCCTCTGTGATTCAAATTGTTTTTTCCCTATAGGCAAGGTGTCATTTCTCTCCCTGCCCTTTTATTTTGTCCTTTGTATTCAAAGTTTGAGTATGATGGGTCTTGTCATGGGTTTCTTTATGTTTATATAGTTTGGGGTTTATTCATCTTCTTTAATCTGTGGGTTTATGTCTTGGGGGAAAATTTAAGCCATTATTTCTTTATTTTTTTTAAAGATTTTATTTCTTTGTCAGAGAGTGAGAGAGAGCACACAAGCAGGGAGAGCAGCAGGCGGAAGGAGAAGCAGGTTCCCCATTGAGCCAGGAGCCCGACAATGTGGGGCTGGATCTCGGGACCCTGGGATCGTGACAGGAGCCAAAGGCTGATGCTTGACTGACTGAGCCACCCCGGTGCCCCAAACCATTATTTCTTTAAATACTTTTTCAGCTCCACCTTTTTTCTCCTTTCCTTTCCTAACTTTAATAATACAGATGTTCAATCTTTTGTTATAGTCTCACAACCTTCTTAGAATCTGTTCATTTTTTCCCCCTCAGTCTATCTTCTTTCTGTTGTTCACACTGAATAATTTCTGTCGTTCTATTTTTGAGTTCACTGATTCTTTCCTCTGTCTCTTCCATTCTCCTATTGACCCCATCTATTATAATTTTTAAAATTTCAGTTATGATATTTTTTAGTTTTACGATTTTCATTTAGTTCTTTTTTATGTCTTCTATTTTTTTTTAAAGATTTTATTTATTTATTCGACAGAGATAGAGACAGCCATCGAGAGAGGGAACACAAGCAGGGCGAGTGGGAGAGGAAGAAGCAGGCTCATAGCGGAGGAGCCCGATGTGGGGCTCGATCCCGTAATGCTGGGATCACGCCCTGAGCCGAAGGCACATGCTTAACCGCTGTGCCACCCAGGCACCCCTGTGTCTTCTATTTTTTTGACAAGACTTTCTATTTTATTTGTTTGTATTATGTTTGTAATTGCTTGGGGAAGCATCTTTATATCTATGTCATCTTGTTGGTGTCTTTTGGTTGTCTTTTCTCATTCAAGTGGAGTTTTTCCTGGCTTTTGATATAATGAGTGATTTTTTTAAAAATTGAAATCTGGACATTTAGGGCATTATGTTATGAGACTCTGGATCTTGCTTAAATCTTCTGTTTTGTTTTTTTCTTTTTAATCGTGCTTCTTCTAACACTACTCTGATATGGGAAGGGGAATACCACTTCATTGCTGCCGGTGGAATGAATTTTGAGGTTCCTTGGTCAGCCTTCATTAGCACCTGTGGGGAGGGTCTTCTCCTTACTGCTTCGCAAGGTAGGGATTCGGGATCTCTGCTGTGCCTTTGCTATTACCACTCTGGCTGAAAGGAGCAGGGATGCCTTGTTGTAATTCCTCTTATAACTCCATTTACAGCACAGTGTGGACGGATGCTTGTAACTGCTGGATGGTGGCGAAAACACTGATTGTCCACTGGGACACCTCTGACACCACCCCAGTGGGGAAAAGAGGAGGGACCCCTTGTTATCACCAAGTGAGCATGAAGTCCAGGATTCTCATGTAGCATCCACTGATACTTTGTCAGACAGAGGGGGCTTGTTACCACCCGGCAGGAATGAAAGTTCTGCCTCCCAACTTGCCCTTCTCTGCACTTGGCCTTTGTTAGCATGGGTGGTGCTGCGATTTTTTTTTTCAGTGGTGCTTGGTTGGAGTAGAGTGGTTATGATCTAAAACTTTGTATCTGGCAAGGTTGCCCTATTCCTGGTCCTTTGCCTGAGAGAGCAGGCTTTTCAGGAGGTTTTTTTTTTTTTTTTTTTTTAACCCTGGGCCCACTGATGTTTCCAGGGTTTCTGCTTCTGCAGCATTCAGTCTAGAATACATGAGGCAAAACCAAACCTCAGGGAACTCACTGCTGGGTCCTTCCTTGGGTTCTGATGTCTAGAGCCAGTCTGCCTTCTTCTGTCCACCCTTCAGAGTCTTTTTATGTTCGTTTTATAGACAACGTTAAGGGTTGTTAACTGTATTTAGCAGAAGGAATAGGGAGAAGTACACCAACTACACCATGCCAGTAGCAGACATCTTCCCGGCTTTGTTTTAAAATTTAATTTTATGATGAAAAAATTTAAACATACCCAGAAGTAAAGAGATTAGTAGAGCAAATCCCCTTTACTCGGCTTCAACACATTTCAACATTTTGCCAATCTTGTTTCATTTATTCTCCCCACTGTGAGGTTTGTTGGAGTCTTTTAACTCAAATCCTAGAAATAATATTATCTCACTCAATGTGAGTGTGCATCTCTAATAGAAAAATGCTTTTAAAAACATCATCACAATGCCATTATCACATTTCACTAATTAACAATAAATCCTTGATGTACTTGAATATGAATTCATATTCAAATTTCCCTGATTGTTTCAAGAAGTGTTTTAAAGTTGGTTTTCTCAAAATAGGATCCAAACCAAATGTAACATTGTATTTGCTTGTTATCTCTCTTAATTCTCTTTTAAAAAACCTATAAATTTCCTAGGCCAGCCACAGAAAAACAAATACTGCACGACATCACTTGTATGGGGAATCTAAAAAAGTCAACTCATAGATGCACAGAGTAGAATGGTGTTTTTCAGGGGCCAGAGGGTGGGGGGAATGGGGACATGTTGGTCAAAGAGTACAAAGTTTCAGTTATGCAGGATGGAAAAGTTCTGGGGATCTAATGTGCAGCATGGTGACTATAGTTAATAACACTGTAGCGTATACTTGAAATTTTCTGAGAGAGTGGATCTTAGCCGTTCTCACCATAAGAAAGGTAACTATGTGAGGTGATGCATGTTAATTACCTTGATTGTGGTAATCATTTCACAATGCATGCATATATCAAAACATCATGTTGTACACCTTAAAAATATATAATTTTTATTTTTCAGTTTATTTACTTCAGTAAAGCTAAAAAAGAATCTGAAAAGAGGTCATTTTTTTCTATAAAATACTCCACATTCTGGATTTGCCTGATTGTTTTTTAATGATGACAATGAACTTGTTCTTTGATTTCCTGTATTTACCATAAACTGGGAGTTAGAGCTAGACACTTGATTAGATTTAGGTTCATTTTTTTTTTTAATTTTTGGCCTCAATATATCACAGGTGGTGCTGTATGCTTACTCCTGTGTTACATCAGGAGGCACATGGTATCTAGCTGGCCCACTCTGAGAGATGCTGAAGTTGATCAGTGGGTTCAGGTGATATCAATCTGATCCTTCCATTGTAAAATTCTCCATTATCATTAGCCTAATCTTTTCTCATCCATTCATGATCATTGCCCTAGATTAGTGGTTTTCAACCAGAGATAATTGTCTTCCTTGGGACATTTGACAATGTCTGAAGACATTTCTGATGATCATAACTCGGGAGGTGGTGCTAATAGCATCTCATGCTGCTAAAAATCCTACAATGCATAGGACAGCCCCCAAATAAAGAATTATCTGTCCCCAAATAGCAATAGTGCTGGGGTTGAGAGACCATGGCCTAGATTTGTGATTAGGGATTGTAAATGGTAATATACCAGTTCTGTCATTCCTTCTGCACTTGCTAGCTGGAATTGTTGCATAAAGAAGAATATCACTATTTGGTTACCCTGAAATACTGTTTCCAAAGAAAGGCAGGATAAATTCTTGATTTTTCCCTTTATTAATTTTTGCAATAATAATTTGGTGCTCTAGTATCAGCCAGGGGTGACCAATGTTTTTTAATGTCACTCTGAAATTATGTATTTCATACATCTGATTACTTGATTAATGGTAGATTTTTTGATGCTCTTATTGTCTCAATATAGGCAAGTGGGGAATTCTCTTTCATCTTGGATCCTGTGTTCCTTTGACATGACTACATTAGTCTTTGATATTGCTCTTGCTTTTTGGCAAAACAAGATGTTCCAGGCTCATTTTGTACATTTCTTGTGACAGAGCCATAAACAACTAATTGTTTCTTGAAGGAGGATTGGCTTCTTTTGGTGGGAAATGATATTTAGAGACCACAATCTGGGCATTAGATATACTCATTGCTACTAGGTTGTCACTGCCGCTATGTCTTTTCAGTGGACAGAGCTAGGAAATATTCATTTTTTTCTAGAAAGAGAAAAATAGATAAGTTCATAACATTTCTGTAAGTATTTTTATTTCCCCAACTTTCTTACACAAGAGGTGGCATCTGTATACAATATTCTATACTTTGCTTTTTCCAGTTAACAATATATCCCAGCTATTATTTGCATATAGATATCTATCTCATTTCATAGTATTCTGTACTTTAATTTATTAAACATTTTTTCCAGTTTTCCATTTTATGAATCCACTGTAATTTATTCAACTGGTCCCTTATGATGGACATTTGATGTTTTTTTTCCCCCCAGTCTTTTGTTATTATACATAGTGTTGCAATGAATGGGTTTGTGCATATGTCATCCTGTACTTTTATTGGTATATCTTTGGGTTAGAGTCCTAGGAGTGGGATTACAGAGTCAAACCATGAATACACATATGATTTTGCTAGACATTGCTAAATTTCTCTATACTAATTCCAAAATTTAATATAATTTTGTTTGCATTGCCTTTAGTGGTTTTAAAAGGAACCAGATTTACTTGCAACCAGTAGTAAATAAGCCGTAGAGATCTAATGCACGGTATAGTGAATACAAGCAACAATATTATATTATAATTGTCAAACTTGCTAAGAGACTGAGTCTTAATTATCCCAACCACAAAAAGAAATGATAATTATATGATGTGATAGAAGTGCTAACTATCACTACACTGGCAATCATATTACAACAGATAAATGTATCAAACCAACATGTCGTGCACTTTAAATTTATATGATGTCATGTGTCAAATACATTTCAATAAAAATAAACCAAATAAATAAAACATTTTAAAAATAAAAAAAATGTAAAAAGGAACAACATTTTGAAAAAGAATAAAAAGTGTGATTAGGATTTTTAACTACCAGTTTTGGTAACAAGATGTACCCTTCCCACCCTTCAAACTTGAAAGAGACATTTAGGACAAGCACAAGAAGTCAGATTCCACACTTCCGTGAGTAAAATTAGAGAATGTGTTCTTTATTGTGCCTCTGTCGAAGCTCAGGCTCAGGGCCCTGCTGTGTCCCACAAGGCTGACCTCCAGCACTGGACATGGATTTTGGGATTCCTGAGTTTCGCTAGAGGACAGGGATACGTGAGTTGGTTGTCCAGATGCTGTGCCAGATACAGGAGCCTGTTCAGAGGCTACGTTATGAAGCAGATAGGTAAGGAATCAAAAGTGTAAGTCAAACGGGGCAGAAGTCTGAAGGATGACAGTCAGAGTTGCTAAAGGCTGAGGGAAGCTGAGACACGGAGTATCTCAGGCAGTGAGAGCTGCAGAAATGGCTTAGAATACGATACAAACATGACTTTGCTCTCTTGGTGAGCCTCCTTTGTTTTGGCCAGAGAAGGACCCCAGCCACTGGAATCACAGACGTACAGGCTACCCCGGGGCTCGATGCGTGCTTGAAGGAGACCTTGAACTCTTCCATTTTGTGCCCCTTGCACACCATTAGGCCTGCTGCTTCCCTATGTCGGGCTGGCACTTCCCACATCCCGATGAGACCATTCCTCATTCTCCTGGTTGTTGGTATGGCTCTGGGGGTGCAGGGCCTGAAGCCTTGTCCTGCTGCAAAGGCAAGTAGGGGCCGCTGAGCTGGATCCTTGGTCATCATGAATGGGCCAGCAGGGGGGCTATTCCTGAGCTTAGCGAAGTTTGGTGTGGTCTAAGTGAAATCAGAAGAGCCCGCCTGACCAGCTCCTAGACCCAAGGGCCTTGGTGCTGAGTGTACTTGCCATTTTCCCCTTTCTTTAGCACAGTGAAAACTTGCAGACCACGAATGGGATGTCAGGGGCCTGGACAAAGTAGGTGTCAGACGTCTCATGGTTGATAGAAGGTATCTCCTGACGGGAACAGGTATAGAAGCAGAGTGTAAGCACAAGGAAATTCAAGCTACTTAAAGATCTTGTGTGGCATTTGAATAGTGAGAATAATATTGGTACCTACCTCATCAGGGTGTTAGGAGGTTTACGTAACTTAGTAAAATACTTATAAAAGTGTCTGGCGTATAATAAACTATCAATAAATGTTAATTATTTGATTATAATTATTGTGTGTAAATTAGAAATCATATGCCAATCCCTTGCTATTCCCCCGCCAAATGATTCCCACTGCTAGTGGGATAATATTCAAATCTTACACAATGGTCTGCAAGACTTCAGGTGATCTGGTCCCTGCTTGTATCTCTATCCTCATCTTATATCACTCTCCTCCTTCTTGGTCACCAAACTCAAGCCATTCTGGCCTTATTTTCATTTCTTAAAATTATAAAGCTCCTTTTGGTCTCAGGACCTTTGCACTTGCTCTATGCTTTTGTAATCAGAAAACAAAAGAAACTTAAAAAAAAGAGACACTAAAATCCAGCATAAAGAGAAGTTTAAGAATCTTGACTACACAATAATCTTAAATACTATAAGGTTAAAAAAATGAAGTAAAATACAACAATCAAATGATAAATGGGAAAATATACTAGAGTATGGCAGATGAAGGGTTAATAGCTTAGTGGTAAAGAATCCAAACTCTAGATTCCGACTGCTGGTTTTGAATCCCAGGTCCATCATTTGTTGGCTGTGTGACCTTGAGCATCACTCAATCTCTCTGCGCCTCAGTTTCCCCACCTCTAAAACGGGGATGATAACACCACCAACTTCCTAAAATTGTAGTAAGGGTTAAACCTATTTAAGAGAAAACTCTTGGCATACTTCAGGTGCCATATACGTATTACTTATTTTTGTTAATCAGAAGCCAAAAAAATTGGCAAACAATGTAAACAGATCGTTCACGCGAAAGTAATATGAAATGGCCAATAAACATTTGAAAATATGGTCAACTTCCCCCATAATGGAAAGCATGCATTCATTTATTTCACAAATATTTAAATACGCATTAAATGCCAAAGAGGCATTTGGGAATAATGAACATCTTACTCTCGTGGAGTTTACATTATAGTAATTTTTTATATGTTTGTGTAATATTTAACACATCATGTGGTGATAGTGTTTTGAAGAAAAAGAGAGCAGAGATGGGGTGTTATTTTATGTAGAGATCAAGGAAGGACTCTGGCATTTAAGCAGCAATGTGAAGTGAGGGAGAAGCCATGAGGATTTTTAGGGGAAGAGCTTTCCAAGCGGCAGTAAAAGCAAAGACACAGGCTTGGAAGCAGGAGCCAGCTGGGCTTATTCAAGGAACAGCAGGAAATCCAGTTTGTTTGGGCCAAGGCTGAGTTGATAGGAAGCGAGGTCTAAGAGACCACGGTCAGACTCTACAGGCTTTAAAGGCTAGGATAAGGACTTGGGACGTCACTAGGAGTGAACTAGAAAGCTTGCTATCATTTAGAATTGTAATCACCTATACATGACTGAGATCCAAATAACAAAGGCTCAAACAGGATGATGTTTCAAGTGTGTTATTGATTCTAAGACACTATTGACTGTAAGACACACCATTACTCTATGTACCACCAAGAAAGAAAAAAATGCTGCCAAATATAATCGTAAACTGTCATTCAAAGATTTCAGAGATGCTGAAACTTAAGAAGAGGTGTACTTCTTAGAGTCGGTAAAACATGGCATTTTTTTTTTCCTCATGTAAGAATAGGTCCAGGGGTAATCTGTTTTCTGGTTGCAAGATGGCTACTCAGCCCTAACCATTAAATCCTCATTTTGAGGAGGAAGAAGGAGAAACTAGGAAGGGGGAAGATGCCTTTTCTTCTTCTATATTAATTTTGTGAAAGTCACCCCCCTAAAACTCATTGGAATTTTTATTGGCATTGCATTGGCTGTGTAGATGCACTGGGAGAAAACTGCCCGGTGCTCGATCTATAGTGCTACATTGTAGCTCGATGTGTAAGTTACAGTTGCATTTATAGTTCATAAAAAGGGTAAATGTATAAGACATGCTTGTATTTGCATAGAGAAGTTCACAAAAGATACATAAGAAACCGTTAACAAGTAGTCATTTCAGGGCAATAGATTGGGCGTGACTGGCAGGGGAGAGAGGGGCTTTAACTTTTCACGTTATGTCTTCTTCCAAACCCTTTTTAAAAACCACAAATACTTGGGGCGCCTGGGTGGCGCAGTCAGTTAAGCCTCCAGCTCAGGTCCTGATCTCAGGGTTGTGAGATCGAACCTCAAGATTGAGCCTCAAGATCAGGGCTCCCTGCATGGAGTCTGCTTCAGATTCTTTGGCCCTGCCCCTCCCCCCACATGCTCGCTCGCGCTCTCTCTCAAAGTCTTTTTAAAAAACCCACAAATACGGGGCGCCTGGGTGGCTCAGTCGTTGAGTGTCTACCTTTGGTTCAGGGTGTGATCCCGGCATTCTGGGATGGAGCCCCACATCGGGCTCCTCTGCTGGGAGCCTGCTTCTTCCTCTCCCACTCCCCCAGATTGTCTCTCTCTCACTGGCTGTCTCTGTGTCAAATAAATAAATATTTAAAAAAAACCCCACAAATACTGTATATATTAGTTTTATGATAATAAATATAAACCAGCAACCTTAAAAGTGGAGTGTGCATTACCCTGGGGGTACAGGTAGACTCTCCACGGGGTAAATAAGCACAGTTTTAAGAGGATCAACTTCTGTTATCCTCAAATTTCATATTTCATATTTCCTAAAATTGATCTGCCAGAGAACACACATGTGGTGACAGAATCAAGCTGATTCTCTCTTTCCATCTCCTCTTTTGCAACGGTCCTTTTTGCATTTTATAAATCAAAGCATACCTTTCACCCATCCTGATTCTTACCTGGGTGCACTGCCCCATGGTACAAAATCTGCAGGGCACCAGAGAGACAGTGCCGAACACTGTTGTCAACGGTGAAGAGAAAAATTATTGCTCTAACAAATGAATGGGGATCAAATCCTTTTGCAATTCAGATGGCTTCCAATAAAACTGAAGGAAAACCCCATGGAGCTGTCAGCTAATAAATCAGGAAAAATAATTCTGAAGACAAATCATTGTGTAATCCCCCCCATAGATCTCCAAAGGAATTCAGTCTAGAGTAACAAATGTCCATTCCCATTTAGTTATTTATATAACCAAGGTTCCTGTGTGCTAACGTTTAACCAAACACAAAGTAGAAAGAGAACTGATGCTGAATCCTGTCTCATTCTAGCAATAAGCAATATTTATCCATGGAGACACCTACTAACTTTAAAAAAAGACCTCTATTTCTAATACATTTTAATTTTCACATTTATAAATACCTATCAGAATTTGTAATATACTTAAAATTCTTTGATCCATCACATTCTAATACTAATTGTCATAATAACTCAAGCAAGAGTATTTTTACTCTTAGAGCTTTAGGCTCACAGGAACATTTAAAAAGCATTTAAATAGCAAAATATTTTTGCTGCAGGGAAAGATGATAGGATTCACAATAAAATAATTTCGAGTGCAAAAATATATATTATCTAGGTAAAATTCTGTTAGAATAGAATGAAGAACTTAGGGAGAAAAGGAAAAATGTACACTCCCAACCACGAAGAACTCTTTGTGAATTTTTAAAACAGATGATGGTGGCTCTCAAATCATGAAGGTATTTAGGTTCCACTAATTTCACGTAAAATTGTGACATAACAGTTTTGTTTGTGAATGTTAATATTTGTCAGGATTCACATTATTTGCAGCTGAAATTTTTGATGCAAAATTTTAGATGTCAACCTAAAAAATGAAGGAGCACAAGGTTAAAAAATATTTTTAGAGTGTATTTGGATATAAACCATAGTTTTAGAGAAACGTACAAATGTCCGGGGAAGTGTCATACACTCTTTTGCCACCTTGTGGTCAGAACTGTGTTCAACCCCAGGCGGCCGGACTGTAATGAGGAGGGGTCTCTCCTTAAGTTGGCCCCTTCCGCTAGCCTTCAGTCAGGTCTTTGTGAGGCAGACACGGTGACATTTGCCCAGGACTGAATGGAGACACATGCAAGCAGGCTGACGCCCTCCCCCCCCCCCCCCCCCGCGTCNGCACGTGATTCACAGCAAAAGCAACATGCAATCAGGAAAGAAACGTAAGGAAGTACAACATTCTGACTTTCCTCATGAGGAGCACTTAAAAAAAAAAATCAAATGTCAAACTGTTTCCGATATTTTTTGTCTTGATTCTTTTGTTTTTGGTGCCTCTTCTCTGCTGGTGACCCAGACACTTCCTTAGTCTGCCTTTTGGGGGGAACCCATCCCCAATTGTGGCCCTGGGGCAAGGCGATTTGGTTGCACGCTGTCCACAGCTCCTAGTACAACACCCGGCTCTGGGTGGGAGCTGAATACACCTTTGCTGGGTGAATGATGGCAGAGCCTCCCGACTTCCAGAACCCGCTGGACATGTGGCTTCTGCAGGAGGTTGATCAGGAAGGTAGTCAGTTTGCCACGGTGGACAGTCGTAGGCACACAGAGATCTTTAGGTCGTTTTGATGTCTGCTACTCTGCCCAGGTGGGATGAGAGTACCCTCCCCAGCCTCCCTCCACTCCATGACCTCAGTCGTTTTTACCAGCAGCAGCAGCAGCAGCAGGACTCCTTCAGTGGGTGTGCTAGTTGCAGTCCCTCTGGTTGCAGGCCACGAGGGCACGCATTTATTGGAAAGATGCTGGGGTGCTTCAAGGAACTGAAGCAAGCGTTGGCTTAGGAAGTCAGGGCACCGGGGCAGCTCTTGGGGACCTCAGTGGCATGGGAACCAAGCATCTCATTCTCCTTAAAGGCTCCTGATCCTGAGCACCCAGTCCCGCTGCTAACCCCAGGAGGCCGAGGCACCACCTCCTCCCTGCAGGAAGGGGCCAGGCTGAGGGGCGATGTCCGGCGCTAACCAAGCACAGCTCCACTAGGGTATACTCAGGCGGCACAGCCCCACGAGCCAGCCAGTGTCTACCGGGCCGAGGCCAGCCATCCCAG
>NC_048238.1:41945670-42002191 GCF_002007445.2 Ailuropoda melanoleuca
CCACAGACCCGGCTCCGTACCCCGCCGCAGCCTAGGCCACGGCCCCCGCCCCGGCCCCGGCCCCGGCGCGGCCCTGGGGGCGGATGCCTGGATGTGGATTTCGCTGTGGGTCCACCAGGCTGTTCCCACGTGAACAGCTTTAAGGTGGGAGAGAACTGGAGGCAGGAACTGCGGGTGATCTACCAGTGCTTCGTGTGGTGTGGAACCCCAGAGACCAGGAAAAGCAAGGCAAAGTCGTGTATCTGCCATGTGTGTGGCACCCATTTGAACAGACTTCACTCTTGCCTTTCCTGTGTCTTCTTTGGCTGCTTCACAGAGAAACACATTCATGAGCACGCCGAGACAAAACAACACAACTTAGCCGTAGACCTTTATTATGGAGGTATATACTGCTTTATGTGTAAGGACTATGTATATGACAAAGACATTGAGCAAATTGCCAAAGAAGAGCAAGGAGAAGCTTTGAAATTACAAGCCTCCGCCTCAACCGAGGTTTCTCACCAGCAGTGTTCAGTGCCGGGACTCGGTGAGAAATACCCAACCTGGGAGACGACCAAACCCGAGTTAGAACTGCTGGGGCACAACCCACGGAGAAGAAGAATCACTTCGAGCTTCACCATCGGCTTAAGAGGACTGATCAATCTTGGCAACACGTGCTTTATGAACTGCATCGTCCAGGCCCTTACCCATACTCCGATCCTGAGAGATTTCTTCCTCTCCGACAGGCACAGATGTGAAATGCCAAGCCCTGAGTTGTGTCTGGTCTGTGAGATGTCTTCACTTTTTCGGGAGTTGTATTCTGGAAACCCATCTCCTCACGTTCCTTATAAGTTACTGCACCTGGTATGGATACATGCCCGGCACTTAGCCGGATACAGGCAACAGGATGCCCACGAGTTCCTCATCGCAGCACTAGATGTCCTGCACAGGCACTGCAAAGGTGATGATGCTGGGAAGGCCGCCAACAATCCCAACCACTGTAACTGCATCATAGACCAAATCTTCACAGGTGGCCTGCAGTCTGATGTCACCTGTCAAGCCTGCCATGGCGTCTCCACCACCATAGACCCATGCTGGGACATCAGTTTGGACTTGCCTGGCTCTTGCACTTCCTTCTGGCCCATGAGCCCAGGGAGGGAGAGCAGTGTGAATGGGGAAAGCCACATACCAGGAATCACCACCCTCACGGACTGCTTGCGAAGGTTTACGAGGCCAGAGCACTTGGGAAGCAGTGCCAAAATCAAATGCGGTAGTTGCCAAAGCTACCAGGAATCTACCAAACAGCTCACAATGAATAAATTACCTGTTGTTGCCTGTTTTCATTTCAAACGGTTCGAACACTCGGCCAAACAGAGGCGCAAGATCACTACATACATATCCTTTCCTCTGGAGCTGGATATGACACCATTTATGGCCTCGAGTAAAGAGAGCAGGATGAATGGACAGTTGCAGCTGCCAACCAATAGTGGAAACGATGAGAATAAGTATTCCTTGTTTGCTGTGGTTAATCACCAAGGAACCTTGGAGAGTGGCCACTACACCAGCTTCATCCGGCACCACAAGGACCAGTGGTTCAAGTGTGATGATGCCGTCATCACCAAGGCCAGTATTAAGGACGTTCTGGACAGTGAAGGGTATTTACTGTTCTATCACAAACAGGTCCTGGAACATGAGTCAGAAAAAGTGAAAGAAATGAATACACAAGCCTACTGAAGCGACACACAGACCTACCTGTAATGGAAGATGGCGACACCCATACGACGACTGGCATCGAAATTTAAAGGACCTACTTGCGTGGCCTACGGGCCTGACAGAGTAAGAATTGAACAGTACCCAGTGTCTAAAAGGTCCTGGTTGGAAGAGAAATAGACGGGGCGGGAGAAGAGGCTCTAGTCTAAGCAGTCACTTGAAGGAAAATTCAATGGCAGGAATGCTCTAGGCGGGGAAGGCAGGAGCAGGGAAATCCTGACACTGGTACATATCCTATATTCCTCCAAAAGATTGTGTGGGAAAGTGTGGGGTGGGAGGGGGGTGGAGTGGGGGGGGGTGTGTGCCCTTGTAACCGTAAACATCTTTCTCCATGGGTGTTTCAGCTTCAACTGACCAATCACATAACAGTTATATGTTTGGGGGGGAAAGAAAAGTCTATACAAATGTAGCCCATTACTTACATGGGTATGAAAGTGGAAAAGTGGAGGAGGCAAGGATATCTCATTGACAAACACCTTTGCCAGTTTCTTTGTATTCGTGATTTTTGTGCTATTAAATGCAGTATTAAAAAAAAAAAAGCCCGCGGGGCTAGTGAAAGAAGAAAGAAGGGGGCTTGTATAAGGGGAGCACTTGCTCCAAAAGTAGAGAAGACAAAAAAATACTGTAAGATAAGCGACCAACACAGATGGGCCTCAGCTATGAGTATAGTGTGTGAGTGTTTAAAAAAAAAAGCTGTATGATATACTTGAGCAAATCAATGAACCTCTTTGCGATTGTTTTCTCATCTGTACAATGCAGATAATTCCTACCTTAAAGGGTTATTGTTAAAGATTAAATGATATAAAATGTGTCAAAGTATAAAGTAAAAGGCTTGGAACTTTGTAGGGGCTCAGTAAACGTTTGTTGGATCTGAAACTTCTTTGGACCAGGACCAGAATGCATCAGAGGTGAGGATCAGTCCTGAGACCCAAGGACAGAATGGACATGCGTCGTGTCACATGCAGTCACATACACATATGCGCGCACGCACACATACACTCACACTTTCAGCTCCCTCCCCAACACTGTCTACCTGGAGCCTCAAGGCAGTGGACTCCACTTTTGTCCCCATGTAAGGGCATCACAACCCGTGCTACTGGGGGTTGAGGGGAGCACCACAACTGTCTCCCAAAGTCATTCTGTCCATTTGGAAGACCATCGTGTCGTTTTCATGACTCAGCACCCTAGTGATGGGACTCTCAGGGCCAGTAGGATGACAGGCTTCCACATGAGTGTGGCTGTAACATTCACCTGCAGGCATAGATCAGTAGGACAATTTTCCAAAGCTCGCTGGTCCCCAGGCCAGGGATATCGATGGAGTGGCACATTGGCCTCTTCCCTGATTCTCACCAAGGGCAGAGCAGCCTGCAGAGAGCTAAGCCAGAACAGATGGGCCAGATGGGATATGCCCAGGAGGGGGTGCGCACTGGTGGTTCCTTCTTTTCTTCTCAGCATCAGGTACAAAGGGACATATAATCTAGAAAATCCTGGGGTGAGGGATACTGTGTATCAGACCCATGGGGCTTGGATCCACTGGCTCTGGTAAAAGGCTGGCTCCCCACCCCCACCCCCGCCCCTAGGGCTTCCCAAGTCTACTTTTTGGTGCAGTCATTTGGAAATACACATTTATTTATGTGGTTGTGGGGGCATCCCCAACTGGTTCATAGATTTTTCTTTAGGACAGGGGTTGTGCTTCCTCTTGTGTCCCAGGCTGTGTACTCGGCCCCTAGCACAGTTCCCGGCACAGAGTAAGTAGATAGTCAAAACACAAACTGGATGAATCAATGGACCTTTCCTTTAATAACCGAATTTTTGCCAACACCTGGGGCCCATGATCCTCAGGAGAATATGTCAAAAGTGTTATTTTTGGTATCTTGTAGGATGGGGGAGATCAAAGGATGAGAGGCCTCGGATGTCGCTTGGCAACTTAAGGCAGGGTGTCCAACTACCGCTTGGGATGTGTCTGGTAGCCCTGCCTGGGAAGACAGCCATGTCCTCGTTCCTCATCTCTGCCACAGGAAGAGTTCAGTAAGGCATGTGCCACCAGACTCTTGACTGCTTGCAGAAACTCTCTTTTGCATTTTTAAGCTTTTCTAGTTGGAAATATGTAAACCTAGGGGAAAGTTGCAAAAATAAAAATAGTGTAGAGAACATCTGTATACTCTTTACCAGATTCACCTGTTGCTAACACTTCACCCCATTTGCTTTCTTGCTTACATGTATGCACACTCTCATAATTAAGTGTGTGTGTGTGTATCTGGACCACATGATGGTAAAGTACATACATCATGACGCTTCATGGCTTACGTACCTCAGCACGCATCGCCTAGGAATGGGCATGTTCTCTACATCACAGTACAGTTAAGAGCTTCAGTAAATTTCACATTGATCCAATACTATTATCTAATCTACCATCTGTACTTCAATTTTGTCTGGTGGCCCAACGACATCCTTGACAGTGTGTCCCTGTCCATCGTAGGATCTGGTCTAGGGTGAGGTATTGCTTTCAGTTGGCCTGTCTCTTTAGCCCCCTTTCATCTGGGACATTTCCACAAACTTACTTTGTCTTGTATGGCATTAGCATTTTTAATGGACTGTTCCTCATTTTGGGTTTGTCTGATACAGAAACTGTCTTTTAAATACCCGGCACTCAGGAATAGTTCTAAGAGCTGTGAATGGCGCGGGACTGCGGAAGCTGACCTCCCTGTCTCCACTGGTGGAGAGCACAGACCACCAGAGGGAGCAGCTGTGCCTGGCCCTTTCTGAATGAAGCACGCACCTCCTCTGGAAAACACCATTGTCCCTCAGCGACAGGGGAGCCATTGAAACCCAGCCCTATGCCCCTACCTGTCACCAACCCCCAGATTGAGCCATGGAATGTAACAGCAGCAGCCTGGGCCTACTTGCAGATCACACCACCGTGGGACCCAGGCACCAATGTATTCAGCAGGTATGTGTTACCTTGAGCTCCAACGGAGAGGGTCAGGCATGTCTGGCACCGTGGGCAGGCACCTCCATGGTGGGGCCTCTTTAGGGGGGACCAGGATGGAACACCCTTGCCACCTTTATCAACATTCCCGTGGTCGGCACAGCAGCAGCGGAGGGAGGGGAGCCGGGAAGCGGTGAGTTCTTCAACAGCTTCGGGGGCAGAGGACATGAAGATGAAGCCCAGAATAAGTAAGGAAAACCATGGGAGAGGTCAACACAGGGGGGTTTGTGACCTACAGGAGACTTTCAGACACAACTGGGCTATTTTACATGACGGCTGGAATTCCTGTGTGAGCAAAAGTGGGCAAGAACTGGTGAAAATTAAGCTAATTTTTAACTCAGGCTCCCATCTACTTCCACAAGCTGGGAAGGCCAGGGGAACTCAGTTCACATGTAGATTTATGATCTGGGCCCCAAAGGGCACAGGTAACAGATGAGTGCTCACGACAGGGGTCTCATCCACCCTGAGAGCTCAGAATGAGACACCAAACAATGGGGTACTTCCCTTTCACCCATTATACATGCTTCCCACGGTTCTTTGGCCTAACCTGGTCGAAAATTCAGGACCCTACCAACTTCTGATTTCCTGGAGCAGCCAAATGCTGAAACTTACTCTGGCCCACAGTTCACATACGTAACTGCCTCACTTCTTCGCCATCCACAGGGAATCCTGATCAGGGATGCCATCCACCAAGAGGTCTTTTCCAATCAAGAAAACAGAGTGGCCCCCATACAACTCATGTTGTCATAATGCAGTAGAGTTGATGCCAGGAACCTGTGTTTGCTCCAAATGCATATTCACACCCAGAAGCGAAGGCCCAGGTCCTCTGAGACTATGAAGGTCAGTGCCCACAGCCGTATGTCATTACACACTGACCTTTCCCAGCAGATGATCCAATACCATTTTTAAACTCTTGTATTATGCAACTAATGAATCATCGAACTTTACATCGAAAAATAAAGTGTATCAACTATGTAGGAAAACACATGTATCATAAGGGTACAACTCGATACATTTCTAGGAAATGAACAGATCCCTGCAGATAACATCCAGGTCAAGAAACAGGACATTGCCCGTAAGTCAGGCCCCACTTCTGCTTCCTTCCAGTCAATAACCCCAAAGAGGAATCCCTATCCCGACTTCTTTCACTGTAGATTAGTGTTGCCTTTTTCATGCCTTCTATAAATGGGATTGTTCAGTGTGTATACTTTTGTGTCTGGCGTCTTTCGCTCAACATTTTAGGAACTTCAGATATGAAGTCCTTTTTTCAAGAAAAATTCTGAGGAGTGTCACTATTTCTGTCTAATGAGCCAAAAGTAAGAATCCATACTCCTCCTAGTGATTTCTGACATATTGAATCCCTTCAAAGGGACTCAGGCCATTGCAAAGTTGGGCCTCGAGAGTGTGTCCAATCTCAGATATAAGAAGATGGTGGATGGAAAACAGCCTTCCAGAGACTCTTGGGATAATTTAAGTACCCCAGAAATGTTGATCTTAGGCCCTGTTCTGTCTAATAATCTTGGACCCCAGCCCTATTTCAATAGCTCCTGAATGGGATACTCTATTCTGATAAATCCTCAAACTTATTCGGGCAGCAGAGTCACCTGGAGGGCTTGTTAATACCCAGATTGCTGGGTCCTGCCCCCAGAATTTCTGCTTTCAGAGGATCTGGGTTGGGGGGGGGACTTGAGAATTTCTATTTCTAACACATTCCTCGGTGATGCTTCTGGTTCTGGGATCACGCTTGGAGAACCAGTGATCTATTCAGTTCTTTTTCACACTGTGGTACTTGGAGCCCAAGGAGTCTGTGAAGGTGCTCCAGGGAGCACTTGGAGGAGCACCCAGGGGAGCAAGGGGGAGAGTACATTGGTGAAGATCAGGAACTCTTAGCCCCACTTTAACCAGAGCAGCTCCCCTCTTATTTATTTTAGATCTTGGGGTTCCAAGTAATACTTGAAGAAAAAGTTCTACCACTAAAATTTGTAAAAGCTGAAAATCACGGTGCTAAGGAGCTGCAGACTCTAAGGGAATGGTATCTTTACATGGGTGGTGTATCTGGAAAATAATCCAACATCTACTGAGACCTGGCCTCCTATGTGCCCTTAAACTAGATGGTCCTGAGGGGAGCTTAATTTCCTTGGAACTTAAAGAGGTGCAGATTTATGAGGATGGAAGTGATAAGGGAAAATGCTTAATTATAAATAAGGTGCAAAGTCACATGTATACAGATTTTTTTTTTCTGGCAAGATAGCACACTAAGATCATATGAATAGCACTTGCCAACTATGAACACATGGTAACGTGAGTTAAACCATAACAAAAGTTTTAATTTATAGCTGACCTTGAGAAAAGTAAAATCTGCAGAGAAACAAAAGGAAAAATTAAAGCCAGGCTAGTAATTGTAAGCGGACACTGTAATCGCCCATTGTGGTGTTGGTCCCTAGGGGCCAGGGGCTTAGAGCTGAGAATCTAATGCCCACGTGGGTACTGGCAACTCAGCCTCAAGTCGACCAGAGGCAGAGAAGCTGTGACCGAAACCTCTGGATAAAGCCTTTAGCTCCTCTATTACAACGGGTTTGGAAAGTGAGCAGTGAAAAGCTGTATGCTCTCTCCGGAGCCACCATGAGAAATTAAAAAAAACAGGCTTATGTTATATGTGGATGTGGGGGTCTAAATGTACCCTGTTGTGTGCTATAGAAACCACATGCTGGAAAATTAAAATAAAAATGGGAGCAGAACCATTCAAATCTCTAGAACCCCAGCAAGAGCCACATATTGTACCTTTTTACAGCCCAGGGCCCATGGAACGTCTTGGAAAAAGACAATAGCTGCGAAACAGGGGTTCAGAAAAAAACAATAGGAATCTTGTACTTGCAGAAGCAATGGCACATCAGGAAGGAGAGTCACCAGTTGCCACAAGGAGCAGAATTAGCATCCACAAGAAATCCTGATGAGAACTATTAGTCTGTTTTTGAGAGGGAAATAAGGAGATTTTCGGAGAAAAAAAAAACCAATAAATCTGAGAAAGGTTAGCGATAATAGACCATCGTTAAAGAACTATTGGAAGATATACTTCAGGAAGAAGGAAATTGAAATCAGGAAGAAGGGGTGAATAGGAGGCAAGGAACAGTGAACAAAAATAGGGAAATGTGGGGAAATCTAAGCATTAGGTGTAGAAGACAATAATAACGTTGAATCAGATGGAGATGTAAAAAGAAGCTGCCGCCAAAAACATTGGAGCCCAACACCATCTAAGACAGCAGGAGGCTATTAATATTTAAAGCATGCTAAAGCTCTTCTGTTGTTTGGGAGAAGGGTATGGATATTGCCTGAATTTGGACCTTGTTAAGTCAAGTATAAATGTTTAAACATTTAAGGATATGGGCTTCTAGTTTCTGGCAATGGCAGGCTTGGTTCTTTGATTCAACTTGCCTATTGAAGTAATGAAGTATGCTGCATAAAATCTTTCAAAAACGACTTTAAAAGCCCTGAAGAGCCGAGAGGACAGAGGAAAACTTCCAGGCCAAGTTGGAATGAAAGCTTGTAACCAGACAGGTAAGCAGAATATGAGCACGCCCCCCCCAACAAAGCCAATTTGCTCTGAGGGCCTTTGCCTCCACTGCCCACCTGAGCTTTGATCCAGTGGCCACCCAGGGCTAGAGAGAGAGAAGCTGAGGCTTAGGGCCAGGCCATGGTAGGAGTTAATAGGAGAACCTTTCCACACTGAGCCCAGAGCCCAAGGGCCTACATCAGCTGCATAAGGGCCAGCCAGAATGCAACAGGCCCCCGTTCCAACAATCCCAGACAAATTGTGCAGAAGCTGATTTGGCACCAAGCAGAGGAGGGGGTGCATACATCTTTTTGAATTGGTGTTTTCGTTTTCTTTGGGTAGAAGAAATCCCCCAGTAGTGGGATTATTGGTTCATGTGGTATTTTTATTTTTGATTTTTTGAGGAACCTCCACACTATTTTCCACAGTGGCTGCACCGGCTTGCTTGCCGTCAACAGTGCGCTAGGGTTCCTTTTTCTCTACATCCTCGCCAGCACTTGTTGTTTCTTGTGTTTTTGATTCTAGCCATTCTGACAGGTGTAAGGTGCTATCTTGTTGTGATTTTGATTTGCATTTCCATGATGATTAATGATGTTGGGCATCTTTTCATGTGTCTGTTGGTCATTTGTATGTCTTCTTTGGAAAAAATGTTTGTTCAGGTCCTCTGCCCATTTTTAATTATTTATTTTATTATTATTATTTTTTAAGATTCTACAGTAAGTTTATTTTGCAAACTTTTTGTATTTTAAGTTTTATTGGCTTACATTGTTATAAAGAGAAAAAAGGTATGCAATTTTGAACACTGAACTATTTATCATTTTAATATGAATTCAGATATACTTTGTTTATTTCTAATTGACCTTCACCTCCTAAGTTCAGTATAAGTATTCTTGCCACCCCATTCCACCCTGTCACTGAGTCAAAGAGTTCAAGATACATACACAAAACACACATATAAACAGACACAAACAAGCCTTTTATAAAGTAAATAAATCTTTTACAATGTAAATAACTGTTCCTTTTTGGAACTTTCTAAATCCAGTTCAAATCTCTTATGAAATTGGGATATTCACACTTATTAGACACAATCTTTATAAAGCAAAGTGTTTATCTCCTTTTTTTTAAAGATCTTTTTTATTGTTTTGTTTGTGAGAGAGAGAGTGTGCATACGAGCACGAGCACAAGCAGGTGGAGGGGTGGAGGGAGAGGGAGAAGCCGACTCCGCACTGAGCAGGAGCTGACTTGGGGCTCAATCCCAGGACTCTGGGATCATGACTGAGCCCAACACAGACACTTAATCAACTGAACCATCCAGGTGCCCCAAGTGTTTATCTCTTTGTGAACTCAAGTAATTCTTTTTTTTATTTTTTAAGATTGTATTTATTTATTTGAGGGGGAGAGAGAGAGAGAGAGAGAGAGAGTTTGCGCGCCAGCATGGGGGGGAGGGGCAGAGAGAGAGGGAGAAGAAGAGTCAGCACTGAGCAGGGAGCCTGAGGTGGGGCTTGATCCCAGGACACTGAGATTACGATCTGAGCTGCAGGCAGATGCTTAACCTACTGAGCCACCCAGGCACCCCTCAAATAATTCTTGAGAGGATTATTTTTCTTATTGATCTAAAAAGAATGGCGTGTGGAAGGCCAAAGAGGAAAAATCACTTCAAATGGTCAAAACAGAAGAGGACTGAAAAATAATATACTTACTAGTGTAGGGAGAAACATTTTAAGTATAGATTCTATTGAAAAGATTGATATTCAAAGGAATAGCTTTGGACCCATTGCCAAAACTTAGATTTTCTCAGTTAATTAAGACCAAGAGTGTTGGTTTTATTTAGGAAGATACATTAAGTCTTCGAAGTAAGAATGATAGGGTTGTACAACTTAATTTCTATATAAGTGACTGAATATACAAGGTATCAAATATAAACAGTGTAGCAAGAAAATAAATTAGCAGAAACAATTAACCAGTAGCAATAATTAAGACCACCATTTGAAAGATCTATACACAAAGAATGAAAACATATTGTTATAAGATTTTACAGCACAAAACTGGATTCAATCCTAATTCATTACTGTTGTACTTCTTTCTTCTTCAGTATTAGTAGACCCACGTCATCTCCCGTCAATTCATTGTGTTGATTATGTGAACCATCACAGGCAGGAAAGTCTTTGAACACCAACACCTACAATAAGCTGCTTTAGTAAGACACAAATCTTCAATGTTTTTTTTATTCACCACTTTGGGATTTTCCTTTTGTATTTTAACATTAGTCAAACTATCCTTCTGTTGTTTTTGGCTCTGGAGGAATAGACAAATTGAAGGTAGCCAAGTAGTACAAGTATACCAAGAAAAGGCAATCATCAAAGCAATTCTGAAACTGTGAGCCAGGTGAACCTGGTAATGCTCTTGGGATAGGTGCTGCTTTAAAGATTTTTTAAAAAGATTTATTTATTTATGAGAAAGAGAGAGAGCATACAGAGGGGCAGAAGGAGGGAAGCAGACTCCCTGCTGAGTGTGGAGCCTAATGTGGGGCTTCATCCCAGGACCCGGGATCATGACCTGAGCCAAAGTCAAGAGTCGGACACTCAACCAGCTGAGCCACCCTGGGGCGCTGCTTTAGATACACAGAGGGCAGCACCTTCATGATGTGGCCATGTTCTCCAGCACCATCCTCGCCAACAACGTCTACCCCTCTCCAGCCCCCCAGCTCTCTCCAGTGGAGCTGTCGCATCTGCAGGTGGAGAACAGAAGTAGCAGGTGTGCATCCCAGCCTGGGTTCTGGAGCAGGCAGGCCTCTGCCCATTGTTAAATCAGATTAGTTGTTTTTTTGGTGTTGAGTTGTATAAGTTCTTTATATATTTTAGATATAAACCCCCTTATCAGCTCTATCATTTGCAAATATCTTTTCTCATTCAGTTTGTTGTTTTTGTGTTTTGTTGATAGTTTCCTTCTCTGTGTGGAAACTTTTTACTATACTCATTGCAGCACTATTTACAATAGCCAAGATATGGATGCAGCCCAAGTGTCCATTGATAGATGAATGGAAAAAGAAGATGTGGCATATATATATATATATATATCTCACATCTATTGCCATATATACACACGCATGCATGCAATGGAATATTATACAGCCATAAAAAGGACGCGCTCTTGCAACTTGCAACAATATGGATGGAGCTAGAGGGTATTATGCCAAGTGAAATAAGTCAGGCAGAGAAAGACAAATACCGTATGCTCTCACTTATATGTGGAATCCAAAAAACAAAACAAATGAATAAACAAACAGAATCAGACCTATAAACACACAGAACAAACTGATGGTTGTCAGAGGATGGGAGGGTGGAGGATAGGCAAAATAGATGAAAGGGAGTGGGAGATACAGGCTTCCAGTTATCAGATGAATAATTCATGGAATAAAAGGTACAGCATAGGGAATATAGTCAATGGTATTGTACACACACACATATATATTTCCTTGCACCTAAGTATTAATACATAGACTTTTTTTTTCAAGCATAGTTGGAGTACTAATCACATTCTAGGCAAGTCTCAATACATACCACAACATTAGTTTCATTCAGACTACATTCCCTGATTACAATGAAATTAAGTTAGAAATAAAAAGCAACCATAACAGCAAAGACTTGTAAAAAGTTTTCTGGAATGTTTAAAAAACACTTTTGTATAACTCATGGATTAAAGGCAAATCATAATGTGAATCAAAAAGTATTTAGAAGTGAATGATTATACAGGTATCAAAACTTCTGAGATATAGTTGAAGAAAAACTTAAGGGAACTATATGGCCTTGAAAGCTTTTTATTAGAAAACAAGGCTCAAATTTAATGATTTAACCATCTGATTCAAGAAGTTAGAAAAGTAGCAACAAATTAAACCTAATGAAATCAAAAGAAAAGACATAACCTATATAAGACCATAAAGTGATGAAATAGAAAACAAGGATGCAATAGAGAAGAACAATAAAACCAAAACTTTGTTCTTTAAAAAGACAAACCTCTGGCAAGATTGAACAAGAAAACAAAAGAGAAGGTGTAAGTGAATAATATTGAGAATGAATAGAGGGACAAAACTGCAGATACTACAGAGATTTTAAAATAATTTAAAAATACTACAAACAGCTTTCTACCAATAAATGTAAAATTATAGATGAAACGAACAATTTTCTAGAAACTATAACTTTGAAAAGCTTATTTAAGAAGAAATCGAAAGCCTAAAAGATATATACAAATACAAGTCTTCTGCTGAGGTGGCAGACAGGAAGCTTTATGGCTGAAGATGGGGAGAGGAGGCAGGTTCTCAGTCTAATTGCTTCTTCTTCTTTTGGGGGAAAGAACCAACCCTTTAATTTATTGAGGGCTTATGTCAAGAATTGTGCTAAACACTATACATGCATTATCTCTTTGAATCTTCACAACAACTGTTTAAGATTCTATTATTATAATTCACATTTTTAAATTGAGATAAAATTCACATTCTATAAAACTCACCCTTTTAAGTGTACAATTTGGTGGATTTTAGTATATTCACAGGATTACACAACAATCACCATCATCTAATCCCAGAACATTTTTAAGATTTTTTTTTTATTTGACAGAGATAGAGACAGCCAGCGAGAGAGGGAACACAAGCAGGGGGAGTGGGAGAGGAAGAAGCAGGCTTCCTGCAGAGGAGCCCGATGTGGGGCTCGATCCCAGAACACCAGGATCACACCCTGTGCTGAAGGCAGACGCTTAACGACTGAGCCACCCAGGCGCCCCAAATCCCAGAACATTTTTATCATCCCCAAAGGAAACCCTGTCCATTAGCAGTCACTCTCATTACCCTTTCCCCACAACCCCATGCAACCACTAATCTAAATTCTGGCCCTATGGATTTGCCTATTATGGACATCTCATATACATGGAATATAAAATGTGTGGCATTCTGTGTCTTGCTTCTTTCACTTCACAAAGTGTTTTCAAGATTCACCTATGTTGTAGTGTGTATCAATACTTCATTCCTTCTGTAGCTGAATAATATTCCAGTGCATAGATATGCCACATTTTGTGTTTCCGTTCATCAGTTAAGGGTCATGCCTCCAGGTGGGAAGCAGTCAGCTTGACAAAAACTTTCTACCACAGTTGTAGATGAACTCAAAGGTGCGCCAAGAGGTATGGGACAGGGCATTAACATCACCCCATTCAAGAGAGTTCACAACAGACTATTAGAACTAATAAAAGAGGGGCGCCTGGGTGGCACGGCGGTTAAGCGTCTGCCTTCGGCTCAGGGCGTGATCCTGACGTTGTGGGATGGAGCCCCATATCAGGCTCCTCCGCTATGAGCCTGCTTCTTCCTCTCCCACTCCCCCTGCTTGTGTTCCCTCTCTCGCTGGCTGTCTCTATCTCTGTCTCTGTCGCATAAATAAATAAAATCTTAAAAAAAAAGAACTAATAAAAGAGAGTTCAACTGTGTTGCTGGAGACAAGATCAGTACACAAAAATTAAGCACACCTACATACCAGCAACAACCTACTAGAAATTTTTTTTAAACTTTCACAATAGCAACAAAATGTGTAAGGTTTCTAAGGAGTATCTAACCAAAGATGCAAAACATATATGGAAGATATTAAAATTTTCATTGTAGGGGTGCCTGGGTGGCTCAGCCAGTTAAGCATCCAACTCTTGGTTTCAGCTCAGGTCATGATCTTGTGGTTGTGAGATTGAGCCCCACATCAGGCTCTGCAATCAGTGTGGAATCTGCTTCAGATTCTCTCTCCCTCCCCAGCCCACTCACTCTCTCTCTCTCTCGAATAAATAAATAAAATCTTAAAAAGAAATACAATAAAATTTTCATTGTAACACAAATATTACCTTAAAAATGGAGAAATATGGCATGTTCACAGACTTAAAAATCTCACTAATGTAAAATTCAAAGTAAATCAATAAAAATCCCCAAAGGTTTTTTCACCTAACTAGAAAAACAAATTTTAGGATTCATGTTGAAAACAAAGGGCCAAAGACAGCCAGAATAATTCTGAAGGAGAAGAAGAAACAGGACATGGACAAACAGATCAATGGAGCAGAATAACTTCTCCAGGAAAAAAAATCCACACATATATTGAAACTTGGTATTCAACAAGGGTAGCGCTACAAATCAGTGGGTAAAGATAGATCATTTAATAAATCCGCTGGGGCAATCGGCTACCCACATGGAAAAATTTAATTCAGCTAGTATTTGACATCATAATCCCCCCAAAAACTTTCAGATAAAGACCTATATGTGAAAAAAACAGGACTTTAAAACTTTCAAGAGAAAATACAGGAGAATACTATAACCTCAGGAGCTCCTAAACAGAACACAACAAACAAAAAACACAACTGGGGTGCCTGGGTGGCTCAGCCGTTAAGCATCTGCCTTCGGCCCAGGGCCTGATCCCAGCATCCTGGGATCGAGCCCCACGTGGGTCTCCCTGCTCTGCTGGGAGCCTGCTTCTTCCTCTCCCACTCCCCCTGCTTGTGTTCCCTCTCTTGCTGGCTGTCTCTCTTTGTCAAATAAATAAAATCTTAAGGAAAAAAACCCAAAAAACACAACATAAAATATTTTTGATATAACTTGAAGCCAACAAAATCTTATTTGCTTTGTATATAAATTCTATATAAATTCCCTCTCTATATTTGTATATAATTTCTACCAGTTCCTTGAAGAATAAAGTTTTGTTTATTATCACAAGAGCAAATTCTGTTAATTTCATACAAGCTGTTAATTTTATGTCAAAAACCAATTAAGAAATTTCAAATAGTTAAATAGGAACTTAGGTTGGCCTTTAATGCCAATATTAAGAGAATATATTAGCTAGACAATTTCAGGAAAGGCATTATATGCTTTTTGAACTAACAGATGTGTATGTTATTTTACATAATAGTCCAAGGCACAATAACAGATATTTGATTATATAATAATTTTATTATACAAAGATGAGTTGTTTGCCTATAGAGCATTCATGTTAAAATAATTTTTTAAATTATATTTAATTTTTAGCTGCTGAATTCCATTTAGACCATAAATCTTTTAAGAAAAGCCTTATTTGAGAATTTCTCATATCTTATGAAGATGGAATAAAAGTAAACTGTCATCCTTTCCATTGTCAAAATTTCATGTGATGGAAAAATTCCAAAATCTTGTACAACAATATTCACTATAAATCTTTGGTTCAGACTTAATAAAGATTATAAAGAGTTCAAAGAAAGGGAAAAAGGTTAGGGAAAAATGAGACGCCTCCCCAAATATCTCATTATTTCATTGATCTCAATTGAAAGTGAGTATTTAAGTACTGAACATATGCACTCCAGTGAATATAGGAGGAATCCAGCTGCTGACAGTGCTGAGAAATTCGTATTCTTTCATTATGTCAAATTGTTAAAAGTCTGTCAATAAAATTGTAATTGTGAAAACGCTTACTGATAAAATTTCAGAAGTATGGGTGCCTGGGTGGCTCAGTCGGTTAAGCGACTGCCTTTGGCTCAGATCTTGATCTCAGGGTCCTGGGATTGAGCCTCACATCAGGCTCTGCACTCAGTGGGAAGTCTGCTCCAGAATTCTCTCTCTCCCTCTGCCCCTCCCCCTGCTCATGCTCTTGCTTCCACTCTCTCTCTCTCTAAAATAAATAAACTTAAAAAAGATTTCTAAGGTATTCTTGTATTCCAGGAGTTTATTCTATGATAATGATATTCAGCTTTGGCCTTAACTTTGACTGAATGTCATTCATATATGTTCTGTGTACCTCTATTATCCAGAATACAAAAATCTCTTTTATAAAGCAGTAAGAAGGATGCGCAAGCCAATGGAAAAATGAGCAACAGATGAATAGGCAATTTGCAGAAGAGGAAACCCAGCTGGACAATATTCAATTGTACTAGCAATTAGGAAATGCAAATTAAACAATATTGATTTACCATTCTCATACTTAACAGACTGGAAAATTTTTAAAGTCCAAAAATACCAAGTTGGAATTGGCAAGGATGTTAGAGTAACTGGGATTTTCATATACTACCGGTTGGAATCTATATTGGTACCACTCTAGGGAACAGTTTGGAGGGTTTTTTTTTGTTCTGTTTTGTTTTCTCTCACAGGTTTTGAGAGGGACCTGGTACCAGCCAGCTACTGAGCTTCTAGGCATAAACCCTAGAGAACTCTTGCACACAGAGTATTGTTTTTTATTATATTATTATTTGAAAGAGAGAGAGTGAGCGTGCATGAACGGGGGGGAGGGGCAGAGAGAGAGGGAGAAGCAGACTCCCTGCTGAGCAAGGAGCCTGATGTGGAACTGAGCTGAAGGCAGATGCTTAACCAACTGAGCCACCCAGGAGCCTAAGTATTGCTTTTTATAGTAAAATTTCCGCCAGTGAGGAAAGGGATGAACAGATGCTGGTATGTTAACACAATGGAATGCTTTATAGAAATGAAAGCAATTAACTTGATCTATATGTACCACCTGGATAAACCTTACAAACATAATATCGAGTAAAAAAAACAAGTTTGGGGGGTGATACATAGAGTTTGATATTGTTTGTGTAGATGTAAAGATTATACCAAACAGTACAGTTTTTATGGACACAGAGTGGAAGTATAGAAGCATTGATAGGAAGAATGAAAACTAATTTCAGAATCGTGATTACCTTGGGGGAGGGTGGGAGGGGACGGTATCTGAAAGGAGTACAAAGGGGGCCTCATCTGTATCTGGAACATTTTATTTCTTTAAAAAGAAGAACAGTTTATGTAAACATGCCCCAAATAATAATATTTGGATACATAGGTATTTGTTATCATATTCTGTGCCCTTTTCCATATGTTTGAAATATTTCATCATAAAAGTATGATTTATTGCTCGAATCCACATAAGCAATGCCAAAAGACTGATAACAAACTGTGAAAAATAGTTACAACTCATATCACACAGGGCTTATTTTTCTGAAATAAAGAACTCCTACAATCTATACAAAAAAGACCACAATAAAAATGCGGGCAAAAAATATTGACAATTCACAGAGAAAGAGAAAAACATTGCTCTTACACACAAATGATTTTCAACCTCAGTCAGAACAAGAGAAATGCAAATTAAGACTGAGTTGAGATGCCATATTTTATATATTAGATGGGCAAGGATAAAGAAAAGTCTCTAACCTACCAAAGCGGTGAGGATGTAGAGAGACAAGATAGAGGGATATCATTCGTAGCTATTAAACTGGTACAGCCTCTGTGTAGAGCAATTAGTCACCTATCAAAATTACACATTCACATACTTATACCAAGCAGTTCCATTTTGCAGGAATTTATCCTATAGATATACTTAAACACATGCAAAATGATGAATAGAGTTATTTATTGCAGCATTGGGGACAACCTAAGTGTCTATCAACAGGGTCTGGTTAAATAAGTTACGATACCTCCATACAATAGACTAAAATGCAGCTGTTAAAAAACAAGCAAACTCTTGGGGCACCTGGGTGGCGCAGCCGGTTAAGTGTCTGACTCTTGGTTTCTGCTCAGGTCTGACTTCAGGGTTGTGAGTTTGAGCCCTGCGTCAGGCTCTGCTCTTAGTGTGGAGTCTGCTTGAGTTTCTCTCTCCCTCGCCCCTGCGAGCTCTTTCTCTAAAAGAAATAAAAGTCTTAAAAAAAAGAAACCCAAACTCTTTATGTATTCATATGGAATAATTGGCAAGACATATTAAATGAAAACAAGCAGAGTGCAGAATAGTAAGCATGGAATGTCACCATCACATATGAATATATTATCTATCCCAGAGATAGGGTTTTAATTATGTAAGCTATGTATGTGTACCTAACAGTAATCTCTGTCCACAAACTTGTGTGAAATAAAGAGAACTAGGTTTGCAATAATTCAGTCTGATTTCTGTCCCCGAGCCGTCACTTCACCAGTAATACCATTTCAGACCTATCCCCACCAACCACCCAAATCCAGTTATTTTAGATAGTGCCAGGATATTGGAGATTGGCAGCTGGTCCTCAATCGACTGTCCCCATGGTTTGCCAGTGAGTAAATCTTGGGCCTCACAGTTCCATGAAGCCTGCTGGCTATCTGATGAATCTGTGCCATGTCTGGGACATGTAACTTTCATAATGCTGCTTATGGTACCATCTGCTGAGATATACCACCCAGCAATACAGAAAAAAGTATGATCATGGCTGATTAGGTAGGTAGGTAGATAGATACACGATAGAGAGATAACTACTACGTTCCAGGCACTGTACTACTGAACACCGGGTGTATAGCAGTGAACAAAACATGTGAAAATCCCTGATTTAAAGAGACGGTATTCTAGAGGAAAAGGAGAAGCCTGACTCCACAGTACTTTTAGGAGGAGGCTGGAGTGGAGGCTGAAGCCGGTCTTGCCAGTGGAGTCCCAGACAGGATTGGGAGGTTGGTAGAAACGAAATGTGAGATTGAAAATAGAATGAATTATGGATCTGTGTATGGAACAGCTGAGTCTGTTGCCCCCGCCCCCACCACGCCCGCTGCCCCTGGTTGCAAATAACACATAAGCAACCCAGCAAAAACTGTAAGGTTCTTTTATAAAGATACTGTGTCGTCAAGGGCTTGTATCACATGAGTCTGATGAATCAGCGGCATGGGCAGGGATGAGGGGGGCGGGGGACAATGGAAGCATTCCCTGCGGGGAGGAGTATTTTATCACCGATATTATTTAGAATTGCTGATGCTTGGGGATAAAAAGCAGACTGACTTTTAGTTGTTTATTATTTTTATTTTTATTTATTTATTTATTTTAAAGATTTTATTTATTTGACAGAGAGAGAGAGACAGCCAGCGAGAGAGGGAACACAAGCAGGGAGAGTGGGAGAGGAAGAAGCAGGCTCCCATCAGAGGAGCCTGATGTGGGGCTCCATCCCAGAACGCTGGGATCACGCCCTGAGCCGAAGGCAGACGCTTAACGATTGAGCCACCCAGGCGCCCCTATTATTATCATTTTTAAATGATCTAAGAGCAATACATCCCTTATTGTCTCGCCACCCAGTGCAGAAGGCTGTTCCCACCACCTTTGCCCTTGGTAAGGAATGACAAAGATAGGGGAGAGATGTTCTCCTAGAACAAATAAGCTGATATAATTTGAGATAGAATATTTGATACAATAAACCTGTGTCAAGGATGTGGGCTGCTTTATAGTGTCTTCAATAGGTAGACAGCCCATCAAAATGGTAATCCAAAAGGAACCCTTTGAAGACTTATGCATAGAAACTCACGGGGAAATGAGGAAAAGAGAAAGGAACGTAAGAAACAAGCAAATGGGGGTGCCTTGGTGTCTGGGTGGCTCAGTCGATTAAGCGTCTGCCTTCAGCTCAGGTCATGATCTCAGGGTCCTGGGACTGAGCCCTGCATGGGGCTCCCTGCTCAGCGGGGAGTCTGCTTCTCCCTCTGCCCCCTGCCCCCCGCTCGTGTGCTCTCTTTTTCTCTCTGTCAAATAAATAAAATCTTAAAAAAAAAAAAAACAAAAACGGGCAAACGAAGAGCATACACAATTAGAAGATTTACCAAAGAAGCACTGGAAGTATTACAGATACCATGATGGTATATAAATATTATAAGTATAATAATGGTATGTAGTTATTATAGGTATCACGATCACTCTTAAAAAGAGCATAGTCAAGGGGCGCCTGAGTGGCTCAGTCCGTTAAGCCTCTGCCTTTGGCTCAAGTCATGATCCCAGGGTCCTATATCAGGAGAGGGAGCCTGCTTCTCCCTCTCCCTCTGCCTGCTGCTCCCTCAGCTTATGCGTGCTCTCTCTCTGTCAAATAAATAAAATCTTTTTAAAAGGGGGGGGCACAGTCAAGAAATACAGGGGTTCAAAGAGATATGTCAGACAGGAGGAGATTAAGAAAACAAGGTTATAAATCTCAAAACAAAACAGAAAAGAAAAATAAATTACAAAGCCACATTAGAAGCAAGCAAGTGATCAAACCCCACAACTGAAAAGACAGAAGCGTTGTGAAGAGGCTCAAGGAAATGACACTGAACAAAAGGGAAAATATCAATAGGGCCACGACGATAGAACTGCAGCTGATGATCAGGATACGTAATTGCTGGATACATGGAAAGAAAACGTATGTACCCACGTTCAGAATCAAGAAAGGGAAATCTCTAAGTACCAGAGACAAAAAGGGAAGGCGAAGTTGGATCAGCGACCCTGAGCTGAATCGGAAAATGACTTAAGAAGGTATTGATACCGGGGGCGCCTGGGTAGCGCAGTCGTTAAGCGTCTGCCTTCAGCTCAGGGCGTGATCCCGGCGTTCGGGGATCGAGTCCCACATCAGGCTCCTCTGCTGGGAGCCTGCTTCTTCCTCTCCCACTCCCCCTGCTTGTGTTCCCTCTCTCGCTGGCCGTCTCTCTGTCACATAAATAAATAAAATCTTTAAAAAAAAAAAAGGTATTGATACCAGCATACACTAGCGGCAATGATGAAAGGGGGTCTGGCGACCCCTGGGGATCTCCAAGATTCTTTCCAGGGTCCACAGAGTCAAAATTATTTTCACAATAATACTGAGATTTTTATTTGAATTTATCACTCTCAAGTATACAGCAGAGGTTTCCTGAAGCTCCTTGACCTATGATATTACAACAGATTGAATGGAGGTTGACTCCAGCTGTCTTCTATTAAGCCAGACACAATAGAGATTTGCAAAAATGTAAAACAATGAGATTATGTGTTTTGTGCATTTTGATATATATAGTTTATTTTTTATTACAAGTATGCTATTTATGTAACATGTTTTCAGCAGTTTTTAAATGAATTAACAAATTAATATTAAAGAATTTTTTTATTTTTTAATTTTTATTTATTTATTTTTAAAGATTTTATTTATTTATTCGACAGAGATAGAGACAGCCAGCGAGAGAGGGAACACAAGCAGGGGGAGTGGGAGAGGAAGAAGCAGGCTCATAGTGGAGGAGCCTGATGTGGGGCTCGATCCCATAACACCGGGATCACGCCCTGAGCCGAAGGCAGACGCTTAACCGCTGTGCCACCCAGGTGCCCCAATATTAAATAATTTTTTAATCACTTTTAACTTCCACTGTGGCAAAAACTGATAGGTATAACTGCACATAAACAAAAGCTATTTAGGATGTGTAAGAATTTTTTAATTTTATTTTAAAATTAACATGTAATAAAATTGGCTTTGTTGGCAGGCAGTTTGGTGAATTTTAACACTTGTGTACATTCATGTAAACATCACCACAACCAAAACAGAAAAACTGTTATTTTACCCCCAAAACTCCCTTGTGCTAAAAAACAGACCCTAAACTATAGAGAGCAAACTGACCGTTAGCAGAGTGGAGGTGGGTGGGGGATGGGTGAAATAGGTGATGGGGAGTGCCCTCTGCCCCTCCCCCCCTCTAAAAAATAAAATAAAATAAGCCTATAAAAAAACCTCCCTTGTGCTATTCCTTTGTCATACTCCCTCCTGCCCCCTACGGACTCTGAAGCCCTGATGACTACTGATCTGTTCTCTGTCACTGTTGTTACACCTTTTTGAGAATGGAATCATGTAATACGTAACCTTGTGAGGCCTGATTCTTTCAGCATAATGCCTTTGAGATCCATTCAAGCTGAGATCCATCAATAGTTCATTCTTTTTTATTGCCAAGTAGTACCACAGTTTGTTTATCTGTTCACCCGCTGAAGAACATTTGGGTTATTTCCACCTTGGGGCTATTACAAATCAAGCTGCTATGAACATTCATGTACAGGTTTCATGTGAATATTTCTCTAAGGTAAATACCCAGGAATGAGAGTGCAGGATCATATGATGAGTGTATGTTTAACTTTCTGGAAAAAAAAACCCCTTTTAAACTGTTTTCCCAAGTGGCTATAACATTTTACATGCTGAAGAGCAATATAAAAAAGTTCTAGTCGTTCTGCATTCTTGCTGGCAGTTGGTTTTGCCAGTATTTTTTATTTTACTTTTTTAAAAAAATTCTTTTTTTAACAAAGAGAGAGCTTTGAGCGGGGGTGGGGCAAAAGGAGAGGGAGAGAGAGAATCTTTTTTTTTTTTTTTTAAAGATTTTATTCATTTATTTGACAGAGACAGCCAGCAAGAGAGGGAACACAGGCAGGGGGAGTGGGAGAGGAAGAAGCAGGCTCATAGCAGAGGAGCCCGATGTGGGGCTCGATCCCAGAACGCCAGGATCACGCCCTGAACCGTAGGCAGACGCTTAATGACTGCGCCACCCAGGCGCCCCAGAGAGAGAGAATCTTAAGCGGGCTCCATGCCCAGCATGGAGCCCAACAAGGGGCTCAATCTCACCACCCTGAGGTCATGACCCAAGCTGAAATCAAGAGTCTGTCGCTGAACTGACTGAGTCACCCGGGTGCCCGCAGTTATTTTTTATTTTAGCCATTCTAATAAATGTGTAGTTGTATCTCTTCATGGTTTTAATATGTATTTTCCTAATGGCTAATGATGTTGAAAAATTTTTTATGTGCTTATTCTTATTCATATATCCTCTTTGTTGGTGTACTTGTTTAAGTCTTTTGGGCATTTTCTAATGGAGTTTTAATTTTCTTACTGAGTTTGGAGAATTCTTTATATATGCTGGATACAAGTCCTTTGTCAGATATGGGAATTGCAAATATTTCCTCCTGGTCTGGAGCTCCTCTTATCATTCTTTTAACAGTGTCTTTTACAGAACAAAACACTGTGATTTTTTAAAAAGATTTTATTTATTTGCCAGACAGAGAGAGCACAAGCAGGGGGAGCAGCAGGCAGAGGGAGAGGCAGGCTCCCCCCTGAGCAAGAAGTCTGATGCGGGGCTCAATCCCAGGACCCTGGAATCATGACCTGAGCCGAAGGCAGATGCTTAACCAACTGAGCCACCCAGGTGTCCCAAAACTGTGATTTTGATGGAGTCCAATCTGTCTTTTTTTTTTCTTTTTATGGATCATCCTTTTGGTGTCATGTGAAAAAAACTCTCTCTAACCCTAGGTCATGAAGCTATTTCTCCTATGTTTTCAGTTAGAAGTTTCATAGTTTTATGTTTTATATTTACATCAATTTTTGATTTTTAGTTAATTTTTGTATACGGTGTGAGGTTAAGGTTGAGGTTCACTTTTTTGGTACATGGAAATTCAGTTTTTCCTATGTCATTTGTTGAAAAGACTATCCTTTCTCAGGGCACTTGTTGGGATGAGCACTGGGTGTTGTATGGACGTGATGAATCACTAAATTTGACACCTGAAACTAATATTACACTGTATGTTAACTAACTGGATTTTAAATAAAAACTTGGAAAGAATGGAAAGACTATCCTTTTTCAATTGAATTGCCATAACACCTTTGTCAACAATCAACTGGTCATATTGGTGTGGTTCTATTTCTGGTTTGCTCTATTCTCTGTGTGTCCCTTCACCAGTACCACACTGTCTTGATCTCTGTAACTTCATAGCAAGTCTTAAAATCAGGCAGTATCATTACTTTGACTTTATTCTTTTCATAACAGTTTCAGTTATTCTCATTCCTGTGTTTTTTCTTGTAATTTTTGATATCGGCTAGTCAATATTAACAAAAAATACTGCTTAGAGTTTGATTGGAATTGCACTAAATGGATAAATTAATTTGGGGAGAACTGATAGCTTTACTATGTTGTTATTTCCAATCTGTGAACATATGTCCCTCCATTATTTAGGTCTTGACTGGTTTCTTCCAGCAGCATTTTGTAATTTTCAGTATACACTTTGGGTGTTAGACTTCTGTGAGTCCATGGCAGGTTATACCAGAAGAAATGAAGTGGTAAGCTTACTGATAATACAGTGATACTACAAAAGCCAGTCGTCTTCCTCAATCCACTCCCTATTATTTACTTTCTGTGTCCTCAAAGAGCTGTTCTACAAATTCTGACCAAGTTGTACAGTTGTATTTAGTGGGAGAGACACTTTGGAGTTTGTTTGCTCCATCTTACCAGAACAAAACAATAATTTTTAAGTGTAAATGTGTCCTGAGATGAAAGTTTGAGAACTGCTGCATATTAGGGACTGGTTTTTTTTTTTTTTTTTTTTAGAGGGAGTGAGAGCGTGCAAGCACACAAGTGGAAAGGGCAGAAGGGGAGGGGGAGAGAGAATCTTAAGCTGAGCATGGAACCCAACACTGGGCTCAATCTCACAACTCTGTGAACATGACCTGAGCTGAAAACAAGAGTTTGACACTTAACCAACTGAGCCACCCAGGCACCCGGGGACCGGCATTTTAATACTTCCACAGAAATGGAAGATAAGACCATGAAGCAGGAACTGATTTCCATCCATTAAGCCTTGAGCCATGCTTTCACATGAAGGGAGCTAGTAAAATTTCACCCATAGGACCAGAAATATGGCAAGGAAGTTCACCATTTATTCAGAAAGATAGGTGGAAAATAGTCACCTCTAAAATGAGGGGGGACATAAAATGAACAACTTCAAAATCATTACAGAAATAGGGATTTTTTTTAAAAAAGTGATTAATCCAAAGGGAGGCAGGAATGGAGGGGGGAAAAGAAGAAAATATGTTTCAAAGAAAACACAGGGACTCATTTTTTCTGATCATGATGGAGTAAAAGGAACTGGGTTTACCTTTTTTCTTAAACAACTAAAAATAATGGATAAATTACAGAAGACAATGGTTTTCAGGCATCGGACATCAGGCAGCAAAGGACACTGGCCTCTGAGAGAAAGGAAACAAACAAAGTGAGCCCTATGATTATCTCCACTTACTGTTTGGAGAGTTTTCAGGTCATAGCACAGACAGGGAGAATCTAAAGAGAGCCTGACAGTCTCCCTGAGTCAAGAACACAGAGTTAAAAATTCAAGGAGCACAAGGTGATTAGATTCACAGCACAGAGTGGTGTGTGTGTGAGAGAGAGAAAGAGAGAGAGAGAGAAAGAGAGAGAGAATGCCACAGGCTCAAGCACTCTGGAAATATGCAGAGGGTTCTCCTAGAATCTTCAGCTAGTACTGATCAGCACAGGCGTATGAGGAAACTACCCAAGGCCAGGGAATGAACTGAAAGAAATGAGCATTGAGGACAAATCCTGGAGCTCAGATAGGGCCAGAAGGAGTTCATCTCTCCAATATCCAGAGTAGAGAAACCCTGTAATACACAGGACTTTGGGTACAGTGCTCAGAAGAGTAGTGCCTCCGTAGAGAACAATATTAGCCATAAGCGACTGCTATGATCTATTGGGAAAAAATTAAAAATACAATTTCCTGCCAGTCCAGGAAATTCTCTCCTTGAATATAGAAAAGATAGAAAACAGTTTTATTATTGAATAAGCATTAAACCAGACTGTGATGCATTACAGACAATCTGCTAATGAGATTGCAAAGACAGAAATAAATCCCATTCTTATGGATGTAATTTATTCATTACATACATGTTCTTAAAATAAATGGTAAATTGGCATTATGTAAGAGGACCTGAAAGCACTGTTTGCTATACACCCTTCCATAGTTCATCCTAAGTTCACCTGGTAATTGGAGTAGCTATCTGTGCTGGTTAATTGCCTTTATCTAAAAGAAAAATAAAACTTCTATTTCTACAACACGCAGGTGCTTACAGCTTAGAACAAGGCACTTAGGCTAAAACCCCAGGATGACAGAGAAATATGGGGGCGCTATCTTCCTTGATGTTTACATTTCAAAGAGATGGTTCCAAGTCCCTTAAGAAAAACATTTCTGGGTTCCAAGGCTGGCAAGAGGCTTATTCAGTCCTCAAAAATATTTACATACATATCAAAGGGACAGAGGAAGGGTTCACAAATATTAGATTTCTCAGGAAATACTCTAAGTAAGAGTAGGGAGAAAAGTCTCCTTTCCTTTTTGGCAACAGGAGAAGTTCAATTTTATTTTTATTTACCCTCCCAGATTTTACCTTACAAAGGTTAAAAGCAAGACTCGAAAGGGTCAGACTCTTGCCAAATAACTTACCTGCATCCCAGGAAAAGCTAAAAATTCTTGGAAGAAATACAGAAAAGTTAGTACCAAACAACATAAAACTCACAATTTTGGCACCCAATAAAAAGCTACCAGCTGTACAAAGAAGCAGAAAAATAGGACTTCTAATAAAAAAACGATAATCAATAGTAATAGACCCCAAAATTGCACGGATGATAAAGTTAGTAGACAAAGCCACTAAAACAACCGTTAGAACATATTTCATATATGGAAAGCATATAGGAAAGCCTGAGTACATTAAGCAGAGAAATGGAAGATATAAATAAAAGCCCATATTGAATTTGTAGAGCTGAAAATATATGTTTATAATATGAAATACACTGGATGGTATTAAGAGCAGACTAGATACTCCAATAGAAAAGATTAGTGAACTTGAGGATGTAGCAATAAGTATGACTCAAAAAGAAACACACAGAAAGAAAGTCTGAAAATAAATGAACAGAACATTAGTAAGCCATGGGACAACTGCAAGTAACCTAATACATATACGATTCTCAGGAGATGAGAGAGAGAAGGGCAAAGAAAAATTATTAGAAGAAATAATGGCTAAAGTTATCCCAAATATGATAAATCTGTAAGCTCACAAATCTAAGAAACAACAGACTCCAAGTGCAAGAAACGTAAAGAAAACTACAGTAAGGCACAGCAAAGTCAAATTGCTCAAAAAAAAAAAAAACAGAGATAGAGAAAAAAAGTTCTAAAAGGGAACAGAAAAAAGACACATTATGTGCAGAGGAACAAAAATAAAAATGATTCATATTTGCACCAGAAACCAGGTAAAGACAGAAAACAGTGATGCAACATTTTAAAGAGCTGAAAGAAAAAAAAAACTCTCAACCTAGAGTTGTATGCCTACCAAGCAGTAATAATTTCAAAAAGAAGGACAAATAAAGACCTTTGCAGACACACAGAAGATGAAATAATCCATCACTGCAGCTGTACTACAAAAAAAAATGCTAAAGGAAGTCTTTCAGACAGAAAGGAAATACCAGGTGGAAACCTGGATCTGCAAAAAGAAATTGAGGTTGAGGGGTGCCTGAGTGGTTCAGTCGGTTAAGCCTCTGCCTTCAGCTCAGGTCATGATCCTGGGGTCCTGGGATCCAATCCTGTGACCACGGCTCTCTGCTCAGCGGGGGGTCTCCTTCTCCCTCTCCTTCTGTCTCCTCCCCCCTGTTCATGCTCTGTCTGTCGTCTGTCTCTTTCAAATAAATAAATAAAATCTTTCAAAAAAAGAAAGAAATTAAGAGGTTGAAAAAGGAAACAGGGTAAATACAGTTTCTTTTCTTTATTTTTGAAGTGTTTTGACTTGATGATTGATAGCTTAAAGCAAAAGAAGTAACAATGTATTACAGGGTTTATAACATACATAGAGCAGTGCTCTGAGGGGGCCTTATAGCACTAAACACTTATATTAGAAAAGTTAAGTGTCTGCCTTCAGCTCAGGTCATGATGATCCCAGGGTCCTGGGATCGAGTCCTGAATTGGGCTCCCTGCTAAGCAGGGAGCCTACTTCTTTCTCTGCCTGCTGCTCCCCTGCTTGTGCTCTCTCTCTCTCTGACAAATGAATACATAAGATATTTAAAAAAAATAAAAGAAGAAAGGTCTCAAGTAAATAACCTAAGCTTCCATCTTAGGAAACTAGAAAAAGAGAAGCAAATCAAACACCTTCAACAGAAGAATAGAAATAATAAATATTAGGGAAGAAATCACTTAATATAAAATCAAAAAAAAAATAGGAAAAAAATCAATGAAACCAAAAGCAGACTCTTTAAAAAAAATCAATATAATTAATAAGCTTCTAGTCAAACTGACCAGGAAAAAAAAAAAGAAGATACAATTTACTGGTATCAGGAATGAAACAAGCAAAAATAACTAGAGATTCTAAACATATTAAAAGGATAATGAGGGAGTATTATGAACAGCTTGATGCCGATAAATCCAGCCACATGGATAAAATGGACAAATAATATGAAAGATACAAACTACCAAAGTCCATGCCAGAAGAGATAGATAATCTAAACTGACCCATAACTAATAAAGAAACTGAATTTTTGTTTACAAACTTCTCTACAAAGTAAACTCTTTGCACAGATGGCTTCATTGATAAATTCTACCAAACATTTATGAGAAAAATAATACAAATTCTACACAAACTCTTCCAGAATACAGAAGAGGGATACTCACTAACTAATGGTATGTGGCCAGCATTACTCTAATGCCCAAATAAGGCAAAACAAAAACAAAAGCAAAAACAAACTATAGACCAATATCCCTTATGAACATAGATACAAAAATTCTGAACAGAATTTTTGCAAATAACCAAATATATCATGAACAAGCAATTCATTTCAAGAATACAAGGTGGATTTACTTTTTGAAAACCAATGTAATTCACAATATTAAAAGATGAAAAAATAACAAATCATGATCATAGATTCGGAAAAAGTATTTTACAAAATCCAACATCCATTCATTATAAAAATTCTCAGCAGATTAGGAAAAGAAGGGTACCTCCTCATTCTGTTAGAGAATATCCACAAAAAATCTACATGAAAAATGGAATACTTTGACCCCAAGATTAGGAACAAGAAAAGAATATCTGCTCTGCCCTTAGATTCATTATTCTATTTGGGGCCCTTGCTGATACAAGAAAGCAAGACAAAGAAACAAAAGGTATATAGAATAGAAGGAAAGAGGCAAAATTCTCTTTTTAGTCGGATGACATAGTAGTCCATGTAGAGAACGCAAAAGAATTCACAAGAGGCTATTAGGACTAATGAGTTTAGCAATGTTGCAGCCTACAAGATCAATATACAAAAATCACTTGCATTTCTAATTATTATCTGCAATATCAATATCAACCAGGAATTGAATTTAAAAATCTATACTATTGACTATGGCACAAAATACTTAGAGATAGAAATCTTACAAAATATGGGTTAGTTCTGTGCATTGAGAATGAGAAAATATCAGTGAAAGAAATTACAAAATACCTAAATAAATTGAAAAGTCTATCATGATCATGGATTTGAAGACTCAATATTGTTAACTGTCAATTGTCCCCAAACTGACCTAAAGATTCAATGTAATCTCAACCAAAATCCTATCAGAATCTTCTTAGAAACTGACAAGCTGATTCTAAAATTCACATTAATTCCCAGAACTCTGAATAGTCAAATACTTTTTTTTTTAAAGAAAATGCAATTGATTGATTGCAGGGTCAGACCCTGTCTTTATTTAAAATTTTATATTTTGTTCAACAGGGATTTTTTTACATTAATTTCGATTTTTAAAAATACTATATTAAACTATTATTATAACTGCTAGGTAAGGTTTTGGTTCCTGTTTGAATCTTTTAAATCTTTTTCCAGCTTTATTGAAATATAACTGATACATAACACTGTGAAAGTTTAAGGTGTACAACGTAATGATTTGATGCACACAATTTTGGAAAAGGAAAATAAAGTTAGAATATTTATGACAGGGGCCCCTGAGTGGCTCAGTCGGTTAAGTGTCTGCCTGGGGCTCAGGTCATGATCTCCAGGTCCTGGGATGGGCCGGCATCGGCATTGGCCTTCCTGCTCAGCGGGGAGTCTGTTTCTCTTTCTCTCCCTCTGCCCCTCCTCACTGCTCATTCTTTCTCTCTCAAGTAGATAAATAAAATCTTAAAAATTTATGCCAAGCTATTTCAAGACTTATTATAAAGGTCCAGTAATCAAGACAGTGTGGTATTGGCATGAATATAGGTAAATAGATGAATGGAACAGAATAGAGAGTCCAAAAATAGGCCCACAGAAATTATTTTTGACAAAGATGGAAAGGCAATTCATTAGAGAAAGGACAGTATTTTCAATAAATGGTGTTCAAATAATTAGATCTCCAAGTGCAAAAAAAAAAAAAAAACAACACACAAACAAACCAAAATTTGATGCATGCCTCTTTCCATTTATAAAAATTAACTCAAAATCTCCAGATGGTCATATACCTAAATGAAAAACCTAAAGCTATAGAAAAAACTAAGAAAACCCCATAAGTTATAAAACTTCTCTAAGAAAACATCATTGAAAAGATGTTTTTACCTTGAGTTTGGCACATATTTCTCATATATAACACTGAAAGCATGGTCCATAGAGGAATAAATTGGTAAGTTGGACTCCCTTAAATTTAAAGCTGTTCTTAAGAAAAATGCTGTTAGGAAAGTGAAAAGACAAACCTCAGACTGGAATAAAATATTTGCAAATCCATACTTAACAAAGGACTTGTATCTAAAATATATGAAGAACTTTCAAAAGCTGAATAGACCAGTAACCATTAAATAAGTCAAATTGATAGAATAGAAAAAAACACAACAAAACAAGAAAACTCCAAAAAAACACAAGTCCCCTTAAAGAAAGTCATGAGATCAAAATGACTTTCCAGAGGGGTTTTTTTTTTTTTAAACCAACCTTCGAAAATATAACTTCTACTTTACTGGTGAATAAGAAAACCTTATTCATTGTTTGAGCCTAGAATAATCTTTTTTTTTTTTAAAGAGATTGAGAGTGTCAGCAGGTGAGAGAAAATCTTAAGCAGGCTCCATGCCCAGCTCAGAGCCCACCTGGGGCTCCAGGCAGGGCTCCATCTAACGACCCTGAGCTGAAATCAAGAGTTGAATGTTTAACAGCCTTAGCTACCCTGGCGCCCCATGAGCCTAGAATAATCTTGATGCCCAAACCTGACCATGACTGCATAAAAAAATGTTTATACGCTAATCTTGATTTTAAGCATAAATGAAAACTGCTAGGTAAAATACAAACAGATTTATTTCCTTACAAACATTAAAAAATTATGAGCAAGTAGGGTTTATCCCATTATTTCAAGAGTAGCTTAATTAAAGAATCTGTTAATGTAATTCAGCACATTAATAGATAAAAAGGTGAAAAGCCATATGATCATCTTAGTTGTAAGAGAAACAATCGATAAAATTAAATATCCATTCATAATTTAAAAACAAACAACAAAATGCAACAGGTAACAGAGGTGGAAAAGGGTATCTACCTAAAACTTACATCAAACCGAGTGCCGTTGTAACCCAACATTATACTGGAGGTTCTAACAAATGCACTAAGGTAATAAAAGGAAAGAAAACAGGAAGAAAGATTGGAAAAGAAGATAAAAATATAATTCGCAGGGGCACCTGGCTGGCTCAGTCGTTAAGCGTCTGCCTTCAGCTCAGGTCATGATCCCAGGGTCCTGGAGTCAAGCCCCACATCGGGCTCCCTGCTCAGCAGGGGGTCCACTTCTCTGTTTCCCTCTGCCTGTTGCTTCCCCTGCTTGTATTCTCCGTCAAATAAATAAATAAATAATTTAAAAAAATATACAATTCACAGATGATATGGCTGTCTATGTAAAAAATCTATGAGAATCTATAAATGAACTATTAGAATAAGAATTCAGCAAGGTTGCTTGATACAAGAATTTCATATAAATGTCATTAGAGTTTCTACAGTAGCAATTAGCAGTTAAAATGTAATTGTAGGGGCACCTGGGTGGCTCAGTTGGTTGAGTGGTTGCCTTTGGCTCAGGTCATGATCTCGGAGTCCTGAAAATGAGCCCCACATCGGGCTCCCTGCTCAGTGGGGAGTCTGCTTCTCTCTCTCCCCCTCTCCCTGCCACTCCCCCTGCTTGTGCTCTCTCTCTCTCTCAATCTCTCTCTCTGTCAAATAAATAAATAAAATATTTTTAGGGGCGCCTGGGTGGCGTCTGCCTTCAGCTCAGGGCATGATCCCCGCGATCTGGGATCGAGCCCCACATCAGGCTCCTCCGCTATGAGCCTGCTTCTTCCTCTCCCACTCCCCCTGCTTGTATTCCCTCTCTAGCTGGCTCTCTCTCTGTGTCAAGTAAATAAATAAAATCTTTAAAAAAAATAAAATAAAATATTTTTAAAAATGCAATTGTAAAGGAAGATCTCATTTGCAATAGAAAAAACCTATAGGAATAAATCTTTTTTTTTAATGATTTTTTATTATATTATGTTAGTCACCATACAGTCACCATACAGTACATCCCTGGATTCCGATGTAAAGTTCGATGCTTCATTAGTTGCATATAACACCCAGTGCACCATGCAATACGTGCCCTCCTTACTACCCATCACCGGTCTATCCCAATCCCCCACCCCCCTCCCCTCTGAAGCCCTCAGTTTGTTTCTCAGAGTCCATAGTCTCTCATGCTTCATTCCCCCTTCTGATTACCCCCCCCTTTCTTTATCCCTTTCTTCCCCTACCGATCATATAGGAATAAATCTTAAACTGTTATTTTACTTAAAGTAATATATATCATTTAAAATTTATTTATATCTAATTATTTACACTTTTGTCACCACTTAATCAAAATTTTTAGTACCTACCTTGTGCCAGGCACTGTTGTTAGGGCCAGAGATGTAGAGGTGAATGAGACAAAGTCCCAGCCTCCATGAAACTTACATCCTAGTGGGAGGAAGAGATAATAAATAAGATGAATAAACTATATAACCTTGGAAAAAGTGCTTGAAGAAAAATAAATGAAGTTAAAGGAGTAAGTGACAAAGGAGGTGGTATTTTAGAAGGATTGGTAGAAGGGAAGGAGAAGACATATGAACAGGGACCCAAATGAAGTGGGAAGCTTGCCTAGGGGTTGGGGGAGGTGGGGGGGGCTAGTAGGAGAGGGAGAACTTTTTACACAGAGAGAGCAGCGAGTGCAAAGGCCCCAAGCTGGGAACAGCATGGCATGTCTAAAAGACCAACGCAAATTTAGTGTGTTTAGAGGAGAATCATGCAAGGAATAGATCATAAAGCCTTTCTTTTTTTTTTTTTTAAAGATTTTATTTATTTATTTGACAGAGATAGAGACAGCCAGCGAGAGAGGGAACACAAGCAGGGGGAGTGGGAGAGGAAGAAGCAGGCTCATAGCAGAGGAGCCTGATGTGGGGCTCGATCCCATAACGCCGGGATCACGCCCTGAGCTGAAGGCAGACGCTTAACCGCTGTGCCACCCAGGCGCCCCAGCCTTTCTTTTTAAAAATTTATTTTTAAAATTCAAATATAATTAACATACAGGGTTATATTAGTTTCAGGTGTACAGTATGATTCAAACAATTCTATACATGACTCAGTGCTCATCAAGATAAGTGTACTGTTCATCCCCATCACCTATTTCACCCACCCCCCCCACCTCCCCTCTGGCAACCACATTTGTTCTCTGTAGTTAAGAGGCTGGCTTTGTTTTTTTGTCTCTTTTTCCTTTGTTCCTTCGTTTTGTTTCTTAGCTTGCACATATGAGTGAAATTATATAGTATTTGTCTTTCCATAGAGATTTTTTTGTAAGCAATGATAAGGAGTATTCATTTTCGTTCGAGCGAGAGGGGGTAGTGGCTATTAAAGGGTTTGGAACACAGGAGTAGCACAATTTGGTTTGTGTTATAAAAGGATCGCTTTGACTTCTGTGTTGTGAATAGAATATAAGATGGCAAGGGAAGAATCAGGCAGACTAGTTCAGAGAATATTACACTAATCTGAGTGAGAGATCATGGTGTTCAGGAACAGCAAGGTAGTGGTGGAGAAGGCGAGAAGGGGTACGATTCTGGGTATATTTTGGAAAGAAAGCCAAAAGGATTTGCTCATAGATTGGATGTGGGGTGTGAGAAAAACAGACAAACCAAAGAGAATCAGGGGTAGAATTAGGGTTAAAGTTATGGCCAAAGTATTTTGGCTTGAGTAACTGGAAGGGTAATTTTCCATCAACTGAGATGGGGCATGCTGGGGATAGAACAAATGTTTCAGGAAAATTCCTTGAAAAATTAGGGGTGCAGTGTTGAACATACTAAGTTTGAGACATCTATTAGACATCTGAGTTGAGATGTCAAGAAGGCGGTTAGTATATGATCTGGAATTTAGGTGAGATACTAGGTTTAGGGTGAAAAGTTTGGAAGTCACGACCTATTAATGGTGAATAAAACCGTGAGACTGGATCAGCTCACCTGGCGAATGAACATAGAGGAATGAGAGCCCTTAAGTAGTTGAGCACCCTTTTAACCATTCTGTTCTAGTACAGTTAGGTTTTGGGATCTAAGTGGTGGACTCTACATTTTCTTCCCATTCACCTTGGTCAGTGTCAATGCGTTTCCCTATAGTTTGTGTTGGAAATGCCGCTGTGTCCTTGGTGTCTTTAGGTCAGTTAATTTCCTTACCTGCAATCAGTCCAGCCCCAGTTCCTGAAACAATTCATACTGGAAGCACGAAGAGTTTCAGAAATATCAAGGTCTTCCTCAGTGGGGCTGAGGACTGAGGCGCTTCCCTGTTGGCTGGGAATAAAATTCCCTTCTCTGGGACTCTGCATCTCCATTAGCAGGAGTGAAGGGCAAGACCTGAACACTCACCCATTTCTCCCTCTCAACACTCACAGACCAGCCACCACTAGCTGCCTTAACAGTACCAGAACCAAGTTCTTTATGCCCTTCAACTTTGTTTATGTCGGTCATCACAAGGACCCTGGGACTCCTGGGTCACCATCTGCACATCTCAGGTTCTTTTTTTTTTTTTTTAAAGATCTTATTTATTTATTAGACAGAGATAGAGACAGCCAGCGAGAGAGGGAACACAAGCAGCGGGAGTGGGAGAGGAAGAAGCAGGCTTACAGCAGAGGAGCCTGATGTGGGGCTCGATCCCACAATGCCGGGATCACGCCCTGAGCCAAAGGCAGAGCTCAACCGTTTTGCTACCCAGGCGCCCCTCTCAGGTTCTAATCCCATACAATTTTGTGTCTTTACCTAACCTATCCCCACCTCTTAGCTCCCTCCAGATCCTGGAATCCCCCTACTGTGCCTTCTAGAACCATAGTCCTCCTTTGCTCTGGGCCATTCCAGTTTATCCATGGTATACACTGGCCTGCCCCATTTTAACATGTGTCATTCTCAAGTGTCCCAGATCAGACAATAAATGATACAGTCACCTTACCCTAATGTCAGAATAGTTAGCAAAGTTCACTATAGTCTTTCCTTGTTTTCTGAATGCTTCCCTCACCTTCTGGATCTGGCTGAAATCTGGATCTACCCAAAGACCTTACAGCCCAATCCCATGGCTTGCAGTCCCTCACGGCCACTTCCAAATCATTCTCCCTTTCCTCTCATTAAAAGTCCCCATCTTTGAATTCCCTGTCACAGAATATATTATATATATCATATATGTATATGATATATACAAGTATGTATATATGATATATACAAGTATGTATATATTTTCATATCCTACCTTGTGGTAGTTACCTATAGACCCTCAGGTGCCCCTCCAGCTTCTCAAAGATTTTTGCTTCTGTCTCACTGTCACTCTCTGCAATTAATCCTGTTTTAATTCTTTATGATTTCACTGTCTCACTACCTGATTCTCCCAACACCCTAGGTTCCAGTTTCTTGAAATCCACTTTTCCCATTTTGTCCTCCACCTAATGGCAGTCATTTGCCTCCATCATGTCATTACCAATAATTCCTATTCCTCTCCTCTATCCCCGGAGCTGAACATGGTTGGAGAAAAACACAAAATGACATTTTCGCTTTAAATTCAAGACCACAAACCTGAAGTGGGCACTTAATGTTGCTAGGAAATCACATAATATTATCCAGGTCCATTTGCTCTCCTGGTTTCCTAGACAACTATTTCATATCTTCTTGTCTCCCTTCAAACCTCTAACACCTCCACAGCCGTCCTCACTCTCAGCTCCTGACCTTACTTTGGATTTCAATGAGCAAGCAGAGACAATGGGAAAACAAAGCCCACAAATGTCTACCGCTGCATTTACCCACCTACCTAAATCTACGTGTATATTCTACCCTTTTCTCCTGTGACTGTGCATGAACTGCCCTGCTCCCAGCTGAGCCAATGCCTCCACCTTTCTGCTAGACCCCATCCTCTTCCAGTAGTTTTCTCCTCTCTTCCCCCCGCTCCCCCTCTCCAGGTTCTTTTCCATCACCTTCACCATGCTATTAGTACTCCCACTACAAATTTTAAAACATCTTCTTTTGAGCCACTTTCCCTTGCTCACAATTGACACTGTTTCTCTGTTCCCCTTTACAGCAAACTCCTCACTAGAATGATCTATCTTGATGTCTACAATCCCTCTCCCCCCTCTTTATTGTTTATTTTTTTAAAGATTTTATTTATTCACTTGTGACAGAGAGAGAGAGGCAGAGGCAGAAGGAGAAGCAGGGTCCGCTCGGAGCAGGGAGCCTGATGTGGTGCTCAATCCCAGGGTCCCGGGATCATGACCCGAGTCAAAGGCAGACGCTTCACTGACTGAGCCACCCAGGCACCCGTCCCCCTCTTTGTTTTTAAAGATTTTATTTATTCATTTGAGAGAGAGAGAGAAAGAACATGAGTGGGGGGGAAGTGGCAGAGGGAGAGGGAGAAGCAGACTCTCCACTGAGCAGGGAGCCCGAGGTGGGGCTCGATCCCAGGACCCCGAGATCATGACTTGAACTGAAGGCAGACGCTTAACCCACTGAGCCACTCAGGTGCCCTTCCCCTTCTTTTAAAATATTTTTATTTTGAAATAATTATAGATTCACAGGAAGTTGTAAAAATACTACAGAGAGGTCCTTTGTAAACTTCACCCAGATTCCCCCAAGAGTTACATCTTACAAACTACGGTATAATATCTAATCCAGGAAACTGACATTGGGACAAAGTATGTGAACAGTTCTTTGTCATTTTATCATATGTGTAGATGCGTGTAAGCACCACTGCAACCAGGATACAGAACTGTTCCATCACCATGGGGATCTCCCTGCTGCCACTTCTTTGTAGTCACACCCACTCCCTTCCCTCCACCATCCTTAAGTCCTGGCAACCAGTAATCTGTTCTCCATCTCTATATTAATTTTTTTTCATTTCAAAAAAGTTAAGTAAATGGAATCCTATAATATGTGACCTTCTGAGATTGCCTTTTTACACTCACCATAATGTCCTTGAGATCCATTTAAGTTATTGCGGCATCAATCTTTCCCCCCTCCTCCCCTTTCCATGTGTGTTACACAAAAAGGGGGAGGCGGGACACATGGGTGGCTCAGTTGGTTAAGTGTCTGCCTTCGGCTCAGGTCATGATCCCAGGGTTCTGGGATTGAGCCCCACATCAGGCTCCTTGCTCAGCAGGGAGCCTGGTTCTCCCCCTGCCTGCCTCTCTCTCTCTCTCTCCTCCCCCAAATAAAGAAATAAAAATTTTTTTTAAAAAGGGGGGTGGGGTGGGAAGTAGTGCACGGGGGCAGCGGTGGCAGCATCCACAGCCGCTGGATGAAGTGGGCTGTGACGTAGTGGGTCTCCATTAGGGGATCCAGGATAGAATCGAGCTTGGTGCTGATCTTTTTGTCCAGCTCGAAGTGCCCCATGGTGGAGAGGTAAAACCTGCAGCCTGGGTGAGGTTGGTCCACAAGGAGTTCTGTGGGATGTGACTGTCCACACGGTGCCCCGCAGCACTGTGGTCTGCGTGTTCTACGGCATCAGCAGCCAGCATCGAGAGCCCAATGCCACCATCCAGTGTGCCAAACCACGCGATATGCTTTCGTCTCCACACTGCTCACTTTTTGCTGGGCCCCCCAGTGGCTCCCTGCACGGGATCCTCCAGAGCGTGTTCACGTGGGTGCCCCCTTGGAATTCTGCGCAGCGCAGCAGGCACATGACCCCAAACTGTCCTTAGCTTCCAACAGGTACATGTACACCATGAAGTTACTGTCTCAAGCAGACACCCCGAAGCCCAGCTGGGTGTTGTCCACTGGGGAGTCCATGCTAACCACCTCGAGGGGCTTGGGGCCCCGGGACTGGAGGTTCAGCATCTTGCCGTCTTCTCCGCAGTGTAGCAGGGAGATGCTCTTCATGACAGCCCTCACCAGGCTGAAGGGCTTCACGCTGATCCTCTGGTGGAAGGTAGAGTCGGGTTTCAACGAAGCCCAAGTCCCTCAGCTCCCTGGCTGGCAGGCTCCACGGGAAGCTCTTCTGGCTGATGGCACACACCAGGGGGCAGTTGCAGTGACACTGAGCAATCCCGCCCCATCTGTTCCTTCTCATACAGGACCTTGAACTTGTTCTAGGTCATATGGTAAGCATAGGTTTAGTTTATTAAGAAACCGCTAAACTATTTTCCACAGTGGCTGGACCATTTTGCATCCCACCAGAAATGTCTGAAACATGGTTTCTCCACATCCTTGCCAGCATTTAGTGTTATCGCTGTTTACTTAGTTCAGCAGTCCTAGTAGGTACGCAGAGATACTTCATCAGACTCTTAATTTGCATTTCCCTGAAGGCTAGTGTTGTTGAGCATATTTTCATATGTTTATTTAACGTCTGTATATCCTCTTCAGTGAAATACTTCTTCCTGTCTTTTGTTCCTTTCCTAATTGGCTTGTTTGTTTTCTTTTACTGTTCAATTTTGAGTGTTCTTTATTTTTTTTAAAAGATTTTATTTATTCATTTGACAGAGAGAGAGACAGCCAGTAAGAGAGGGAACACAAGCAGGGGGAGTGGGAGAGGGAGAAGCAGGCTCTCAGTGGAAGAGCCTGACGTGGGGCTCGATCCCAGAACACCGGGATCACGCCCTGAGCCGAAGGCAGACGCTTCACGACTGAGCCACCCAGGCGCCCCTTGAGTGTTCTTTATATATTCATTCTTTTAGCCCTTGAGAAGTGCTGTGCCACTTTCTTCTGGCCTCCATGGTTTCTAGTAAGAAATATGCCTTCATCCAAATAGTTTTGTCCCTGTCAGTAAGGTGTCATTTCTCACTTGGCGCTTTCAAGATTTTTACTTTGTCTTTACTTTTCAAAAGTGTGATTATGATGCATGGATTTGTTTGGGTTTATTTTGTTTGTGGTTTGCTCAGCTATTGAATCTGTAGGTTGATGTCTTTCCCCAAATTTGGGAAATTTTTAGTTATTGTAGCTTTCAGTCCTAAAATTTCTATTTGGTTCTTCTTTATATCATCTGCTTCATTGTTGAGACTTCCTATTTTTTCATTTATTTCAACCATTGTCATGGAACCACTCTTTGAAGCATTTTTATGTTGAATGCTTTAGAAATCCTTGTAATACAATTCCAACATCAGTGTCACATAGGTCTTAGTGTCTGTTGACCGATTTTTATTAGTAAGATTTTCCTGTTTCTTGTTGTAGCAAGTGATTTTTATTTGTGTCCTGGACATTTTAGTTGTTATGGTATGAGACTTTTGACCTTTTTTTTAAAAAAAGTTTTTATTTATTTGAGAGAGAGAGAGCTCACGCACGCACGTGCACACACACAGGAGCAAGAGCAGAGGGAGGGGCAGAGGGAGAGGGAGAAAGAGACTCCCCGCTGAGCAGGGAGCTCAACGTGGGGCTTGATCCCAGGACCCCGAGATCATGACCTGAGCTGAAGTCATCAGATACTTAACCCACTGAATCACTCAGGTGCCCTGAGACTTTTGATCTTATTTAAATCTTCTGTTTAGCTGATCTCCTCTGATACCATGTCAGGAAGGGGGTGCCACATTGTTACAGCCAGTTGGACCTAGAAAACAATGTTTCCTACCTTGTTTTCACCATGGTCAGGAAAGGCACCGGGTTACTATTGGGAAGAGGTGAAAATTCAAGCTCCCTACCAGGCCTGCATTAACACCACTCAAGCACTGTGTCATTCCTCAGGCTCTAAGATCCCTAGTCAGTTTTCTTCCTTTTTCTCTTTCAAAATCTTTTTCACTTTCTTTTATATATAACTTACAGGGGTTTTACTTAGTGGGAGGAGGAGGGATAAGTGTGTTTGCTTCATCTTATGAACTGAAATGCCTCCTTCCCGTTTTCTCCTAAATACATTCTTACCCAACTTCCATCTGTCATGGTTCTACCAAAATTGATCTTGTCAAAGTCACCAGTAATTTTCACATTGCCAAATCCAATGTTGTCCTCATTTTACTTGACCCATCAACTACATTAAACTCCGTTGATCTTTCTCCCTAAAACACTTTTCTTCACTGGTGCTTGGGTGGCTCAGTTGATTAAGCAGTTGACTCTTGATTTCAGCTCAGGTCAAGATCTCAGAGTCCTGGGGTGGAGTCCTGCATCTGGTACCTCTCCTCCCCACTCAGTGGGGAGTCTGCTCCCTCTCCCTCTGTCCCTAAAGAAATCTTAAAAAAACCACGACACTTTCTTCACTTGTTTCCAGGACACCACACAACTCAGGATTTTCTTCTATCAAATGGCTTCTCTTTCTTAGCTTCTTTTCAGTTCCTTCTTGGCTTTCTGATTTCTTTGTGTCTATAGAAGTACTCCAGGGTTCGGTCTTGTCCTTGTCTCTCCTCTATCTCTATTTTCTTCCCCGGTCATCTTATCCGATTTCATGGCTTTAAACGCCATCTACTGTCAGCCCTCAAATTTGTATCTTTGGTCCAAACCTCTGCCCTAAGCTACAACTTGTACATCCAGCCGCCTATTTAATAACTCCACTTGGGTATATAACACATATTTCAAAATGTAAAATGTAAAAAACTAAATTTCTGATCTCCACCCTCCCCAAACCTGCTTGTCCCTCATTATTCCCAATTGCCCAGGCCACAAACCTTGGGCTCATTCTTGAGTTCCCTCTTTCTCTAACACCTCACGTCCAATCCATCAGCAAATCCTGATGGTGCCACCTTGAAAATAAACGCACAGCCTGACCAATTCTGATCATCCTCACTGCTATCACTTTGGTCCAAGCTACCATTATCTCTTGTCTGGATTGTTGAAAGAGCCTCCTAACTTGTACTCCCTCTTCCTGAACACAGTAACCGCAGCAATCCTTTTAAGAGAGAAGTCAATCGCAGCACCCCTTTTCTGAAACCTTCCCATGACTCCCAAGCCGTGGCTCAAGCAAGAGTAAAATCAAAGACCTATGCCAGCCTATATATTTTTTTATTTTTATAAATTTTTTTTAGTATGTTATGTTAGTCACCATATAGTACATCCCAAGTTTTTGATGTAAAGTTCCATGATTCATTACTTGCATATAACACCCAGTGCACCATGCGATATGTGCCCTCTTTAATACCCATCACCAGCCTATCCTGATCCCCCACCCCCCTCCGCTCTGAAGCCCTCAGTTTGTTTCCCAGAGTCCATAGTCTCTCATGGTTCATTCCCCCTTCTGTTTACCCCCCTTCATTTTTCCCTTCCTTCTCCAACAGATCTTCCTACTCCTTATGTTCCACAAATGAGTGAAACCATACGATAATTGTCTTTCTCTGCTTGACTTATTTCGCTTAACATTATCTCCTCCAGAGCCATCCATGTTGCAGCAAATGTTGAGAAATCATTCTTTTTGATGGCTGAGTAATATTCCATTTTATATATGGACCCCATCTTCTTAATCCAGTCATCTGTTGAAGGGCATCTCGGCTCCTTCCACGATTTAGCTATTGTGGACAATGCTGCTGTGAACATTGGGGTGCGTATGGCCCTACTCTTCACTACGTCTGTATCTTTGGGGTAAATACCCAGTAGGGCAATTGCTGAATCATAGGGTAGCTGTTTTTAACTTTCTAAGGGACCTCCACACTGTTTTCCAGAGTTATGCCAGCCTATATGATCCGACCCACTGTAAGTTCTCTGAGCTCATCGCCAACCAGTCTCTCTTCCACCACGCTAACCTCCTCACTGTTCCCAGTCACACCAGGCATGCTCCCATCTAAGCCTTCACGCTTGCTTTCCCTCTGCCTGAAATACCCTTTCTCTAGGTTCTTGCATGAGCTATTCTCTCACTTGCTTCAAGTTCTTTTTCAAGTGTCACCTTCTCTCAAAGCCTTCTCTGACTACTCTATTTTAAATTGTAACCCACCCTCTAGATGTCTCCATACCCATTTGCCGATTCTTTTTTACCTTAACTCCGACATATACCATGTAATATTCTTATTTATCTTGTTCATCATCTGTCTTTACTCCCCTCCAAAAAGGATAAGCTTTTTGTTGTTGTTGTTCACTGCTGTATTTTCTGTACCTGGAACAGTAAGGCACACGGTAAGTACCCAGTGTATAAACAAATGAATATATTGCCTAACTTTGGTTGTAGTGTCCCAGTTCTTTTTTTAAAAATTTTTTAAAGATTTTTTTAATTTCTTTGTCAGAGAGAGGGAGAGAGATAGAGAGAGATAGAGCCCAAGCAGGGGGGAGTGGCAGGCAAAGGGAGAAGCAGTGGAAAGCCTGATGTGGGACTCAATCTCAGGACCCTGGGTTCATGACCTGAGCCGAAGGCAGATGCTTAACTGACTGAGCCACCCAGATGTCCCTGTAGTGTCCCAGTTCTAACTAGTAATGGCTGTTTCCTTTTTCACAGACTTGGAATCTTACAGTTTTCAAGTTGTTGTTATTATTAATTATTATTATTATTTTACCTCCATGACATTTTAGAGTCAACTTATCTACTTTGCAACTATTGTTAGATTCTAGAGGTTGCTGGAATAATAGACCAGTAGTAACAAAAAATAGAATTTATTCTTGTCATATTTGCATCTACTTTAATAAATCACCATTCTACATATTCTAAAGCACAGTCAGAGAAAGACAAATACCATATGATTTCACTCAAAAGTGGAAGTTAAGAAAAAAAAACAAATGAACAAAGCAGAAAAAAAGAGAAACAAACCCCAGAACAGACTCTAAACTATAGAGAGCAAACAGGTGGTTACCAGAGGGGAGGTGGGGGGGATGGGTGAAATAGTGAAGGGGATCAAGAGTGCACTTATCTTGATGAGCACTGGGTAATAGATGGAACTGTTGAATCACTGTACTGTACACCTGAAACTAACATAACACTATATGTTAACTATACTGGAATTAACATAAAAAAATGAAATGTCTTACAAAAATATATGAAAAATGAGATAATCAAGCCAAGGGAAAATACAGATAAGAAAAATAGAACGTAGCTTGAGGTGAGGTTAACACAAAACACAATCTGTAAGCTTCTGTTCACTCGCTAGGGGTGGACCAAACATTTGGCTCTGAGCTGTCTAGTAGCCAATGCAAAAAGAGAAAGACAAGGGAGAGCAACGCTCTCCCCTGGGGAGCCATGGTCTTCAGCCTACCAGTAGATGGCGCACATTTCACGTGATTAGGTTACAGAGCCAGCCCTTTAACGCGGGCCTTCTAAAGGGAGCCTGCTATCCACGACAACAGTTCTCTCTGAATTAAGGGCCTCGCTATTTACACCATTTACCTCTTATGCAATCCTGGGGAGTAACTGTTATTATCTCCACTTTAGAGATATGGAGACGGGCTCAGAGGTAATATCTCTTGTTCAAGCCTGGATTCCAAACTAGCACTTATTCCAGAGTCTCTGCTTTTTCTATTAACGCCACTCTGTCAACCTGCTGTCATTTGGAAAGCTAAGGCAGGTTTCCTTTGTTTTCTGATTGGTGGAGCTCTTGGGAAGCTGTCTTTGACCGGAGGGCTTTCTTACTGCTGCTGCCACAAACCGTGGTAGGACTCGGAGACTAAATTCGGGCTCTGAGGCTAAGAGCTGTTTCAGACCAAGCAAGTCATGTAATCTGCATGCCTCGGCTTCCTCCTCTGTCAAATGGGAGTGCTAACAACTGCTCCACGGAATTCTGAAAGTGGTGTGAGGATAGAAGGGGGAAAGAAGGGGGAAGGTTTTGCTCTGCAAAATAGAAAACGCTGTTAAGAATGATGCAGTCAACCCAGCATTTATCGAGTACCGACTATGAGCTGGGCGCTGTGGTGGTGCTGGAAGGCAAAACTACTCAAAGTGTGGTCCGTGGCCCAGTGCCAGTCCACAAACTGTTTATTAGTGGTCCGTGACAAGAAATTGGGAGTAAATGTTTCAAACCGTAACAATTTGACAGAGTAATTCTATGTCGAATATAATCGTAAAAATATTGGGCTTGAATTTTGTATGTGTTTGTTTTGATTTGATATTTCTAGTAATTCATTTTTATTGTATTTCATCAAAGTTTCGGTACAGGTTGGGTTTGGGGTGGGGTGGGGGGGAATGGTCCCTCCTCACAAATGGTTTGAAAAGCACTGCTTCGATGAATTATAAGGAAAATAGAGGATGTGGGCTGTGCCCTCAGGGAGTTCTCATGCTTGTGGGTGAACGGGTATCACAGTGGTTCTGAGACACCACTGCTAGGATTTCACGTGCTTCAACTCTTTCACGGGACAGTAGGCTATAGGGAGCTGGATGTGCTTACAGAGTCGAGACCTACAAGTCCTCAAAACAAACAAACTCTCGTATTCGCCCCCTCAGAATACCAGCAGCTCTAATCTAGATAGAATCGGACTTCTCTCAAATAGAGGGCAATCTGATACATGATTTTTTAAAAAAAGATTTTTATTTGTGTGAGAGAGAGAGCGAGCACAAGCAGGGGGAGCGGCAGGCAAAGGGAGAAGCAGACTCCCCGCTGAGCAAGGATCCCAGTGCTGGAACTCTATCCCACAGCCCTAGGATCATGACTTGAGCAGACAGGAAGGCCGACACTTCACCGACTGAGCCACACAGGCGTCCATGATATGTGATTTTTTAAGAGTAAAATTTCTCATGGAAACCATCTGTGAAAAATTATGCTGGGCCCAATTAGAGAATTATAAAGATTGGGTTTTTGCATATCATAGACTTTCAAGTATATGCTTACAGGCTAATGGCATCTTTCTTTTGTCGATACTAAGGCAGTAAGCTAACCAATTGGTCCTTCAATCTAAACACTATTGTTGACAGGCTATTCAAATGTTTTTCTACATTACTTTTCAGATATATAATTGAATAGGTAATACACTTCTGTGGCACAAAATTGAGAAAGTACTTGGCTTAGCATCTTGCTTTTTCATAGACCTTTACATATGAGTACATAACGAGTTTTCTCATTGAGTAGACATACCAGTATTTACTTGGTCAATCCTCTATTGATGGACATCTGGTTGCTTCTCATTTTTTGTTATTACACACAATGTTACAGTAAATAACCTTGTACACATAACAGTTTATACCTATGCAAACATAACTGGAGGAGAAATTCCTAGAAATGGAATTTTGGTATGACAGTCTCATGTATTTGTACTTCTTACAGTTATTGCAAAATTGCCCTCAATTGACTAGTTGCACTCTCACCAGCAATTTATGAGTGGACTCCCCCTCATCCTGGCTTTGTCAACACAGTGTATTGTCAATGTTTTGATACTTTACCAATAGTATCTCACTGTAGTTTTCATTAGTGTTTCTCCAGTCGTGAGTTTAGTTACCATTATTGGCATAGAGACCATTTATCAATTTTGATACTTAGCTGTCCAGATACAGGGCAATTACAAACGATCCTAGATCACTCTATTTTCAGAATTTCCTAACCTACTGCTTCGATAGAGCCCCAAAGCTAGAGAACTTTGTTCATTTCCTTTCATTCTGCCCCATTTTTCCAGAACTCTCCCAAGCATTTCTTGGGCACCCCAGATATTTTATTTTAAAACCAGTATCCCTATGGGCTAACACGGTGCCTGGCACAATAGGAAGGGTTCAAACAAACTGTGGAACAAATAAATAAGAACAACACTAGAAACATTCACTCACTACTTCGTATGGCTATGTACTTATGCAACTTTCAGTGTGTGTTTGCAATGACAATTTCAAAACTAAAGATAGGGCGGCTTTAGACATGATATTCCATGTGCCACAGTGAGCTATTGCTCTGGGGCTTTTTCTTTTGTGAAATTCACTTTCAAGTGTTATATTTTATTATACAGAGAAGTTTACTGTTTTATTCTTTCTTTATAGTTAAATTTTAAGAGTGCATTATGTTTACTTTTTGCTTTATAAGACCTGACATGGCTTTTGACCAAGTCTGTTGACCACTGTGGGGGGTGGGGTGGGAACGCGTAAAAATTCCTACCACGGAAGGGGGAGGAAAGCAGAGGACTCATTTATGTTGATTTAGCTACACTCTTTTGGCCAGATTCGCTTGTGACCATGTACGCCCACTTGCGGGACATCTGGCCAAGGATCTCAGGGGGAAGAGAACACAGAGTTAACAGAATCTGTAACTCTTTTTTTTTTTTAAAGATTTTTATTTATTTATTCGTCAGAGATAGAGACAGCCAGCCAGAGAGGGAACACAAGCAGGGGGAGTGGGAGAGGAAGAAGCAGGCTCATAGCAGAGGAGCCTGACGTGGGGCTCGATCCCATAACGCCAGGATCACGCCCTGAGCCGAAGGCAGACGCTGTGCCACCCAGGCGCCCCCAGAATCTGTAACTCTTGACTAAATTATTAACTTTGCTTCATTAGCACCACATTCTAACCGCTTCACTTGGCCAGGTATTGTTGTATAAGCATTTATTTACTCACCACGTAAATAGCTCCTGCAAATCTTGTAGAACCAAAGGCTGAAAGAGAATTCATCATTAGCATTATCATCTTCAATAGTAATACTACCTGACATTTATTGAGTGTTAATCTTTTCTATTTTACATCCATTAGTATATTTTATGCTATAATCCCATTTTACAAATAAAACCCCTGCAACAGAGTGAAATTAGGTAGCTTGAATGAGGTGACACAGCTATTAAATGGGAGTCTGGGTAGTTCTGAGCCCAGGCAGTCTGGGTCCAGAGCCCACTCTCATAACTGTTTTGTTTTGCAATTCATAAAAGGTGAAATAATCTTTTTTGAAATATGCTCCTGAAGTCCCCCTACGGGAGCCCTCCAGCCTGTCAGTGGTCAGTGGCGACACCAAGTGGTAATATGTGTGTACCGCAGCCCTCCAACTTGACATTAATCACTCTTGCTCAAACTCTCCCAAATAAATTTATATTTGCTCGCTCTATAGAGGTAGCTTCATGACAAGTCTGCTTCCGATCAGATTGCTATCCTTCAACCTCTCTTTTTCTTGTCTCAGAAGAAAAGGCATTTTTTCCAAGGTTAGCTTCTATTTTGCATCACATTTCTACCTCCACATATTTTACTCCATTATTTACCACCCTCCCCCCCCTTTTCTTGCCTCTTCAATTTCTGTCTCACCAGCGGCTCTTCCTGCTCAACTTACAAATAAGCTCTGGTTTTTCCTATCCTGCAATGACAAAACCAAACAAATGAACCTCTCTTTGAACAATCACCCCCGATTCACTTTTTAAAAAAGATTTTACTTGAGAGAGAGAGTGAGAGAGAGAGTGAGAGAGAGAGAGAGCATGGGGGGAGGGTCAGAGGGAGAGCTAGACTCCCCCTGAGCAGGGAGCCCAACACAGACTGGGGCTTGGATCATGACTGAGCCCAAGGCAAATGCTCAACTGACTGAGCTGCCCAGGCACCCCACCCTCCCATTCACTTTCTTAAAGAAGAGTTCCAATAATGGGATTCCCTTGCTCAAAAACCTTAATTCTTTTTCAGTCACTTTCTGAATTAAGTACAAATCTCAGTCTGACATTCAGGATCCTCCAAAATTTGGTCTGAATTTCTGGTTGTATCTTCCTGACACTTCCCTACTCTAAGCTTCAATCATCCAGGACTACTCACACGTCCTCATAGGTGATTTCCTTTGCACAAGTTACTATCTCCACTTGGATTTACCTTTATCAGAGGAGTCAGCCTAACTTTTCTTGGATTCTTTCTAGTTTCTTGCGGCTATATCTCCCACCCACCCAGCCGTTAGACTGTGAGGGCCTGAAGGCAGAGACTAAATGCTACCGGGGGAGAAAGTAAAAATCAGCTTGGACCGAGAAAGCAAAAATCTGGCCATTCATCATGCTGGAGTAACAGACACAGATAAAGCCAGCTGCAAATTTTATAGGGAACAATATTTCTCCCAAAGACACACTGCAGCTGTCAAGTGATTACAACCCCCTTTGAGTGACCACCGCTTTTTTTTAATTCACTGAGAAACTTTGTTCTCTACAAATGCAGACTATCAGAGACTTTGCTGTTTGAAATCACACCAATGAGAATAAAACATCCCACATTTGTCTGGAGGACATAAGGTTCTTGGACACAAAGAGGCAGCCTTGATTTCCTATCCAGGTGCAGAGCTTTGGATAAGGGGTATCTGGACACAACATTCCACATCTATTTTTACTTTGTGGTTCCCAAGGAAACAGGTCTCTGGGTTCATTTCACAGTCCAGACCTGATGTTGACCCCTTCACACAGTCCTGCTTTGTGCTTCCCAAAAACAATCCTTCGTTTAAAATTTATCTAAACTCTACCATTCCCTCAAATTCTGTAGTGACTCTTTTTCTTTGTTTGGCGAGGTGCCCCATGGTTTCTCTTGTGTGTGATCTTCTTCAAAAGCTTGACTTTTAGATTACCTGGATTGATTATATGGATTCCGGTCTCAGTTCTGCTGATAACTAATTAGCAGGATCACCTTAGTAGGTCAACTCACACCGCTCGCCTAATTTCTCTTCTGTAAAATGAGGGGACAGTTTCTTCCAGTCCCAGGTAGACCTCAGTTCTGCCACTTAACTGAGACCTGTGATTTTTGCTTTTTCTGAGCCTTCGTTTAGTAATTATTAAAATGGAGATAATACTGAAAACTGCTGTGTAGATTATCCAGTCCTGCAATGAGGATCAAGTTGACTGTTAAAAGCATCACTATATTTGATCACCATTCCTACTCCAGTTATGTGAGCTCGGACAAGTTACTTAATCTTTCTGTGCCTCTATTTTCTCATGAATAAAAGTGGAGAATAATAGTAAGTACCCCAGTGCGGTTATTGCGGGCATGAAATGAGATGAAAATGAGCTAAGGGCTTAGGGCAGTGCCTGGCATATAATTACAGTCTCAGAATATGTGAGGTAGTGTAATTAGTATTAGATTACTGCTGTGGGCCAGAAGCTCAGGATAAACAGTTTCATTCTAAGGACAAAACCCCAAAGAACCGTACCCCAGGCTGGAAACAGCGAAACATAATGGAGCATTTCTTTCTCAAAAGCAATTGGCACGCCCAGCACTGGGTTAGGACCCGCCCAGTCCTCATTAAATATGGCAGCTAGCAGGGCCGACCGACTGCGGTTGCGCACGCGGAAACCCCTCCTTCGCCGCTTTCTCCGCCCGGTCGCCCCCCCTGCTCGCCTCATCCCCGCCCCGGCTGGGCTGAGGTGCCGGGAGAAGGCCGGCCAGGGCGCGCACGCGCAGACGTTGGCTGTGCTTGGCCGATACTTGCGAGGCGCCTGTCACATGAGCCGCGCGCCCGCTCCGCTCCCCCTCCTCCCGGCTGGGCTGTGAATGAAGCTCTGCCGGCTACGTGGGGCGCTAGCTCAGCTTGGTGTCCTGGACGCCAGAGCTGACTGAGCGCTCGGCCCGCCGGCGGCCGACAAGGGCTCCGCTGCCCCTGACCTCGGCGACAGGTAAAGACAGAGGGGCTGTCGCTTCCCCAACAGGTCTTTTGCGGGCCGCTGGCCCCCCGGCCCACCCGCGGAGCACCCCTGGGGCGCAGCGACGCAGGGGAAGCACTCCCCCGCTGGCTCGGCCCCCCGGAGATGGGGGTTCCCCTTGCCCGGCCGCCGCCGCCTGGCACTCGGAGGAGTTAGACCGGCTAGTTCTAGCCAGTGCAGGGCGGCATCTTCTCGGGAGCCCTGCCCTCTTCTCCGCGCCAGGGTCTCTGCGCTGTCCCAGCGAAGTTTTCTCGAGGAGCGGCGCCAAGCCCGTCCCGCTTTTGAATGGGGGGAGGCTGGCTGCAAGGCGTCCCCTTTCCAGGACTGGGGCAGAGTGGTTTTGGCTGGTGAAGCTCTGTCGAGGCCCCGTTCTTCTTCCTCCTGCTCTGGACTCGCAGGTTTGTGTGGGTCTTAGCTAAGTGGATTCCAGACTCTCCGAAAAGTCGTTGCTGCGAGTTTTCCTTTTTTCCCCCCACTTAACGCGGGTGGCTGGTTCTCTCCAGACTTTCTAGGCTTGCGCTTGAGCGCCTTCACCCCGAAGGGGAAAGCTTTACCTTCACATTGATGCACGTTTATCTTTCTTAACATTTCAGAGCAAATCAGTTTCCTGGAGTGCCAAGCGAAGTTGTCCGTGTGCCCGTGTAATAACGTCAGTGTAAGCTACCCTGAATAAGTGAGGGAAATCCAGAAGCGTGGAGCATAAAAAGCCAGTAAGAATCTGCTTTACGTCAACTTCATGCATTTATTAGCAACTACCCGGGTTTAACTTCAGAGATGTTAAATTTCGCCTGGTCCCACGAGGCGCGGACCACTACTTAACTGTACGCGAAATAAGGGCGGGGGGGGGAAGGCAAACCAAAGCAAACTGTCCCAGGTTCCAGATAAGTCATCGGAGCGCTTTTTCTTGGTGAATTCATCCTTGGACCTGTGAGTTCCTAAGTTTTCTTGGACTTCGCGAACTTTTCTTATCCAAAGCATTGTTTTTTCTGTATCGGTGCTTTTGGGACGAGTGTACACATTGACACTCTTCTCCTGAAAAAAAAAAAGTCATTAAGGAAGACCAAAGTGATGACTCTCAAGTTCGTATTAGTGTTAAGTATGTGTGCGTTAGCGCTTTCACTTCGGCGGTGGAGGTGTTGCTGGTCTCAAACCTATGGAAATAGCAATGTACTTTCATGTTGACCAACTCAAAAAGGTGAGGGCTTTTTCTTAGACAAAGCAGATGTCTTGTATGCTAAATAAGGAAGACCAGTTTATTAATTAAGAACTTGTTTAAATGGACAGCACAGTGTTTAATATATTATGCTTCTGAGTCAAACGTAGTGACATTTCCTTTTTTCCCCCTCATTCCTGGCTTCTTTCCTATCCTTGCAAATTGTATGACGTCCTAAGACTGAGTTCGACGCTTTAAATTTAGGAATTAGCTGAATTAATTTGGTTGTATTTAAATTACTATTCTATTTTTACATTTTTCTTTGTCTTTGGTTCTTCTTTCCCTTGAATATGAAAGCAATATATGCTCCCTATAGGACATTGGCAAAGTGTGGGAAAGTATAATGAAGCAGAGAGGAAGAACCATGACCCAAAGGGCATTGTTCTTAACTTTTTTTTTAAATTATGCTTCGTTTCTTTTCCATTCCAACACGGGCTATTTTAAAACTTTAAGTATTACAAAATTTGCTCTCCTTTCTGCTAATTTTTAAATGTAAAGTTGGTGTTGGGGGGTAGGCGAGGGCATTGGATATTATGTTGCTCTTCATTCCCCAAACTGTGGAACTTGATAGGAAAAACATCTAATGATTATCTCATTCAGCCACCTATCCTTTGAGATGCTGAAACCCATTTACTGAAGATCCAGTGATTCATGCAGAATTGGACAGCACTCAGTGGCAATAGTAACTGACTCTAGATCTTTTCATTTTGTCTTTTTAAAGCAATACCAAGCTGGGAAAAACTTGACACTGTGCATGTCTGCATATCTTTGAAAGAGAGGTTCTAAGAGGGACAGGAGGTAACTTTTAAGGATTTGAAATGTTTTTTTTTTTTTCATTTAGGTATTCATTTTTTCTGTTCACATTTTCAGGTTCAGGGCTTAAGCTACTTGCAGAAAACAGGGCCATACAGCTGCTGTTCCATCTACATCCCATTCGAGCCTCCTTACAAAACTGGAGGAATTTGGGAAACTGAGTGTGTGACCCCCCAACGTGGGAGAGGACGGGATCAAGATGGCCATGTGGCAGGGTAAGAAATCAGTACTTCTTTCTCTAACTGGTTTTTCCTCCTTCTCTATCCTCCATCCCAACCCAACCCCCCAAGCCAGTGGCAGGCAGCCAGCGGTTTCTTTAATTTAACCCTTTGTCTTCAGTAGGACAAAGGATATTAATTTAAAAGAAGTTGCTGCTAGCTAGAAGTTTAACGTATTTTAAAGTAGGGGTGGAGGGGTAGGGAGAGGGAAGTAGCCAGAAAATGTAATGCCAGAAGCATTTTCAAAGAACTCCCTTCGTTTGAACATGTGCTTGTGGGGTTTATATGTGAAGAAACAGAGAATTTTTTTTTCATATTTGTGTTTTTCATTTGTTTCTGGCAAATTCCTTTCATGAGTTTCTCAATGGTGGGGGAGACAAATGTCAGCACCTCCCTGGCTTCCTCTTCCCAATAAAGACTTTAAAGCATACTTACTGTTATAATGCTTATATTTGGTGATAGAAGGAAAATGCTGATTTTAATACTGTGAATTACCCAAGAGCAAAACTCAATGATATCTTGCCTGATGGATTTACATCTCTTGTGAACCTGGGAATTCCTACCGCATACGAGGTTATTTTTTATTTTTGGTGGGATTGAGGATTGTGCCTTTGGGAGAGTATCAGAATTTCTGGGGGTATGTGGGCTTTTTATGTTTCTCCAAAGGGAGTGTGGGTTTAAGAAATGATAGACAAACTCTGCCCAAAGTGGTCTATGACCCACAAAAGGTTAAGGACCACTTAGATGGAGTAGAATTTGCAAGAACTTGAATAGCTGTAAGTATTCAACAGGTAGGTTTGTTGTTTGAGGTCTCTGTGAAAACTGTCTTCTGCTGGTTCTGGCTGCAAGTGTGAAGGCGCACAAACATAATAAGTATTTTTGATGTACGAGGATCGTCAACTTGAAGACATTTATTGAAATGGGACTTGGCCTGTATTGCTTGCTTTGACGTGCACAGTGGACGCTGATCAGGAGCAGTTTGGAAATTCTTACTTAAATCCTGAGACATTCTTTTCAACAAACATGATACTGAGATGTGTAAGACACAGAGCCCTGGAGGGTTCCTTGTCTTATGGGATAGACAGACATATAAACAAATATTTGTGTTAGGTTGAATTAAGTGTCAGAATAGAGAGAGGTGCAAAACGTGACGGAAGCCCAGAGAAAAGCATGCTGAATTTTGAATTTTGAACTGGTCTAAAAAAAATGAGTGGGAGTTTGCCAGATGGGCAAATGAGAGAATTGCATTCTGGGCAGACAGAGAAGCACTGTTTGGGTACTTCCAAGTTACTCCGTTTGCCTTGTGTGAGATGTGTGGGACACGACCTCGGATGAGGCAGGGGAAGGTAGTCGGAGGCCAGATAATAAAGAACCTTGTATGTTCTAGGAAGGATTTTGTACTTTATCCGGGAGACAAAGATTCTAAACAGGGAAGTAACATAATCAGATTTTGTTTTAGAAAGATTACTTTGGCAGCAGTGTTGAGGTGGAGTTGGAGCTGGGGAGAAAGCAAGCCAAGAACCAGTTGGAAGGTTTCTGGTAGAGTAGTTGAGGGAGAGAGATGGGGGTCTGAGCAGAAGTGGGGACAGCAGGGGCAGAGAGCCACAGGATGAATTCTGGAAATGTCCTGTGCCTGGATGTGGGAGGAACAGCTGAGGCTGACACCCAGTTTGGGTGTTTGGGGCTGGTGGTGCCAGTCACTGAGATGGGGACCATGGGAGGAGGTCAGAAGGGCATGGGGATGGTGGGAAGTTAGTGTCCTGACTTTGGTTTGGCCTCTTTTGCTTGGGACACCTGTGGGCTGTCAGGTCCATGACTGAAAGATAGTGCTGGGAGTAGGGAACTGAAGTTGGTGCAGGTGGGGATCTAAAGTTTTGGTCCTAATGATGCAGAAAGAGCTTGTGTTTTTTCTCTGTTTAATGGGAAACATCATTAGTAGTTAATGATTTATTTATTTTCTAATAAAAACATTTTAATGGATGCCAATTCTTAATAAAATGTCATATTTTCTTAATAAATAATGTATTTTGCTATCTCAGGCCCTGAAACTGGATCTGCTTAAAATTACATTGGAGTAAAACTGAATTCCTAGCATTAGTGAAGAGGGGAGTATTCCATATGAGTAGTTGCAACTTATTCTTTGTTTTGTGCAACCTCTGAAGTGACAAGTATAGTATAATGATAGTTTGGCTGGCAGTATGGTATAATAGTTAAAAATACGGTTTTGGGTTCACCTCTGCTAGTTCTATCACTTGGTAGCTGTGAGACCTTGGGCAAGTCCCTTAACTTCTCTGTGTCTCACTTTCCTCCTTTGTAAAATGAGAATAATAATAGAACTCACCTTATAGGGTCATTTTGAAGATTAATCTATGCAAATCACTGAGGACCTTGTAAGTGCCGTGTAAGCGTGTGCCTTTATTCTTAGTAAGACATTTAGAGTACTGCCCAGCATATAGTAAGTGCTCATTAAAATTTAGCAGTAGCTGCTGTTGTTACTACCATTACCACTGCTACTACTTAAATGACTACTACTATTGTTGCCACTATTATTTTGCTCTAGCCTGAGTTGGGCCTGGGGCCCTGTTCTATGGAGGGAATTTCAGGTTGTCCTTGGAAGCCCTGCCCTGTGGTCATCTGTTTGGGTCTTTAGGTAGAGGTTGCAGTCTGGAGAGATGCTTAGAAAACATCTAGACCAACCCCAGAGGTTAAGTGATATACCCATTCTTACACAGGTTGATAGCAGTGACAGGACTAAAACCCAGGTGTCCTGGTTCCGTATTTCAATTTTCTTTCCATGGGCTCATGGAAGAGGGAGTGTGTGGGTCTATCATCAGCTCAAGGAAGCTCTGAGTCAGTTTGTGGAGCTAGTTGAGGAGCTCTAAGAGCCAGAGGAAGCCGAGTCTCCTTAGCCTCTCGGGTCAGTGTTGTCTAGCTCCTCCAGGGAGAATTTTATCAGAATTCCCATACCTCTTAAACATGGCCGACATGATTGACTTCATTCGGTGAAGCCCTCTAACACATTTCCTGGCTCCTTTCTCAACAGAGTCTACTGGGCATAATTTAATATTTTTGGTAACTCAGGGTCATCACCAATACCATCAGTTTTTTTGGTCTAACAGTCAAGAAATTACTGCCAAGAGGACTAGCCAGTTTGGGGTGGGATGAGGTCGGAGACATGTGGCCAGGTGTTATTTATTTATTCACTTATTGTTGATTAGGCACCAGTTGTGCACCAGGCACTGTGCTGAGCCCTAGAGGTGCAATGGTTAGTAAATGGGTATGGTCTCTGCTCTCATGGAGCTTGCCAAATCGGATAAAAGTAGCGTTTCAGATTCACGAATGATTGATTTAACAAATGAGCCGAAGTAATTTGGAAAAAATGATGCCAATATAAATTTAGAAGATGAAAATAGTGTGTCTTTTAGGAGGGGGTGCCTCAGAATTGTCCACAGTACTTTTAAAAAGGTGCCTGCTCAGGTCTCAGGCCCCCAAATTGTGATTCAGTCTTAGGACCTGAGCATTTAAAAAAAAAACTCTGTAAACAATTCTGATGTGTAATTCTGTTTGGGAACGGTTACATTAAAGAATTAAAACTTTTTTAAAAAGAGAGATGATAACAAAACTCAAAAATATAGGAGAATATATAATCATGGGGTAGGGAAGGTATTTGTATGCATAATATCAAAGGTAAAATAATGAATAAAATATTAATATAATCAACTATATGAAAATTCAAAAATTCTTCCAAAAACCATACAGTTAATGAGAAAACGGGAAGCAATTGCAAAAGACTCATTATTCTTAATATATAAAGACTTACAGAGCAATTAGAAAAATGTGTTTGACTAGCAAAGGATGGGAATAGGAAAATACATAAAGGAAGAAATCTAAATGGCCCATAAATGTGAAAAAATGTTCTCAATGGTAGTCAGAGAAAGGAGATTTAAGATGGCATACCATTTTTCTCCAATATAATTTGCAAAGATTAAAAAGGAATGACAAAACTCAATGTTGGCAGGGGCAAGAGGAAGCAGGCATTCTTACACACTTGCAGTGAGAATGTCACTTTGGTGGTGTTTATCAGAAGCTTTAAAAACCATATTTCCTTTTTGCCCCAGCATTCTTTTTTTGGAATTTATCCCAAGGAAGTAATTAAGGATGTGCACAAAGGTATGTCAATAAGGATATTCATTGCAGCATTTTCTAGAGTGGGAAAAATTGGTAACACTTGCATTCTCAAGTAGCCATACAGTGGACTACTATAATTACTAAAAAGGATAATGTTGAGTTCTACTTATTAACAAAGAACATAGGTCCATAATATGGTGCTATGTGAGTGGTGATGGGGGAAGCAGATCCCAAAACAATTGATAATAATAGTTAAAAGTCTGGGCCCTGGGATTGAAAGGCACAGCATAGGGAATATAGTCAATGGTATTTTAAGATACCATTGCATGGTGACAGTTGCATGGTGAGAGATGAGAGCTACACTTGTGGTGAGTACAGCATAAGGGATAAACTTGTGGGCTCACTGTACTGTACACCCGAAACTAATGTAACATTGTGTGTCAACCATACTAAAAAAAAAAAAAAAAAAAGAACACCTGGG
>NC_048238.1:42002324-42025615 GCF_002007445.2 Ailuropoda melanoleuca
AAAAAAAAAAAAAAAAAAAGGACACCTGGGTGGCTCAGTCAGTTGAGCATCTACCTTTGGCTCAGGTCTTGATCCCAGGATCCTGGGATCGAGTCTGGCATTGGGCTCCTTGCTCAGTGGGGAGCCTGCTTCTGCCTCTGCCCCTCCCCCTGCTTGTGCGTTCTCTCTCTCTTTCTCTCTGACAAATAAATAAATAAATAAATCTTAAAAAAAAAGTCTGGGCTCTGGGCTTAGGGTTGGATTGAAATCCCAGCTTTATCAGCTGGGTGATGTTGGGAAGTTTCTTACCTGAGTGTTCCTCAGCTTCCACGTTTGTAAGGGAGGGACCAAATAGCAGTGAACCGGTAAGATCCCAACTGGTACACCTATTAGGATCACCTAGAATCTCTTAAGCCCTCCCAAGCCCAGGCCTCACCCAGCTGATTAAAAGCCGCAATCTTTGGGGACTCGATGCAGCCTTCAGGAATTTTGAAGCTGCCTGGGTGACTTCAGTGTGTAGACAAGTTTGGGAATGGTGGAGCTAACACATAGGGTGGGTAAGAATATGAGGAAATCACAGTGTCTGGCATGTGGTAAGTAGTCAATACATGGTAACTATTATTAGTAACTTATTTTTAAATTAATAATATGACCGCATTTTAATTTACATGTTTTGTGTCCATATGTGTATAATGTAAAGGAAAATCTGAGGGCATGTCCACAAAAGTATTAAAAAAAGAAACTACAGTTGACTTTGTTTTTGTTTATTTGTATCTTCCAACTTTTCTGTAAATAATATGGATTCCTTGCTAATTTTTTAAAAAGCCTAACTTCTGAAGGAAATCACCGATATACGTGCACAGCTTTACATACTATCGTATTTATAACAGTGAACAACTGAAGACATAGTTTCCATAGTAGGGGAATGTGAGTAAATTATGGCAGGTCCACATAGTAAAATATTTGGCCATTAAATATCAAGACTCATGCTGAGAAAAATCTTCATAATACAGTGGAAAAATATGGGACTATGTCATTTTTGTCTTTTTAACTTATTTATTTATATATTTTTTTATTATGTTATGTTGGTCACCATGCAAGTATTTCATTAGTTTTTGATGTGGTGTTCCATGATTCATTATTTGCATGTAACACCCAGGTCTCATTGCAGTATGTATGTGTGGGGTTATATGTGTCTCTGTGTGTTTACATGTTACATATACGCCTGTGAATGTGATGATAAATGTGGAATGGAAGGAAAGGAACCAAAGTTGTTAAAGCGGCTATCTCCAGGTAGTAGGAGGCACTTATTTTTTTCCCCTTTTCATTCTTCTGTTTTCCAGATTTTATACAATGAGTATGTATTACTTTTATAATAAAAAATTAAGTTATTTGAAAATGCAATGTATAATAATAGCACCACCACCAAGGAGTGAATTGTGTGGGCTTCTGGACAATTGCTTCAGTCACTCTGTGCACCCTCCCATAAAAAAAAAGAACCCAAGACCCCAAGAGCAGTTTTTTTGCTTCTAACACTTCCTCAAGTACTCTTGTGATTTTTGGCCATCTCTCCTGTTGACTCCAGAAACTCTTTTGGGAGTGAGAGTGGGGACAGGCAGGGAGATTGTGCAAAAATTGGGAAATTACACTTCATCGAATGTGGGGGTTACATAATAAGGTGAGGTGGCAAAATATGTCAGGATAAGCATGCACATGAGGCAGAGGAAAGCTGTAATAAAACAGATAGTTGCAATGAGAAACTCCGAGCTGAATGAAGTACGTTTTGAACTCACCAATTTTTTTTTTTCCTTAGCACATCACTATGTATTTGTAAACGCTCTGGTGATATAGCTAACACATGCGGGCCGGGGGAGCATCACAAAGCAGCTAGTGGATTGCTGACAGAGCTTCAGTGTGACATTTGGATCGCCGTGTGGCTTGAGAGTTGGACCACCATCATCTAGGAGGAGCCGTGCGCTCCTGCCTGTTCACCAAAACATTAGTATCTGCATGACTCTCAAACAGAAGTCACGTTGTTAGAGCAGGAGTAAGGATGCAGAGCATCCCGCCCCTCCCCTTTTTCTCTTTATTTGGCAGAGGGTCTCACCTACGGCAGGTCCAAGAAAAGCGTACTTCAGTCTCTCTTCACTCTTGCCCCCTACAACTCCTCAGTGGGGCCGAAGAGGTGGGGGGATGGGTGGGGGTAAACAAAAATAATCTTTCAGAAAATGTTTCTCTTAGAGCCAGCCATTCCTTCTCAAGCATACGACTGTGGAAGGAGCATGGGCCTTGGAATCTGATACATCTGAATCCGAACTCAGTGCCGCCAGGTGGTAGCCGAAGTTAGCTAAACTCGCTTGTCTCATTAGGGGTCAAGTGCAGCCTCTGGGGACAGACTCCCTGGGTTTGTATATTGGCTGTCGCTGCTAGCTGTGGGCAAGTTATTTTATCTCTTCATGCCTCACCTTCCTCATCTGTAAAATGGGTTAATAATAATCATACCTCCTCATTGGAGGATTGGGAGGATGAAGTGAGTTAATACATCTAGAGCCTTGGCACACTGCCTGCCACTTGTGAAGCACTCACGAATGTTGACTTTTACTATTAAAATATGCAAAAGGATATGACAATAATTGCCTCACGTGGTCATGGATGAGAGTGAGAATCACCAAAACACTCACCTGGTGTAGCCGTTCTGATTGTACTCTAATTGTGGCAGGAAAAAAGATCCATATACTCTGAAAGGAATGTTTTTAAACTGGAAAGGATCTTTCAAGGTGATCAGTTTCCAACATCTCATCTTACACGGGAGGAAACTGAGGCCTAGGGCAACTGATTCTGGGTCACAGAGCTGTCGCATGTCGATCCAGGACGAGGCCCCGGGCTCCTGATCGTCAGCGCTGTCTTGCACACTCACTTTGCTAGTCTGTCTGTCTGTCTAGCCCTGCTGCAATTACACTGCCTCCCCTAGGCCTGGCTCTTTTATAATTTTCTGTTAGATGTTAGTCTTCGCCTCCTATGCATTATGGCGACTTTGAAAAGTTTAGCGTGTTTCCTCCCCCCCCCCCAAAGAATTGTTTTTTTTTTCACTGAGGCTTCCAGGGTATGTTTTTTTCTTCTAGTCACTCTGTTGACATTTTCGAAATAAACTATAGGTTATGTTTTAACCAGAATTATGATTCAAAGCTTCCTGTTTCATGTAATGCTGTTCTGTGTGCGGCAGGATGGGGGGAGGGGGGACTAGAAAGTTTCACCCTGGGTGGCAGCAAATACCAGATTCTCCTTCTTTTTTCCTGCCTTCTGTATTTATCGACCCATGACCAGACCAGAGAAGCTGTTGGGGAGTTAAGAGGATGAGGTAACCCCCTTAGTAATGGCATATTTTGATGCTTTTCAACCCAGTACCATTCAGGCATTAGGGAGCATTTTATTATATTTATTTAGGATTTCTGCCCTGACGACTTCCATGAAGAGCAACCCAGAAATTACAACATAGAGCCGTTAGAAATAAATCCAGGAAAGGGACTCTCCAGTGGAAATGAAACAGATATTACCAAGCATGTGAGATACTCAGGACACTGAATCTTTTTCTTTTTCTTCCCTGCCTCTGGCTCCAACACAAAAAGAGAAGCACACTAAATTACATTATTATTATTGTTATTATTTTAAGTTTTTATTATAATCCTAGCTAGTTAATATATAGTGTTATATTAGTAGTTTTAGGTGTACAATACAGTGATTCAATACTTCCATACCTTAAATTACATCATTGACATCTTCTGGCCCTCAAAAAGTACTCAGATGTAGAGAACCCTCCTGGCCCTGTGTTAAGCCTTCTGGTCCTTCCACCACCCTCCCTTGCCCTGGCCTGGCCTGTGGCTACCTTTGACTCAGCACTGAATATTCCCAGGTTGAAATCATAGCTTTTCCTATTTAGCTTGAGAGTGGTGAGAGGCAGGTGAGCAGAGGAATCACCACCATCCAGATTTTCAACTCTGCCAAGGCCTTCTCTTCCTTGGGTTCTGTACCCTGGTAGTAAGTAATAACAATAGAGCCTCATTCTCTCCATTGAATGATTGTACCACCGTCCACCCAGCTATCGAAGCCCGAAGTCTGAGAGGCACGGCCCCTGCTCTTCTCTGCCTGCAGTCGCCTCCTGATGGCCTTCATCATTTCAGTAGGGTTGCATTCTGGGCAAATGTCTACTTTCAGCCATCAGTTCAGGGTCGTCTCTTCTCCGTAGTCTTTCCGTAAGCCTTGCCCATCCTCTGGTAAAATGAGCCTTTCCTTTCTTTGTGTGTTTCCCCACTATATCATCTACCCCTTGAGGGCATTGGCTGTATTTGTTCGGTACTTTTGTTTTCAGTTCTGCTGTGTGCCGGGCCCTGCATTGGGCAGGTGCTGGGGTTATAGCGGTGAATGCAAAAGTCCCGATTCTTGCCCGCCCTGAGCCTTGCTGTCATATGGGGGGAGTTGCAATGCAAACAGGTACACGGGTATTTCATTATGAAGTATTATGAGTACTGAGAAGTAAAGTCCTCTAAAAAGAATAATAAAGGAGACATAACTTCTTGGAAGGACGGGTCTGGGACAAAGCGACGAGTTCAGCTGAGACCAAAAGATGAGTGGGAGTGGTCTAGGCCAAGAGTTGGGGGAAGGGTGTCGCAGGCAGAGGAGATGAAGCAGAAGTCCCCGAGGCGGAAAGAACCTGGATTTTTACCCAGTGTGGTCCACTGTGGCTGGATGATGGTGAACGAGATATCCAGGGGCACAGGATGAAACTGGAGGGGTGGGCAAGGCTCTGGTCGCACAGGGTTTGTAGGCCATGTTACTAAGTGTCCTAAATGCAATAGGAAGGCTTTGGGGAAAGATTGGATGGGGCAGGGCAACAGTGAATGAGGAGAGGGTCTCCTTCATTTTCATATACGGACTACCTAGCAGAGAGTACCCAGCAGATACTATGTGTTCATAGAATCTTTGTGAGTAATAATGAGTAATAATTACCTTCCCTTCCTACCAGGGTTGCCGTGAAGGTTAAATGAGGTAAGATATGCTAAGGTGTTTTGCAAAATAGAAAATGTTAAACAGGTGTTCTTCTAGATGTGATTCACTAGATTCTGTGCAGTGATGCTTATCGATGTTCACCATCATGGGAAAAAACCCGATTCTCTGTTAACCTAGCAATCTCTCAATCAGATTATCCCATACCACGAATATGCTGATATACTGAATTTTATATATTCCAAGTGTGCCTTCATTGCCAGTGACTTTAATTACGGGCGAGTGGAAACTACCTTTTATCACACCATTATGTAGCACTTTTTTTTTTTATTAAAGAGTTTATTTATTTATTCGACAGGGATAGAGACAGCCAGCGAGAGAGGGAACACAAGCAGGGGGAGTAGGAGAGGAAGAAGCAGGCTCACAGCGGAGGAGCCTGATGTGGGGCTCGATCCTACAACGCCGGGATCACGCCCTGAGCCGAAGGCAGACGCTTAACCGCTGTGCCACCCAGGCGCCCCTATGTAGCACTTCTGATGTTAGTGATTGTTGTGAGTGACATTGCCAGGGGCAGTGTGGGTTTCTCTTCTATGCTGAATTCACTCAATAAATCTCCAAACCTAAGGAATTCATTATTTAGGACCTGGATTAATTCTGTGGAATAGCACCCTCTGAACTTGGCATTTGGATGAGGGCAGAGTTAATCACAGTGAGGTGCAGCTGCCACCCACTGTGGCATTTGGTTTCCTCAAGTGTGTTAAAATAAAAGATGTAACAAAATCATCAGTGCTTTGCTATTTTTGTGTTAAATATCTCGTTCCCTATTTGCGCTACAGAAACTTCAGACCAGGTGATTGATTTCAAAGCCCCATTTTGTGCAGTCAGTGGGAGTATAAACTGTTAGGGACCATTTGGAGGGCAGTTTGGAAGTCCTTATCAAAATGTAGGATGTGTGTATCTTTTGTCTCAGTGAATCTAGTCTAAAAAGGAACTGCACAAAAGTCACTTTTCACGAGGATGTTAGTGGTCTCATTGTTGCTACTCTTTCACTGTTGACAATCTTGATGTCCATCATGAGAGACTGGTTATGTTAATCATGGCGTAGGTACACACTCAATGGAATGCTGTGCATTTCATTAAGAAGAATGAGGTAGACCTGTATGTAATGATAGGGAGCGGTGTCCAAGATACATTTTAAGTGGAAAAACAGGTGCAGAATGGTATTGTATGATCCCATCTTTACAACATAAAGAAGGGAGGAGCTAAAGGATAGATACGAGTTTGTGTATATGTATACTTACATATGCACAGACATTTTCTGGAATGATACGTGAGAAAGAGTTATCGGTTGTTGCCTTGGAGATTAGGGGTTGGGAGGGTGAGGGGGTTTTCATTTTCACTTGATGATACCTTTCAATACTGCTTGCCTCGTTTACAACGAGCCATAATGCCTTTAAATAATAAAATTTAAATAAAACCCGTACCTCACTTGATTCTTTTCTTGATGCTATTATACTAAGAAACAAAAAGGTATAATAATGGTTGAGGTGAGAGGTCAGGTCTAAAGCACAGGAGGCTGAGTCGGGGCAAATCAAGGGCCTCTGTAAGCTGCCAGGGAATCATCATGGCCGGGGGGCTTAGGGTAGCTGTGGTTTTGTTAAAAGTTAATGTTAGGAAAGTAAGTGAGAGAAGATTAGGTAAAAAAATCATGATTTTATTAGGTTTTTTTTTTTGATGAAGCAATTTTAATTATGTCATTAGTTTTGATATGTGGGTATTTTTATATCTAAGTTGCATGGTAATTGTATTTTAGGCCACAATTAAACAATTAAGTGTCTTTGTGTCTGGATAAATAGTTGTTGTTCTTGTTTGACTTGTTTAAATATTATAAGTGAATGCTAGGCTATAATTTCTTGAGCTTTTTGCCTAAGGTCCTGACGAGGAATGCAGGTATAGTCTTAATGTTTGAAATGAAGAAGATATAAGTTGCCTTCTATTTACATAATAAAGTTTTGATTACATCCTCAAAGGCTTTAAGCTCGTTTTAGCTCACTCCCCCTGCAAGAAAACCACTTTGGCCTGAGATACGAGTAGTAAGAGGAGTGTTCAAATGAATGTCCTTTTGGGGGTGCCTGGGTGACTCAGTCTTTAAGCGTCTGCCTTTGGCTCAGGGCGTGATCCCGGTGTTCTGGGATCGAGCCCCACATCAGGCTCCTCCACTGGAAGCCTGCTTCTTCCTCTCCCACTTCCCCTGCTTGTGTTCCCTCTCTCGCTGGGTCTCTCTCTGTCAAATAAATAAATAAATAAATAAAAATCTTTTTTTAAAAAAAATGAATGTCCTTTTGATTTGCTATAATGAATAATTCCTTTCCTCAGCTGCATGTTTAGAGACCAGAGTCTCTAGCTTGTCTTAACTGACCGTGGTTTGCTAATATTTGGAATTTTAGCCAGTGGATTAAGAAGCAAGACAGGTTTTACTCTTGGATGTATAATTGTAACTATAAGATACATAATTGGGTGGAGACAATAATAATTGATGGGAACAATTGTGAGAAAAGAGAAAGGCTAAGTAATTTCAGGCTGTCGATTGGTATGGAAAGAGGTGACCCATAAAGAGTGTAACTTTTGAGAGATTTTCTGCTTGTGGAAATGTAGAGCATGAGGTGCTGCCCGGAGTGTGGTTTGAGGTTGAACCTGAATTTGGACCTGGATGTTATGCTTAGAGAGCCAGACAGGAGGATTTGTATCCTTGCTGGTGATCAGAGAAGCTGTTAGAAAGGCCCCAGCTTGAACTTGGCATAAATGATGGAGGAACTGAGAGAAGAAAGCAGACATCCTAGAAAGAGAAGACCCTGAGCTGTGGGTGGGCCGGACTTGGGATGTGCTGAGAGCCTTGGCTGCCCCGTGTAGAGGATTTTGCTGAGAGGCCTCACTTCATAGTAAAGTGTTCTGATTTGATTGAGGTCGGGGAAGGGAAGAGAAAAATAATAGCTATCATTTATTGATTATTTACTGTGTGCTTTTCCCAAGTGCCTTACATGGATTCTGAGCTTGTTACTGTTAGCGCCTGGGTCCAACCAAGGCAGTCTGGCTGAAGAAGCGGGGCTCCTGACTCTTCTGTATCCCTAGGTCCATTGCTCCAAGAATTCCTCCTCCACTGCCACCCCCAAGACAAGCAGGGTGGTGGCCAGGTATGAAAGAGGAAAGCTTTTTGTTAGAGTCCTCTGGGTGCTCTAATGTTGGTACTAATGAGCAAGTGCAACGATCTCAGGAGAATGAGACAGCAGAGGCTTAAATAAAGAGTGGATGGAGGAATGGAATGCAAGTCTGTGGCCCAAATTCTGGGTTATTTCTCAATTTAAGTAAGTCATTTAGGGAGTATCTTCTGTGGGGAAGACACTACTAGGTGTCACGTGTGCGACTAAGAGGAAACAGAAGCAGACACTGTCTTCCCCACAGCTAGTCTCTGAGGCACTTAAAATATGTGCACAAACTACCATGATTGAAGCTAGCGTTGGATATACATTGTAAGAAAGGTTTAGAATACCGCAGAAGTTAGACAAGGGTGAGGTGGGGGGATCGGAGGTAGACCGTGTAGTATGGGGAAAGTTCTTTTATAGTTGCTGATGTTGGAGATAGGATTTCAGGCAGCAGAGCATATGGTACATTTGAGGGAATGGGAAAAAAGTGTCATGCCAGGCCGGTTACTTTTATGTGCATTGTCTCATGAAATCCTTCTAACAACCCTTTATCGACCAAACCATTTATTGTCAAAACTAGGACACTTCTGAGAGTGAAGTAGTATGCTAATCACATGGGGTAGGCATATAGACAGGGACAGACCCAGAAAAAACCAGGACATACGAGGCAGTTGATATTATCCTTATTTAACAAATGAGAGAAAGGAGGTTCTAAGTCACATGGCTAGGAAGCAATAGAGCCAGGATTTGAAACCAGCGGTGGCCCCCAAGCTAAGAGAGCTGTACTTCATTCTGTAAGCAGTGGGGGCCATTGAAGGGCTTGGAGCAGAGAATGCCATGGCTATTACCATGCAAGACAGGTGGGAGGCAGATACCGCAAATGGGGAGATTAGTTAAGAGATTGCCGGAAGAGAGTCAGGCAGAACATTACAAGGGTCTGGATAGAAGATGTTGACTTTGGGGATTTAAAGGAGGGGATAAACGTGAGACACATCACAAAGGAAGAAGAAGTGACAAACCTTGACTGTTGGTCAGCTTTGGAGGGAGAAGAGTAAAGGATGACTCAGGATTTCAATTTCTTTTAGTGAAAACATCATGTTAGCCAAAAGTAGCCATCGTAACCTAGAAAGGTTATGTGAGTTTTCATTACCGTTTTAGACTTAAGGGAAAATCTGCTTCTCAGTACAGTTGACTGACTTGTAATCATAAATTATTTGATCCTCCTTTGCCCATATTTACTTATCGGTAAAATGTAATGTTGTCTAAAAAGCCTCCAAAATAGCAGAGCTTGTCTGAATGTTTTTTTTTTTTTTTTACCTCCGTATTTTCAAAATTTCAAGCGCTTGCACTCAGTAATGTGAAATTGAATCACAGTGTTGGGTACACTCACTTTTATATTCTATTGGCAAAGCAGTAATGATAATATGGGTAATGATGTGCTGTCTCCTGCTTCTGTTAACACCTTTAACTAAATGCCAGATGGATTCTAATGCCTGCTTTATAACATTTTTTTCTATAGCTGTCTTAAACTGCTTTTTAAATCATTACGACTTGACTTTTTAATATGTTTATCTTAGCTCCGCAGATATGTAAAAAATACTCGAGGGACAGGAACATATGTCCCTCTATTCTTCCTAATGCCTTGGAGGCCCACAGGAAATACTTACTAATTTGATTTGACCAGTTTATATGGCACAATAAGACTGCTTCTACTTCTGCTTTCTACGTTATATTTTGTTAATATGGTCTCAAATCGCATTGGGTTTTTGGTAGCTACATCTTACTACGAGCTCATAATGAGCCCAAGGCCTACTTTGTTCTCCAAGTATGTGTCTGTCTCTCTCTTTTTCTTCTTTAAAAAAAAAACCAACAACTTTCTGTCTTGGCTTTTACTCTTTTTAAACATTAGTGTAGTTAAATTTTAAATTTTTATTTCTTGTTCCTCTTATTAGGTTTAGCATTATCATTCATATTTCATAAATATCTTTAATTGATAAAATATTGCTTGGTGTATAAGTTTTCTATTGCTGTATAATAAATGACTGTAAATTTAGTGGCTCAAAACAATACCCACTTATCTCACAGTTTCCACGGGTTATGAGTCTGTCATGGCTTAGCTGGGTCTTTTGCTCAGTCTCTCAGGCTGCAGTCAAGGTGTTGGCTGAGACCACAGTCTCATCTGAGGCTTGGCGTCTTTTTCCAAGTTTACGTAGCTGTTGGCAGAATTTAGTTCTTTCCAGTTGGAGGATGGAGGCCCTCAGCTCCTCGAGGCCACCTGTAGCCCCCTGCCACGTGGCCCTCTCCGTCGACACTTCACAGCCCAGCAGCTTGCTTCGAGGGCAGCAAGGGATGAAGTCTGTGTCATGCTAGCAAAAAGGAATCCCATATACAGTAGTCCCCCCTTCTCTGTGGTTATGCCTTTTGTGGTTTCAGTTTTCCAGGATCAACTCAGTTTGGAAGCAGATGATCTTTCTGACATATTGTCAGAAAGTCCATTCACCTCCCTTCATCTCATCATGTAGGCATTTTGTCATCTCTCAGCATCACAGGGAAAAAAGGGTAAGTATAGTACAAGATATTTTGAGAGAGAGAGAGAGCACATTCACGTAACTTTTCTTATATTGTTATAATTCTTTTATTATTAATCTCTTGTGTCTATTTAAACATTAAGCTTTATCACAGGTATGTATGTATAGGAAATAATATAGTATATGTAGAGTTTGGTACTATCCATAACTTTAGGCATCCATTGGGGGCTTGGAACATATCCCCCATAGATAAGAGGGGGGGGCTACTGTTGTACACACACACACACACACACACACACACACAAAATACCTAATCATGGGGTTGATCTTGCATTACCTTTGCTGTATTCTATTGGCTAGAAGCTAGTTATAGGTCCCTCTCACACTCAGGGCAAGGGGATTATACAAGGGCATGAACACAAGGAGGTGGGTGCTGTTGGGGGTCACCTACAAGTGTCTGGTACACTTGGCACAGAGCCGAATGAGGCTAATTGAAGACTTAGCGGCTTACCATTAATCCATTAATGGACATTCATTGGGGTAGGCTGCTCTAGCAGCTGCGACTCTCTGACTTTACTGTCGTCCAGCAGATGTTTTTTTCATCTTGCTTACAAAGATATAATGAGAGATGATGTTCAATAATTTGCTTAATATCATCATGTGGGGCCTTTTACTGAGACAGCATGAGCAGGAGTAGAATTTTGGAGGGGGGGATTTCAGTTTGGATGCCTATAGATATCCAAGCAGAGATTCATCTCGTCTGGGGCTGGGACTTAGGAGAGGTTTGGGCTTAGATAGAGGTTTGGGACTCTTTCATGTACAGATGGTAAATGGAGCCTACAGTGTGCGTACAGTGTGAGAGGGGAAACGTGCCAACAGTGGAGTTCTGGGGAAACCCAGGTACTCTAAGTGATTCCCCTGACTCAACAACCCAAACAAAAAAGGAAGCAAATCATCTAGCTTCAGAAGAGAAGTTAGATTATTTTTGTTTGCTTCTGCCTTCCTTTTCTTTTCTTCCTGTCTATTCCAGGTACTACTTATCCAATTATCCCCCTTCTCTCCTGCTATCTTCTTTTCCTTTCCCCTGGACCTGTTTGCTAGCCTGTCCATAAGCATGTTGTGGTCTCCCTTTGCCGTGCCCCCTAGCTACCAATACCTGTCTAGCTAGCCACTTAACCTTTCTGGGCCTCAATTTTCTCAAAGATTGAGGGACACGATATAGGGAGAAGGTTATGATTTTTAAGTAGCCTCTTTCAGATCTGAATTCTGTTCTGCCATGTTATTGTTCTCCCCTTTTCCCTTTTTGGTTCTGTTGACAATTCAGTTCCTTTTTGAAACTTCCCTCCCTTGGCCACAGAGTATTGTACTCTCCTAGTTCTCTTTCTGCCTGCCTTTCCTGCTGCTTCTTCGCTTTTGCTTTCTTCTGCCCCCTAATTCTGCCCATATTTGGGGGTGTCGAGTTCTTTGCCTTTTCGCTCTTTATACTCTCTCCCTCTGAGATTTCGTTTTCTCTCCTGGCTTTAGTTTTTTTTGGTTTTTAATTATAGAAGTAATACACAATTACATATTTATCTTAAAAAGATAATCTAAAGCATCTTGAGTAAAAAGTGAAAGTGTCCCTTCAACCTCCTCCTTAGAGGTAACCACCATGATCATGCTGGTGTCCTTTCTTCTAGGGGTTAAGTCCCAGACCCATAAATCGAGCCCTAAACTCTAGTTTTTTTCATCTATGGCTGAAATCAAGATACCTTTACTCGAATGCTTCACCATCAGCATGTCAAATTAGTTAGCTGAATGACTGGGCATGTGGTTGATGCGATTCTCTCTGTGGTTGTTTCTATTCTGTAGTTCTTTTGTGTCTAATATGTATTTCTTTCTGTGTCCCCATAGCATTAAAGAGTAGATCTTCCCTATATGTTTGGGTGATCCTCTTATTTTATGGCTGATAAGTTCTCAGTTTGGTCGTATGCACAGACCCAAGAAAACAGAATAATGTTGTCAAAACTTGAGATGGAAAGGTGGTTGAATAGGCATAGGGCCCATTCATTGGGAACCAGACTTTGATCAGTAAATCAAAGGGTGCTACCATTAAAGGAGTAAATCATGGACTTTAAAACTTAAATATCTTAATCTAAAGTATTAGCTGCCCATATCACTATTTGTGTGGAAACATCTTGACTCTGAAAAAGATAATATGGATAACCTCTGCAGTGTAATGGGTCATTTTACAAAATTATTTTCCACTATATGTGTATTAAATGTAAATTAGGGGCGCCTGGGTGGCTCAGTTGTTAAGTGTCTGCCTTTGGCTCAGGTCATGATCCCAGCGTTCTGGGATGGAGCCCCGCATGGGGCTCCCTGCTCAGCAGGAAGCCTGCTTCTCCCTCTCCCACGTCCCCTGCTTGTGTTCCCTCTCTCGCTGCCTCTCTCTCTGTCAAATAAATAAAATCTTAAAAAAATTAAATGTAAATTAACTGGAAAGGTTATGCCTCTTGAGAACCCAGATTGCCATTGGAAGCTGATGACTCCATATCCCATTAATGAGGCTATGTCCCAAGTAATGATGCACTGAGAATTGCAGGCCTCCGTATAATCTTAATCCCAAAGGCATTTAGGGTTAGCCATGGTAGCGGATCCATGGTAGTGGTTCTCAACTGGGAGCAGTTTTGCTCCTTGGAGGACATTTGGCAATGTCTGGAGGCATTTTTGGTTGTCACAACTGTGGGGGATGTTACTGGCATCTAGTGGGTAGAAGGTGGAGAAGATGTGAAATATCTTATAATGCCCAGGCCACCACAAGGTTACCTGACCCAAGATCTCAGCAGTGCTTAAGTTGAGAAACCCTGCTCCAGGGCATTTGGGGTTAGGGGGAGATCCACGGAGGTGGTCACTGATGCCCCTTTGTGTGTTCATGCTGATGTCCTGTAGTTCTCAACCTTGGAAGATATGATTGTTTGGATTTCAGTGACAGCAGCGTAAATATCATCTAGGTGAACCTTACTTTTCTAGGTTTTTTAATTAATGGTTATTAATGGAAATTATCTCCAAACTTTTGTCAGTCTTCATTTTTTTTTCAAGAGGAACTTATCCCCAGAACACTTAAAGGGATATCAATAAGAATGCTAAGACCTGACGCAATTTCCTTGGAGTTACTGCTCTGGTGTACTGCATTTTAATTCTTAGTCCTGAATATTGCAGGTGACCTTATCTTAAACTGAGATTACAGTTCGGGAGTTTAAGTGGGTTGCCCAAGGTCATGTATTGATTTGATGTAGAACCTGGTCTAGAAATCAGATTTCTTGATTTCTAGGCCATTGTTCCTCCAATTCTGCCACTGTTTCTGTATTGCTGTTTCTCTGCTTTGAGTCTGCTGAAGAGCAGGATCAAGTATGTCAAAGATTGGATGGTCTCAGGTGCTGGGCATTTTGCAGATGTATGCAAGAATATTCAACCTGATCAGTCATCTAAAACAACAACAGCAGCAACAGCAAAAATAACCCCAGATAAGGCAAAGTGAAACTTAAGGAGTTCACTTTTTCACCTATTAGCATGGATGCAGTATTAGAGCAAATGGGGGACAGAGCCTAAAGGAAGTGGTAGGGGTGAAAGGGTGTTAGTATAACACAGCTGGATAGTATTTCTCTTTAGCTGCCATTTTGAAGAATGTTGCTTTTTGGGCTAACTCCCAAACTCCATTTTGCTTGCACTTTGGAATTTTCAGTGGGGGAAAAAAAAGAAAGATTTTCCATTGCTCCCAACTGCTCTGCACGGTTTAATAGACAACTGTTTGAAAGAGAATAGAAACAGCATTGATTTGCTTCATGAACTTGGGATATATGCTTTGTTTCTTCATGTGCTCAGTTTCTTCATATAGTAAATGGAGGATGATGATGATGAAGGTAGTTAATGTTTATGGAGCCCTTACAGTTTGCCAGGTATTATTATTCTTAAGCCCGTTTATGTATATTATTAAAATTCAGTACAGCTCTATAAGGTAAATGTCATTTTTCCCGTTTTTGAATTGAGGACGCTGAGGCAGAGAGGTTAAGGTACTGCTTTTATAGCTGATAAATAGTGCCCGGTATGAATTGAGGTATGCTGTTCATGGAAAATACACACCAGATTTCAAAGAATTAGTGACAAAAAGAATATAAAGCATTTCAATAATTTTTAAAGTATTGATTACATGTTGAAGTGATAATATTTTGGATATATTGGGTTAAATGAAATTTATTATTAAAATTAATTTCACTCTATTTCTTTTCACTTTAATTTTTTTTTTTTAAAGATTTTATTTATTTATTCGACAGAGATAGAGACAGCCAGTGAGAGAGGGAACACAAGTAGGGGGAGTGGGAGAGGAAGAAGCAGGCTCATAGCGGAGGAGCCTGATGTGGGGCTCAATCCCATAACGCCGGGATCACGCCCTGAGCCGAAGGCAGGCGCTTAACCGCTGTGCCACCCAGGCGCCCCTCACTTTAATTTTTTAAAAAAATTTTATTTATGTATTTGACAGAGCTAGAAAGCACAAGTAGGGGGAGCAGCAGAAGGAGAGGGAGAAACAGTCTCCCTGCTGAGCAGGGAGCCTGCTGCTGGGCTCCATCCCAGGGCCCTGGGATCATGACCTGAGCTGAAGGCAGACGCTTAACCGACTGAGCCACCCAGGCACCCCTCTTTTCACTTTTCTTAATATGGCTTCTGGGAAATTTAAAATTACACATGTGGCTGGCTTTTTTATATTTCTTTTAGATGGCCCTTGTTTTATCAAGCTAGCTCCTGGGGGTGGGTGATCTCTCACCCTGTTGTCATGTACAGGAGACTAAAAGCTGAGGGAGGCTTAAAACCTAAATATTCAGGCTAAAATTTGCCGCTGTCCTCAGTAAGTCTCTAAGGTGGACATTAGGTCCATTCTCTAATGGTTGCATTGTTAAGGGGTGGGGAGGGAGGATGCTTTTAAACATATATGAGTTCTAAACTTTTAGTCTTGTACACATCTATTGAATAACTGTGTAAGACACTTGATAATGTGGCTCAGATAAAAATCAGTGAGTTGGACTTTGCCATCGAGGAGCTTATCATCCAGGAAGAGAACATGAATACACACGACTCTACATTAAATCATATGTAATGAGTGGTAGCAACAAAGCACTTGGAATCCTAAGTGAACAAGAGGTCATTTACCGCTATGGTGAGGAGGAGGGAAGGTTTGGGAAGGAGGTGACTTTTGAGCTGGTTGGAGAAAGATCGATAGGATTCTAATAGAGGCCCCCCTCTGTATTCAAAGGGACATGCAGAAATAGGTGACAGGTCATTGAGCCGGCATGGTTTTCTGCTTGCCAAAGGGAAGCTCTGCATTGTACAGGATGGAGAGAGGTCTGATACATTGAAATGGGGATTTTTAAGGACCCGTTTATGTTGTTATGCCTTGCTTAGAAGACCCCTTTCTTGTATATACATACAAATTTCCAGTCATGAAATAGACTACTTATCTAAGTCTTTCTGATTTCTGATCTCCTGGATCAGCCAGGCAGCAAAGTGCTGCTTAAGCATGTGGCTCGTGCCTATGCATCTGTTTTTAGGTACGTATAGGCAGGCAGATAAATTGTTTTTCAACTATGGTTACAATGGGCCAGTCTTGAAATTTAGATTTAACATGAATTTATTCTTCTAAATTGTTGTGTAATCTCTCAAGCAAATAATTGTAGCATGGGAGGAAGAAGTACAGGGGCAGAAAGAGGCCAGAAATGTTGCTCTAACAGAAGATTCCCCACCCTGAAATGGAAGAAGTGGAAAAAATACCCTCCTCGCCCCCTAACAATACTACTGTGTTCAATTCTGTTCTTTCCTTTCCACCTATCAATTGTTCATCAGATTGATTGGTTTAGGTTTGGCATAAAAGGACTTTGGGATATTACTTTCAAGATAAAACCGGAAAGAAGAGAACTCTAGAGCCTTAAGTATGGGGACTGCTGACTTTATACTTGCAGGGCCTTTGTCTTCTCGGTGGATTTTTGTTTGTTTCATGTTAATAGAGTTTTGTCCCATTAATGTAGAAGATGCTCCAGTGACTCCTGCTTTCTGGAGAATATCATACAGTTCATTGGCTTTTCCTTTCATAGAACCCGAAAATGTTAAAGCTACTGAGGGATACTCTTGTAGAATGTTACTAAAGTCCCTAGAAATAATAATCCATCTCTCCTTTTTAAAAAAATTAATATAATACGTTCTTATTATAACCAGGAAGAAGTGGGGTCAGGGGAGGGGGACTGTGAGCCTACATTTATATTCTTGCCTCTGGCCTCGCAAGTGTCAGGAATGGACCTGTTTCTCACAGTAATATTTATGATTGTAATTACATTTAAATCTTGACTCCATCTGGCATTTCCTTTGGGATGAGCTATGGGGTCAAAAACTAACTTTTCCCCCGAAATGTCACCCCTCTTGTTTTCTAAATGGGGAAAGTGAGCCTTAGGTTGTAATTTATATCTAGAGTCACTGGGCTGGCTAGTGGCAGAGCAGTTTCTTACAATTGACAGACTAGTGCTTGTTCTTTTGAGACAGATTTGGGCTTGACTTTGGGGTCTGGTACTAACTGGCCTTTCACACGGTATGTAAAACAGGTCTCTGATAATTAGATACGAGAATCCTACCCGCCAGTCTTCCCCTGCACACCACCCACTGTTTCACCCAGCTGGCTACATTTTCTAGGTTCTGCCCTTTGTGGTCAGTTCAGACCTCATCCTCGTGCTACAGGCTGGCTGTTGCCCATGTTTATAAAGCAGTCAAAACTCTACTGCCTTTTGTAGCAAACTCTGCTGCTTTTTTTTTTAAGGTTTATTTATTTATTAGAAAGGGGGGAGGGGCAGAGGGGGAGGGAAAGAGAGGGAGAAGGAGAGCAAGAATCTCAAGAAGACTCCCCCCGAGCACACAGTCTGACATGGGGCTCAATCTCACAACCCATGAGCTATGATCTGAGCCAAAATCAAGAGTCAGACGCTTAACAGACTGAGCCACCAGGTGCCCCACAAGCTCTGCTTCTTAAACTCCAGCCAGAACCCAGCAGATGGGAACACAAATATCTGTAGAAACCCAACAAAGCACTTTTACAAGACTGGTGCTCTAACCCCTGATCTATGGAGCCTTCTCTTCAAAGCACTTTCATTTTACAGGTTTGGCGTGTTTGTTTGAAGGCTTCTGACAAGCTGTTCAGACAGTACCCACCCTCAACTCCCTTGAGATACCATAAGCATGGCCATTGGTATAAGTCTGAGATAATTTATTTGGCTGCTTCTGAAAACAGGTTGCCTTATTGTAATGACCTTGGTTTATTTTCCTCTGTCTAATTTATTTATCAGCAATTTATTTAGATTTGACTCCATATTTTATCTTCTGTCTCTACTTTTAACCATGTACTGCATACTCCAAAGACAGTTCAAGTTAGCAACTATTAAACTGACTTTCAGCATGGCAGGTTTCTTTCTTTTTTTAATCTTTAATGAAGGAAAACCCTACTCTATTTCCCCAGAGGTAGAAATCTCAATTTATGTGGTTTGAGCAGAGAAAACTTGTTAATTAAAACTGTCAAAGTGTAGCGAGCTTTGAGATTTGAATGTATGTTGCATCAGTTGATGGGGGCAGGGGTTGGGGTAGGAAATATTTCAGAGGTACTTTTGTGATTCGGTTATGATGACACTAATCTTCTGGTGGATTTTCAAATTGCAGATTTTGGTAAAGCCAAAACTGATCCAAACATGTCGAGAATTGTGCTGTCTCCAAGGTCTGTCTTAGCTCTTTGGGCGTTAATGCTGTTGCTTTCACTCTCAAACAGCCTATTTTCGGGCCTTACAGCTAATATTTTCTGTTTGTTTTGCTTTGTCTTCGTTGTTTTCAGTGTCGGGGCTACACTGACAGAACAGGCAATAGCATAGCTCATTCTGTAACTACGCACGTTGCGTTATGCTTTTTCCCCCTCACTCTTAAATCTAGGATAAAACAGACACTGTGGAAATATGGTGAAAATACTCTGCAGGAAAGCAAAGGAGAGCAGAAGTTTAGGGAATCACATAAATAGCCATTACAAGACTAAAAATAGATGTTTAAGAAAGATTTTGACAACAAGGTCCCTTACCTTCCTAGTAAACTATAAATTTTTAAAAAGTGTTCTTCTTTATCTTTAAAAAAAAACAACTTAAAAAAATGGTTCTTTTTCTTTTTGTTTTTGGAGCAGAGCCATACCACTTCCGGGAGGGCATCACTTTGTGTTTCCAGTCCAAACCAGCACGTCATCCGAGATTCCTAGAATCCTCTTATCTTACATTCGATCTAGCACAGCCTCTGACTCAGGCTAGCGGTCTACTCAGCCTGCAGTGGCCTTACGGGGTTATCGTTCCAGTTACCCCACAAGTTGTGGAGTGGGGCTGCCTGAATTTGGATTCTAGCTCTGACACTTGACTGGCTGTGGTTATAGTCCTGGGCAGATTATTTAATCCCTCTGTGCATTAGGTCTCTCGTCTGCAAAATGGGGATGATGGTACCCACCTTACAGACTGTTGTGAAGATTAAGTCAGATAATAAATGCATAGTCCTTATTATGTCTACTAGCACATTCTTATTGCTATTACCATTATTGATATTTCCAATGACACGAAGATTGAAATGTTTGAAAATCCTTCCTTATTTTGAGCTACAATCTCTTTGTAATCGCTAACCATTGTGCTGCACAGAAAAAATCGAACCCTTCCCTGACTTGCCAGCTTTCAGGTATTTGGACAGGGAAGGAAACAAGTGTCAAAGCACACTGTACATTGTAAAGTGTCGTGCTATCTACGATGGAGTATTTAGTGTTATTATATCGTGGTCTACATTGTAATTGTCATCTAACCTGTCCCACCTGCCACATCTCATCTTTTCCAGGTGAAAGATCTTGTGTTCCTCCTAGTGTTTTTCACATGACAAGATTTCCAGATAACAATCTTAGGTGCCTTACTTGGGGTAGCTTCTCCTTTTACTCATGTCTCCTTTAAACCATGGTCCCTAGGACTTGACTTGGTCCTATATATGCATTGAGAATCATGCAGAGCATAGTGATAATGTAATATTTACCTCCTCCCTCCCCTCCCTTAAAAATCTGTACTTTGTTAATGAACAGGAATATTGTGTCAGTTTGAGGGAATATTATCATTCTTTTGGCCAGAGACCCTTTTCAGATGAAGTCCCATTAAACCTGTTGACTATTTTAAAAATGACATTCACTTATTTTTTCACCAGATAATTTTCTGGACCCTCTTCTTTGTGCCAGGCATTGTGCTGTGTAGTGGGGAATACAACAGTGTGTTCTACCTTTGTCTCTGTTATATTTCAGTCCCCAGTCCAGCCTGTTGATGTTTTTGGATTCTAGTTCTATTTGAAAACAGATTCACTGGGTCTCTGTGTTTTATATCATTCATAAACTTGGTGAACATGCTTTCTTGGGCTTCTTTAGGTTGTTGGGTTAAAAATGATATGTCAGTAGTACCAAGTACAGAGCCCTGAGATAAGCAACTACATCTCAGTTGTACCAAATTGACATTGGTATAATCCATAGAACTTAGTTCAGATTGTGTGTAGGTGTGTGTGTGTGTGTGTGTGTGTGTGTAGCTCTGTGAAGTTTTATCACATATATGGGTTTGTGGAATCACCACCACCATCAGACTCAATTTTACCATCACTACAAGACTCCCTTGTTCCACCCCTTTGTAGTCACATCCCTTCCCCCTTGCCACGCCTACTCCCTGACAACTGTTCTCTATCTCTATAATTATGTTATTTCACAAATGTTACATAAATGGAATCATGCAATATATATCCTTTTAGATCGGCTTTTCTCACTCAGCATAATTTCTGAGGTTCATCCAAGTTGTTGCATTTATCAGTAGTTTGTTCCTTTTTATTGCTGAGTAGCCCTCTGTTAGCATTCTTTTTGAGTTAAGGTTATTCAGTCAATCATGAGTCAACCTGCCTGTATAACAGTGCAGGGCACATCTCACTGTCTCAGATGAATGTATTCTATAGGGAGAAATTCTTCAGTGACTTACTGAAACTCAAAAACACTTAGTTAGTGGCACTACCTCAATCTACCAGTCTTGCTACCTGATCATTGCTCATAACCACCGGCTTAATACTCCACTGAAGACTGTTTTTTCCATCAAGATCAGCAGTCTTTGAGTTCTGAGCTGTTTTAGAAATGTCTGGCTTTTGAAAATTGGACTGCTGTCAAATTACAGTCATCCTTCAGTTTTGTAGTGGGCTGTGAGTTTTCAGAGATCACTAGCAGTGCTTCTCGATCAGGAATGTTGGTTATCTCAGTACCACGGGATATCCTCAATGTGGGCCCATGGGCCCAAATTCATTTTCAGCTGCTTGCTGTTCTCAATATTTCAGCATCTGTTGGGCCCTGATGAACTATTATTCATGTTTATGCTACTGTTTCCAATTTGAAAATTATCCTTATCATTTAAGTGGAATAGAAATAGGAACCAGATCATCTCACTGGTGTTCTTGCTTGCTCAGTTGCTCTCTCTGTCACCTGTTCGCATATATCTTCTATTTAGGGTCAGTGATCTTACCTTGAAAAATCCAAGCTTGCTATAGCTGCGTTAGTTCCTGTAGCCTGCCAGCCTGTTTCTTGTGTAGCTCCACTGTGTTCTTTAGTTATTTCTCCTTTTTTTTCCCTTCAAGAACATGGAGAATTGATGATAATTATGAGAACCCCCCCCCAATCTTTTATTCTTAAACAGTAGTCCACTGAAGAGCCACTGTGGTCTCTTGTAGAAACTTTCACTCCCAGTATCTGGGGAATATCTTGGTACCTATCACTTTTTTGTCCTTGGTCATTACCGAATAGTAATTAAGATGACATAGCCCTATTTCCTAAATTTTCTTTCACTTCTACTTTTACCAATCAGTTCTTCTTTCTTGGTCAAACTCATACAGAGTTGTAGTTCCCCTTGCTGCTTCCTGGGCATCCTAAAGGATGAAATATCCCTTTACAAGTTCAGCACAGCCCTGTCCCTTTCACAGGCATATCGTCTCCTGGCTGACACACCCTTCTGATATCTCCTGTGCCCCCCAGAACTCCTGTTCTTTGGTCATTTTTTGGTCAATCAAGAAATGTCCGTATATTCTCAACCATTTCTCTGGATCTCTTTGTCTCAATGATGCTATTTTCTTCACAGAAGCTGCTCATGGTTGTAAGTTCTCAGTCTCAAAGCTAGCTTCTGGTGCCAGGACATTGTTCAACAACTTTCCTTTCTGCTTATTCTTTAATATACATGCCATCAGGTATTATACTGACCATCCTCACTGGCATAGACCAATCTCCGGGTTACTTGCGCACATTTTTAGAGGCCTCTGGCACCTAGGTTAGTATTCTGTGCTATCCTGATTGCTGGCATCATCTTAGACCATGTCAGCGGCCACACGGAACATCTTCCAATGCTCCATCATAGCACTTCCTGGAACTGGAACTGTTCTACTTCTTTCAACTAAAGCCTCTAGCCCTCCACATCTCCTATTCTCTTGCTCTCACAGAACCTCTTTGACCTCATTGACACTTCCCAGTGCCTTTTCTTTTCTTCCTTGACTCTCAGCCCTTTCCTACCTCTTTGGTCTTCCCCACTCAGTCAGCCATTTCCCACCCACATTCAACTCTGTCGACCATTTGATATTAATCCCCACCAGTATCCTCTGTTCCCTTATGTCCCTCTTGTTTCCCTGCACCTGCCCTGCCAATCCCAAGACCTAGATGGACTTTAGCATCTGTTTTCTTCTGTCCTGTTCCCAAGCTGCTGAGTAGTACTTGGGAAAATCATCTCACCATGCTGATTATATCCATGACCGAACTGTGATTTCTGACCACAGCTGGATCCTCAGCGGCTGCTCACTAATCCTTTTTTACACATTCCTAGTTGGTTCCTTTTCCAGTTTCCCACAGCATCTGTTATATTTTCTTGCTATACCCTTTTGGTGCCCCAATTTAGCCCTCCCTATCCCCAACTCCCCTCAGCAGATAATCTAGTTACATACTTGCCTGAAAAGATAGAGCCCATTGGTTACAAACTCTCCTCTTTCCCTCAGAAACGTTTATTTCCATGGCTACCTTTATCTTCATTCTTTTTGTATCGTCTTCTCCAAGGCTAACCTGTCTTTTTGCATATCCCCGGATGCCTCCTTACAGATACTCTGTTCCTTTAATCTCTCTTTTCTCTCTCATATCTTTAGTATTTTTTCTCAAAGAGCTCTTTTTCTTCTGTCTGTAGACATATCTAAGAATCCCTCTTCCACCTACTTCCCAAGCGTCTTTTAATCCTATCATCCCCGTCTTTTTTTTTATTTTTTTATTTTTTTTATTATTATTTTTTCCTTTTTTTATTTTATTTTATTTTTTTAATTTTATTTTATTATATTATGTTAATCACCATACAGTACATCCCCAGATTCCGATGTAAAGTTTGATGCTTCATTAGTTGCGTATAACACCCAGTGCACCATGCAATACGTGCCCTCCTTACTACCCATCACCAGTCTATCCCATTCCCCCACCCCC